>NC_054748.1:13766243-14075688 GCF_018143015.1 Lytechinus variegatus | reverse complement strand
GGTTGATCTGTATCGAGACTGAGTATTTGAGAAAAAAGTGACACATAAATGAAGGGAATTGTCTTAGCACGTGCTGAAAAAACAAGTTCAGACTGCATAATTACAGAAAATATGAAAATGCACCTGCATACCCCCCCAAAAAAAAATAAATGAAAAAAGAGGGGTGGGGTATGAAAACCATATCAGGATATGTGGAAAGGAGGGAATTGATTAAAGGAAAAGGAGGGGAAAGGGGAATAATTATGGTCTGCTGGTTAGTGATTTTTTCACCAATAATGCTCTTTTATCTTTATTTCATCATATCTGATTTGATTTGGGAAATACAATAAGACAGTGAAAAGTTGGGGCAAAATATTGCAAAAGAATGAAAGCGATGGGGAATGAAAGAAAAAATAAATAAAAAATTCAAGGTTTTTTTGATAGAAAACGTGGCTAAGCTATAAAAAAAATACCTGGAAGAAAAAGATGTGAAAGGTAGATGAAAGTTTTATATAAAAAATGAATGAATGAATGAAAGAGAGAGAAAGTGAACCCCCCCCCCCCAAAAAAAATAAAGATTATGAAATTAACGAAACAGAAGCAATAGAGCCACCGCAGAGGGCAGTCTTCCAATTTCCATTTCGCAAGCATTAAACACGGGTTTCATGAAAACTCTTGACAATAAATGGCTGATAAATGGGGGGGGGGGGGGGGAGGGGGCTTACCCCCCCCCCCTTCGGCTGCCAAGTATAAACCTTAATAATTATCTACACTTTGGAGCCAACTCCGAAATACCCTTGAGGTAAAAAACAAGATAGTTGCAGCAAACAATTATTTCATGAGAAAGTCTTAATAGATTAATTTTCAAAATATTATACATTTAGATCTGGTACATTAAAAAAATCATGAATCTGCGCAAAAAAAACAAATTCTGATGACCATTGACAAAGAAAAGCATAATGTCGGACAGTGTATTAATCATGCTTCGAAAAATACATTTGGATGCAATTCCGTGCATACTTTGCTCATTTCTCTTATTGAATTACATGATTGACTTATTTTGCATATATTTTTCATTCATACATCCAAACACTTGGGTGGTAATTTTATTGGATTCTGTTCGAACACATTTTTAGATAGTTACCACAACTGGTATTTATCTTTCAAAATAGTAACGTTTTACTTTGACTTTCTCGGGGATCAGTTTTCCTTTTTCTCTTAATTTGTCTACAAGCCAATTTATCTCGACGCTGTTTTTCTGGTGTCATTTTTACGTTTTGGCTCTGCGGGGATTTTGTTTTACTTTTCTCTCCTAGGAATAATTAACATGATTAAATGCCTATAATAGGTAGGATATTGGCCTATACCTTTCATATTTTATTGTTTTGTTATTTTCATTTCCTCTTCACATATTTTTTCGTCCATTTTCAGGACCTAAATCTTTTCTTTTCTTTTCTTTCCTTTTCTTTTAATTCCTCGATCTTTTCTTTAATTTCTTTTTTTTTCACTTCTCAGTTCCTTTCTTTTATTTTCTTTCTTTTCTTTTCCTTTCCTTTCTTTCATTCTTTTCTTTTCCTATTTTTCTTTCTGTCTTTTTTTCTTTTCTTTTCCTTTCCTTTCCTTTCCTTTTCTTTTCACTTATTTTCCAAGTCTCTGTTTTGTTCTTTTCTTCTTTTTTATAATTTGTTTTCTTCTTAATTTTCGTACGATGTTGGCTTTTCTCTTTTTATGTTACCTTCTTTTATTTTTCTGTTATTTTCCTTTTCTTCAATTTTGTTTTAAATTCCACCCTTCCCTTTGTCACATTTTTTAAATGATTAATTCTTCAAGGCTTTTTCAAGCACATTATATTGCTCCCAAAGTTTACTCCCCGGCAGATTTACATTTTTTTCATGCGTTCGTTCGTGCGCCAATTGATGATGACGTCATCCGAGATCAGATGACAAAATGGCTTCTACAGGCGAACTTACACTCGACAGAGGTAAAACACTAACGATCATGTTATTGCCAATATATCAGAGAATTTATGAATATTTACGTTTATTTACTTATTTCATACATATATATTATCTAGAGATTGTTATAAAGTGAGATTCAATGTGTGATATTACGAGGAAGTGTGGAAATAAAGAGTTTTCTGGGGGTTTCTGCGCTACGGTCCGGCATTTGCATTTGCAACCCACTGCACTGGCTTATGTTTACAGGAAGGAGGGGTCGTGCGAACGTTCATATCGGCCCCAACGGGGCGGGGAGGTGGCCGCCGCCGGTAGGTGATGACGAAGAGTTCGCTGAGAGTTTTGCGGAGCTGAATTTCTGCCAGTCTGGGGCTAATGGAATTTCGCACTTCCCGATTTCGAGCAAAGTTCCCACCAGTAATTGTTACTGTAGTGTTAGCAAGTCCCTCATTCACATTTCGAGGTGAATATATGCCCACCGCTTTTCCAAATCAGGAACGGCGATTTTAATTTTGGGCTCCGATCTCGACGTTATCATTCAAATTCTCGGGTCAGACATGTCTTGTTGACATGTCATAGCCGGCCTTGCCCATACTTAGCAACCAAAAAATATGCCTGCCGCTGCGGCAGCTCACATGTTTGTTCGCATGGTTTTGGTTGCTATCGTCAAATTGGAGCAGTTAGTTAGATTAGAATACTTAATAGATCGTCGAGAACGGAGCCAAATTATTAAAAATAGCCGTTCCCGATCACGATGTTTGGAAAAACGGGCGTTGGCCTTGAGGATATTTTTTAATATTTTGACATATACTTATTCATCACGAAACCTAGAAACCCTCCACCATACAGGCAAAGCGAGACATCAAATTAAAACACTGATGGATTTCCCTAGGATAGTACTAGTAGGAAATCTATCTACAAAACTACAAATCACACACCCAGTATATTTGTTGCATTTTATTTATCTATACAACTTCATATGCCTAATGCGTATGAAGGTGCAAAAAACTACTAGTATTTATGAAAAATCAGAGGTTTCTTACCAGACCGATTTCGTGTAGATCCCTCATTCCATTCTTAAACACTGCAATACAATAGGCTTGACCCTTGAACCGCTTCGTTATGACGTTGCTTCGATATGACGTGGCTTCAATAAGCGATGTTACAAAATGCCGTCTTGAAGAACAATTTATTGATAAAAATTATAACAAATGATAAAATTTGAAACTTGATTATAAATTATTATTATTACAACCAAGAACATGTGCACCAAAAGGAGAAAAGAAATATGGAGGCCCCAAAAGTAAGATTGTAATGAAAAAGTGAACTTTTATTATGAAACTTTTGCCACAAGCGCCATGCGGTGCCCCTTTATTTCTTTTTACTCGTCACGCTAATCCCACATAGAGCTACGCACCAATGCTTGCATACAATCATGAAAAATCCTGGGGACACCATGATACGTCCAGGAAATTTGCTCCCTTCACCCCTTCCCCTGCCACTGACCCTTGTTACACCCTTGACTTTCTGATTCTGCTCCCTAGATCTGTCAACGAAACTGTTGTGTTAGCTGGGGCCTGGGCTGGGCTGTGAGCTTGGAATGCAATAGAGTCTATGTACAGATTATAGAATACATGCTTTTTATTTGTTGGGCTTGACTGGAAGGAAAGCTCAGTGCCCGGAATAAATTTTTACTTCTCGATAAAAACAAATTGGAATAATCATTGTTTTGAAGACTGTAACTTTTTTTTTTTCGAATCAAATGAAGGGTGGTAATAATTATCACCATACTTTTTATAATGGTGATGGTACTGTCTCCCCCCTCTTTTGTTTTAAATAAATGATCAATCTAGATCTATATTGTCTATCATGCTTTTGAAATAATATATTTTGTGGGATTTCTGTACTTTTTACAAATGAGTAAAGTATGAGATTGTTAGTACTCTAATGTGAGATTCCTGTCAAAGTCATGTCATCATGTCTCTTTTTATTTTCCATCAGATGTCAGCCGTGCAATACAGTTACTTCAAAATCTACAGCAACGTGAGTATATCATATTTGCAAAAATTACATTTTTACAGATGCATATACTGAGCACTTTCCAAAACCTCTATCCAAATCATGAAGCTAAAACTAAAAGTTGCATTCACCCTGATGGTATGGTTCAAAGCAGAAACAATATAGAAAAATATTGGTGAAGGTTTGTGGATCAGTCAGAGAATAATAACAGTAAATACAAGTTTTCAAGATTTTAATGATAAAATCATATCTCTGATTTTTTTTTTATTTTTGTGAAACAGGAATTTAGCACTATAATACAGTCATGTAAAAACTAGATCTTTGAATAAAAAAATAGAAAAAGAGATTATTTTAGCAATTGAACCCAGGAGTATAACAATATAATGTATTGAGAGAGTACTGTTGGTAGGGTAGATGAACAAAATATACCGTATCCTGAATAAGTATTTTGACTACACAATAAGTTCTAGCAGTTGATGAAACTCAAGCCTTCACATTTACATTGACGTTTAATGCATGCTTTATTGTTCAATTATGAGGCAGAAGTTCTGATCTATTTGGTTAACCTACTGGAGAAGTGCTTCTACTGGAGAAGTGTTTCCCTTTTTAAGGGGGGGGGGGGGTGAGTTTTACGGAAAAATGTTGTTTATATAGGATAGCATCATCTGCAAGTGTTTGCAAGTGGTGTCAAGCATTCAGACATTCAATACTCAATTATCTTCATGATACAAATACAAAACGTAACACCAAGTTGCAGCAGAAAATAAAAATAGATTGTCAAATTAAAACAACTTAAACACCTTTTGCATGTATGTACATATGCATAAACAATTCAGTTTTTACAATAATATACTTTGATGTATCCAACTAAGTCACATGTCTTTCGAAATTCCTGTGATTGTGATATATTTCCTCTGTACTTTGTTGAGATTATACATTTCCATTTATCAATCATATTAAAAAGAAAATATGGAAATTCAAATTATGAAAACATATTTTCATTCTTTAAATCAAAATGACCCTTTTCTCCCAATCAGAGTCTGGGTTGCCAACACAGAAACTGATTGCTCTCCAGGCTATCCTAGAAAGCGATTTCTTCAATGCTGTGAGGGAAGTGTATGAACATGTCCATGAAACAGTAGACATACAAGGCGATCCTGAGGTCAGGGCCAATGCTACAGCAAAGGTAAGGACAATACTGTGTTCATACTTGTATTTAAGCTGTATGAACATACCTGACATGAAACAACAATTTGTTCATTCTTGTATTTAAGCTGTATGTGTGAACACACCCATGCAAAAATGATAGGTTCATACTTGTTCTTAAGTTGTATGAACATATCCACGAGACTGTTAGCATAGAAGACTGACAAAAATAGTATGAAACTTTAAGAAAATTGGGTACTTTTTATTCTTGAGATATAAATGTCTTTGGAAGGTCAAACGTGAGTTGCTTTTGTCCATAGCCATGAACAAAAAGAAACAAGAGAAAACAGCTGGTAATTCAGACTGGAAATAGACTTTATTAGATGGATCCCTAATGTACTCCACCCTTATTATCCCCCATACTGTTGTATCTTTTTATGATCTATTGTAAGAATATTCTGTTTGACTACTACATGTAGTATGTAGTTTTGGAAGAAAATTATTTCAAGAAATGTTTTGTTAAAAAAAATCATAAGTAGAAAAAATAACTATTTAATTTGATTTGGTTTGGTATGGATTCTGTCTTGTGTTTCCTTTATGTGGATGGGTAGATGTTGGTGTATGTATGCATTGTGTGCGTGTAGGTGGTGTGTGGGTGGGGGGGGGGTAATTTGGGTATATTTTGATAATCACGCATAAGGAACGGTTGCTGAAAAGTAATTCATTTTTAATAAAGGTCGGGTAGGTCGCAGTAATTATAGATCAACACAGTGGACGGCTGACAGGAAATTGGTCATTTTGTAAGGAAATATTTGAATGCCTTCTCTCATCCCAACATTTCCTGAGAACAAGGTCCGTTCGATGTGCATGCATCAGTGTTAACAAAACCGCAACATGCTGTGCTCCTGACTTTACTTACGAATAATGTAGGGAACAGTTTAATTTGTACAAAATATTATGTACTTGTCATGTTCTTCCCCATTTAATGTTGGAGAAGTGTTTTTTCCAAAATAAATGAATAAGTTCATAAATAAATAAATAAATAATAAATAAATAAATAAGTAGATTAATAAATAAATGAATGAATGAATAAATAGATGAATAAATAAATAAATAAATAGATCATAAAAATAAATAAATGAATGAAAAAATAAAAAATAAATTAATGAATAAATGAATAAATAATAAATGAATGACTTAATTAATTGATTAATAAATAAATATCAATAGATAAATAAATGAATAATGAATTCTTATCTCAATTCAAATTGTATGTGTAAATTTAAACTGTTTTATCAGATTCAAATTGTATTATCCTCTGTCACTTTTGCTGCATCTTAAAAATGAACAATACAAAGTTATTGTTTTGCAAAGCTAAACATAAGTCAGTTTTATTGATGAAAAAATGACTGGCAATTTTCTATTTTATGATATTGATTACCGGTTGTCATGGGGTCGGGGTGGGTGAGTATAAATTGCTATTTTATAATGGTTCTTGATGACATAAAAGGTTGAAGTTGCAAATAAGATTATTTCAATTTTCTTAGAAAACAGCATTTTCTGGAATTGATATCACATGGCATTTGAGTTACATGTAGCTGAGTGTGTGTGACATCACATGTCATTGGATTAAAACTGAAAATTCATACATATAGTCTCTAACTCAGTTAGTTAATATAAAATTGTTTATTACTATTCCTTTGTTGATATTGACATATTTCCATCATTTCTCTGCTCTATTAAAAACAACTTGACCTTCTCCTCTGAATCCATATTTCAAGTTTAATTTTTGTTTTCTAATTATGTACAGAGAATTGTTTTGCCTAAGATCTTACCAAGGGTCTTCTCTATTTGTTTGTATTGCAGGCTACTGTAGCAGCCTTTGCAGCGAGTGAAGGCCACGCCCACCCAAGGGTCGTCGAACTTCCCAAGACGGATGAAGGACTAGGGTTCAATGTAATGGGAGGGAGAGAGCAGAACTCGCCTATCTATATCTCAAGGATTATTCCAGGCGGTGTGGCCCACCGACATGGTGGTCTGAAGAGGGGTGATCAGCTTCTCTCAGTCAATGGTGTGGTAAGTCATGGATTTGAGTTTGACTTGGCTGCATTTGATCAACACTTTTCACCCGAGAGATACATTTTTCAAACCACTTTTAAAAAAATTAAGTCTGGTTCATGTTAGAATTTTCCTTAGCGTCATCTTCCCGCCCACAAAATAGTATTTAAGTATTAAAATGAATGTTAGAACTCTAATAAATTAAAGATTTTAATGTTCACAATGAACATTGCTTCACCTATATATATTAAAAGTACCTAATTGATTCTGGACCATTATAAAGAAATCGGAATCAGGATTTGCTTGTAGCAACTGCTGAGTATTCACTTTTGGATTTTGAATTTTAAATTTTGATATCTTGAAATGCTTGAATTGACCTTTGTGATATACATTTGACCTCTAACTGGCCTTTTGATTGTCTTAACAGTCGGTGGAAGGAGAGTAGCATGATAAGTTAGAAGAGCTCGAAAAGACAGCCTCGGAAAAAATCAAACTTGTTTTAAGAAAAAAAATTAATCTACAGTATTATGACCTTTGTAACCTTTGACCTTCTTAACAGTCTACTTGAAGGGGAGCAAGAGGGGAGTAGGACTAATAAATTTGGCTCCAGAGCGAACCAAGTTTGTTGTTAGATATACATTTGAAACTTCTCTATAAACAGTTTGTTCATATAAATTTGACCTGTGACCTTGATTATTTTCTATTAACAGTCCGTGGAAGGAGAGCAACACGAGAAGGCAGTAGAACTCTTAAAGTCAGCTTCAGAACGAGTCAAGCTTGTTGTTAGATATACACCCAAGGTGCTTGAAGAAATGGAGACCCGGTTTGACAGGCAGAGGGCTGCACGTCGGCGACAGATGTCACCGGAATGAACAACACTACCCAGCGATTGACTTTCATCTAGTAAGTTCTCTTAAAATCTTGTTCAGACAAGGATTGACAATGCTCCGTAATAAGACTAAATCTTGCATCAAACCAGGCAAACCACTGTGAATTAAAAATGAAATACTAAGGGGAGATTTGTTCATGTGTGACCTCACAACCTTAATCACATTGCCAATGAGATTATCTCCATAGCATTAGTGATCTCGACATTCAAATGCTCATAGCTTTCTTATTTTTTTTGTTCAATTGTTCTCAAACTTTCTTTGATCTTATTTTTGTAATTATCTCTTTTCACACAAACTAACTTTAATATTCCAAGTGCTTCATTCTCCTTTGTTAATTTGTTTTAATGGAATTAATGAATGTTCAAACTGCATGGAATTGAATTACAAGATTTATTTTACAAAGAAAAGAATGTGATGATTAAATGCTTCTAGTATGTTTGTAATGTTAATAGCCCAGTCAGACTAGAGGAAAGTTTGACTGTAGAATAAGAATATATATATATAGTTTTGACAATGGAATTTGTTTCTCTCCTTATCTTTTCATCCTCTCTCTTTCTCCCCATCGTCCTGCTTCATGCATTCTGTCAAATTCACTTTCTCTCTCCCCCCACCCCCCCTTGTTCTCCCTCTAAATCTCTTTCTTATTCAGGCTATATTGGAAGCAGAACTTCATGCAGCGATCCTTGCCTATATAGAACCAACAACTAGGGGTGCTTCATAGAGACAAATAACAATTGAAAATAGACCAAACTATGGCAGGTTTTTTTATTCAACTAATGTCGAGGTCACAAGTGCAGAATTGAAATCTATTGAGAATGTGCATCTTTGTAAGTTCTGAAATCTGTGTATGTTGACTTGCAAAGGATGTGAATTACCACCATCATCACCATCACCCCCACCACCGTTATCATAAGAATCAACAGCAGCACCATCATCATCATCATCATCGTTATCACCACCACCACTGTCACTATAAAATAATGTACTTTTGGGCTCATCATTAAATAAGAACCAACAAAATCAATTCTGACAATTTTAATCATATCTATCGAAACATACACGCATGAAGTTAGCCAGCGTGATGAACAACCTGTCAAAGTCATCTTTACGCGCCCAGTCCATTTTTAGTCCCAACTATTTGTGAAGCGTCCTCTTTGGTGACCTCCCCAGCGTGTGAAGCGACTTCTATTAGTACAACACTGCTTGAAGCTGCTATGTATGTATTGCACATCAAACAACATTTAACAGATTCGTTTGGTCTAAAAACAGTTGGTCTACTCAGAATGTTGAATAACACAAGGGCCAAATCCATTTTGTCCACTCTCAGTTGGTCTAATTATCATTCGGTCTAAACTCCTCTTGGTCTAATCGTCACTTTATAGTCTGACCATTCCCATAATTGTGTCGTATCGTTGATTAAATATCCTACGTATTAGATTTCACTCAACTGCAGCTTACAAGCCTTATATCTGGGCCTGTGACACAGAGCATAGCTACTAAATCATAAATTGATTTTTGTGGATGATTCTACATTGTAATCAATGCAATGAAGCAAAAAAAAATGTTGTTAGATCAATGCCTATGCTGTGTGTTGCAGGCCCCTGGGAGTTGCCAAATGTTTCTGAATCGGGAACTGAAGTGTGCATTTGCAATGTTTGTCTTTTCTGCTATTTTAGATATCGCTAAATGTTTTTAAATGTATACTAATCACCTTTTAACAAAATATTAAACCCATCATTGCCATTGAATATTCATTGTAGCTATGTTGTATTAATATCTGATAGTAAAGCCTAACTAATTTGCGATTCTTTACAAATTGTGAAAAAAGCACAAAATCACTGTTATAATAGTATGAACAGTTTTTAATGCTTACTGCGTAGTATTAACTGTTGGACAAACAATATTTTGGTCTGTAACGGGTTGGAGTCCATAATATCTTACATGTATCTTTAATGTGATGTTCCTAATATATGATATGGAATATGAAATTGATTGAAACTGAGAATTGTGTCATGGATCTCTGGGCTGTTTGATAAAGCTGAGGGAATGTTTCGCACGATAATAGCCATGACCGATGACTTGTTCTTGTGCTGTCAAAAATAGGCTAGTGCCGTCACATCGGATTATCGCGTCCAGTCGGGCAATCGCGTAACCCAACCGTTCAACAAAAATGGGCCCCCTGAATTCCAGAAAGGTCGGGTCCAGTTTCTCCAACCCTTCGTACATTTGGCTTGCAATTTTCAGAAAACGTCAGGTGGACCTGCAGGTTCGTATATTTGACTGATAATTTTCTCAAAGTGTCCGGTAAACCGACCTTTCTGAAATTTAGGGGACCCTTTTCTCAAATGGCCGGGTGAAGCGATGTGATGTGGTGACACAAGCCGTCAAAATATGATATGGATCGGGAGTTTTACTCAATTTTTTTAGAAGCAAGGCATAAAAACTTGGGGTTCCTAAGCACAGACATCATGTCACCAGTCTTGTGTAAAGTTTTTCATAACTTTCAAAAAGCTTTATGAAACAACCTGTAGTTCTCTTCAAATGTGTTTGAAGTATTCATTCATTCATTATCATTTCAAGGAAGTTGGCTGGTTTCTTCCGTCGACTTTCCAAGATCATATTTGAGTAATATATAGAGCTGTAGAGAATAAGGTTATTTGACAAAGATTTTCATAACTATTCTAATGATTGCCAATATGTAAATATCGCAGAGAGTGATGAAATGTTAGTTTCATGTTATTTGAATGATATTAGAATTTGTATATTATTAGTAATATTGATAGGTTTATATGTTATCATGGAATTAATTCATTGTGCTAGGGGTAAATAAAGGCAATTCCGTAAAATAATCGACCTTTTTGTACATCCGACCCCCGTTTTTCTCAAGTCTTACTTCACTTCACAAACTGACCAAGGAATGATCCTTTGAGAACATGACAGACTGTCAAAAGAACAAGAAATCAGAGACAGAAAATTTCATGAAGGTCCCACATATAGGGGGGTTGGACGTACATATTTATGGAATTGCGCAGTAGTATTAATGACAATAGTATTCTGGTTTTATATTGCACTTCTAACATTGGAATGCCATCTGTAAGCTTCTGACGGCATCCATTCATCTCGAGATACTGACAATATTCTGATTTTGTGTCGCAATTTTAACATTGAAACGGCATCTTTCAGCTCAACAGTCTACAGATATGTAAATGACTCATAGATCGGATAATGTGTCAGATTCAGCATTATACTCCTTATTTCATTTTGGCATTGAAAGGAATTTCAGTTCAAAATCAAAATATATGATTTTGATTTGTTTTTTGTTTTTGGTCAGGGGGCGGGGGGTGGCTTTGATCTTGCCCCACGTTGGTCACAAATCATGCTCTCTGGCAGATCTCACATTTGAATAATGTAAGGACAAAGGCTACTGCAATTCATGTTTGATTCTTCCCTGCAGCCAGTCATTGCAAGCAGGTTGGTCAGTATTTTTTATCAGGGTTGTCTGGGAAATAATGAAACAGAGTATGCCTCATTGAAAAAATGAAACAGTATGCCTCAGTGATAAATTTCTAATTTCATTTGTAGCTTTCAGAATTTTCCTTAATGGGTCTATTATTTTGATATCTTGTTATCCATTCTTTCCATGAATAAGTTTATATACATGTTAGAAGGGTGGTGTTTCATAAAGCTGCACTGCAAAAACTCAGGTGTTGATTTAACACCAGCCCGGAATCTATATATGTCCACACCAGAGAAGTATCGAAACAACATCAGTTTGTAATCAAACCGATGCTGTTTTAATACTAATTGGTGTTGTATAAACACCTATCTTGTGTTAGACCAATACCAAGCTGGTGTAGATTCAGGGCTGGTGTTCAATCAACACCAGTGTTTTTGCAGTATGTTTGTAATTCACGCACGACTGGCAACCCTTTTTGGTGCTAAAGAGGACTGGTGATCCTTTCTTGGTAGTCCAATCAGGTTCTCATTACACTGTCCTAGTCTGCAGGCACAGACCTTGGCTTTCACATAATGCATAATGGAGTCTGAAGCAGTGAGACTAGTTATAATTCAGCTAACACAGACATAAACTTGGAGTCTTGTCTTGAAATCCTTCACTATTGATGTATCATTTGTCACATTGAAGTCTTCGCTTGCAGGCGATTCCACTCGTGAACTACAGTTGGAATATGATCTTTGCAAATTAAAATTGATAATTTGAAAAGATCAATTGGAGTCTTCGCTTGCAGGCTATTCCACTCGTGAACTGCAGTTGAAATATGATCTTTGCAAATTCACATTATCATTTTTTACTAGCACCTTATTGGGAAAAAATGAATGTAAGTCCATAGACATGTTCTCACATTATGCTAAAAGAATTAAAATTTGGTGTATTTTATGAAGCAAAAGAAAGGTTTATTAGTCGTGCTTAACTTACAAATGGCTTTATGAAATTGCCCCAAATTGTTTTAGCATCAGTTTATTATGTGCATGTTATGGTAGTGTTTATAAGATATGTATAAGATTCTTGAAACCATGTATAAATATTCCTGATTGAGCAAGTAATAAAGTATTATTATCACATAATTATGAAAGACCAGTATCGTTTCTGTTGCATTTGATGTTAACTTTTTTTTTGCCAGCTGTAATTATCTTGAGGTTCATATTATGATGTAGGGGAAGATGATGGTGTGATGATGATGATGATGGTGATGATGATGATGGTGGTGATGGTATGGTGATGATGGTGGTGATGGTGTCGATGGCGATGATGCTGGTGATGATGATGGTGATGATGATGATAGTGATGATGGTGATGATGATGGTGATGATGTTGATGGTGATGATGATGGTGATGATGTTGATAGTGATGATAATGGTGATGCTGATGATGGTGATGATGCTGATGATGGTGATGATGATGATGATGATGGTGGTGATGGTAATGGTGATGATGGTGGTGATGGGGTCGATGGCGATGATGATGGTGTTGATGATGGTGATGATGGTGATGATGATGGTGATGATGTTGATGATAATGGTGATGATGCTGATGGAGATGATGAAGGTGATTTGGTGATGTTGATAATTCATGATGATGGTAATGGTGGTGATGAGGAGCGGGATTATGATAAATGATGGTGGTGATGATGAAGGTGATATGGTGATGTTGATGATGCCCGTGATGCCGTGATGAAGATGGTGACGATGGTGGTGATATGATGATGGTGGTAGTGATGATGAGAAGGATGATGATTGTGATGCTCAGGGTGATGATAATGATGCTTTTGGTTATGATGATGGTGATGCTGATGGCATTGATGATGATGGTGATGATAATGAGATTGATGATGATGATGAAGATGATAATTGTGGTTAAGCCAACTACAAAAACACAAGAATGCAAGTAAACAGAAACAAATGCTTCCACGGTTCCATATCTTTATATTAAATAAAATGCTTTACTACTATGGGAAATATTTAAAATATAAATGAAGGATTCTTGAAAGAGAGAAGGCCCAAATAAATACAAGGAAAAAAGAAAGGTGTTTACAGGGGCGGGAATGAAAAATTGTAAAAAAAATAATAATAAAAGATACAAAAGACAGAAAAGGGAAAGTAAAATTAAAGTTCTGAAAGGAAAAAAAAGAAGAAGCATGATGATGAATGTAAAAGGAGAAGAAAGAAAAACGGGACGGACGACCGTGATGATGCAGCAAGGTTGACCGTTTGAGCCATCTACGGCAGAATGACGGACAATATTTTCTGCTGGCCTATCCCTAGCTGACGACGACAGGGAAGGTACCTTTCTTCAACTTTTCCGGTAAAAGGACAATACTTCTTAAGTAAGTACACATTTTAAGTAAATCAATATCATGGTGTAATGATATTCTTTATTCAGTACTTAGAAGTTGCAGTCATTTTCAGGTCATATCAGCCCAAACTTGCTTAGAATTATCGCTCTTGGTCTTGGTAAATTTATAATAGCGAGCGTGAGCTCAGTTTGATGCCAGAGCCATCGGGGAAACCTGCGTTGATGGTTCCGATGGGAGGTTAGCTGAGAAAGTCCGCGGTAATGATTGTTCGTTCAGAATGCAGAAGCAACGTAAAATAATTCAATCTTCCTTTATTTTTCTTAATTCAGTGCAATCGCAATATTTTATTGGCAGAGTGAATATTAGGGCATGCCAATAATTGGGATGCCATAATAAATTATTTTCAAACTTTAACAGTTACTGTGTTTTTCTCATGTGTGCATGAATTTGTATGTTTGCAATGAACTTTGCCAGCACTTAATTCTTGGCCGTGTGTGTTGACATAAGCACAGAGCTAGAGGCAGAGCTGTGCAAACATGACCCCCGTTCTGCCATTGAGTTGAGCTGGGATATTGTAATAGATTGTTCATGCAAGAGAATGGTAAATGTAGGTGAGAGGCCAAACTATTTAAAGTGTCCTATCTGTCCTTTAAGTTTAGCCCAGATATGATTATAACCTTTGGCTTTACTTTTAGTTTTAGTTTGAGCATGTTTTTAAATTAAACATAAGCAAAGCCACTTTATCCATCAAAAGTTGCATGTCACTGTTAATTCTGTATTTGAATTTAATTGGATATTTTCCTGTTTAACAAATCCTAAGTCAAATTCCCTGTGAGAATGACTGCCATTGGAATAATAATGGCAAAGAATGTAATTACTGCATTGTTCTAGTCAATTGAATTTCATGAATAGATTGCAAATCTAATTTTGATGAACAGTTTTCTCTGTTTTTTATGATGTTTTATTTTTATTTTGTGTATATGCCTCCCCCAAATGATGCATTTGTAGCCTGATTTAGGTGACTGACATTCTATTTTAAATGAAAACTTTAACCTTTACTAAAATAATTATGATAATTCATCCACCCACTTTTTTTTACCTCAAACAACATTCCACTTTTAAGTCATCAGTCATGTAACTTACAAACATATTCAACTCTCAAGTCTCAACTAAAACCAGGAGATAAATTAAATTATATGACTTAAAACAATGTTTTCTTTACAAATCGGATTCTACAGAAAGAAACCCTAATTTGGTTAATGAGCTCAAGCTGTCTTTTATTCCAAACAATAATTTCAGTTTATTTCCTCTTTTCTTTTAGCACTAATCATGGCTCTTCCGAACACATTTAGAAAGATGATGATCACCAAACTCTCGACTAACTTCAGAGAAGCAGTCAAGATCATGACTGTTCCTATGATAGAACCATCTGAGAATGAAGTCATCATGAGAACAAGGTCAGCTTGATGACATATTATGTCCTTTTTAGTATTATTTTTATTATCATTATCATTATTACTATTATATTACTATCATTATTATAATCATTATCATTATTATTATTATCATTATTATTATCATTATTATTATTTTCATTGTTATTACTATTGTAATTTTCATTATTATTAATATTATCATTATTTCATTATTGTCATTGTTATAACTATTATGATTTTTATTATAAATAATATTTATTACATTGTTATTATTAATATCAATATCATCATTATAACATTGATATTATTATTAATAATATTATTATCATCATTATTAGTATTATTATTCTTATCATTAAAATTATTATTATTATTGTAGGTATGTTGGTATCAATGCATCCGAGATCAATGCTTCGGCAGGAAGGTATGCTAACACTGGTAAACCCCCCTTTGGTGCTGGAATGGAGGTAAGCATGCAGGGTTGTTATTATTATTATTCTTTTTTTTTAATGAATAGCTAGAATGACTAGATTATATGTCAATTCCACAGAGTCGAAACTGCTGCTACTTTCAAGCAAGTGGCCTCTTCAGTAAATATGAAATCTAGTTGTTGGAGAAACACACTGAAATGTATTATTTTGTGTAGAGTAGGTTAAATCCCACCAAACTACAGTATTTGATAACAATAATAGTTGCATTTATATAGCGCTTCATACATTGGTTTCTAAATGCTTTACATTATAATCATTATTAACCTGGTCATAGGATCCATCACTGTTCCACACATAAAGAGCGCCATCTCCACTCCCTGGGGAGTATCCTGGCCTACATGTAGGCAACCGTTTATCAGTGCACACATGACAATCTAATCACATTGACATTCACATCCTACCGGGTATCCATTTAACACCTGGGTGGAGAGTGACAACCATGGATAAGTGCCTTGCCAAAGAACATTAGGTCTGGGTGGGATTCGAATCCATGACCTTTGGTTTAAGAGTCAAGTGACCGAACCACTACACCATGACACCTCCACAATTTGCTTACTTTGGCGGGGCATTTATCTACATTTTTCACTCTTCATGCAGGTGTTGTAAATGGGTACCCGCCTTCCCTGCAGGAAGGGGTTCTTTGCATCCTTGAACACTGGCCTAATACCCTTTTTAGACAGGCTAAAATTTCCTTAACCCTGTACTATTGGTGGGGCTACATGGCAATTTAGCCCCACCTATAGTACGGGGTTAAGCTTAGCCCACTTTCGTTTTCACAAAACGAAAGTGGGCTAAGCTTAACCCTGTACTATAGGTGGGGCTAAATGGCAATTTGGCCCTACCTATAGTACGGGGTTAAGGAAATTGTAGTGTGTGTAAAAAGTGTACGAGTGAAGCACTTGTACTACGAATGATTGACAAAAACCACTAGTCCGGGGTTAGTGAGTTTCGTGTGTAAAAAGCAAGCATTCCTTATCCGGGGTTAGCAATAACAATTTGGCATGTGTGAAAAGGAAAAAAAATAGTACGGGGTTAAGGATAGTACGGGTTAGCGATAGTCCGGGGTTAAGAAAATCTTGTGTAAAAAGGGCATTGGTGTACCTATGCTAAACGTTTGGTAACAGTAAGCAACTGTTTATTGTATCAAGCACTGTATAATTCTTGCACATTATTTTATTAATTGCAAGAATTCTATTGCTGCTTAAATTTTATGACTATTGTACAAGGTATCCATACGTAAGAAAGAAATAGCAACTCTAGCAGCAACAATTGCAGAAAGAGTTGCGTTTAAACGCAAGTCAAAAAATTAATTGCAAGTCCGAAATGCGCGCTGTTGATTGGTTGAAAATCAAGTTGCGCATGATTTCTAGAGTTGCGATTGATTGCAACTCTTTCTGCAACGGGCCCCAGTATAACTATCATGTTAATGTTTGATACAAAATTCTAAACTTTCACATATCCGTTTCCTTTTCAGAGTGTGGGAGAGATCGTGAGTGTTGGTAGCGGAGTAAAAAACCTTCAAGTTGGACAGGCCATAGCCAGCATGACATGGGGGGCCTTCTCTGAGTACACTGTAAGTTTTACAAGCATTCAAGCTCTTTAAACTTGAACCCAGTTCCCCTGCTATATAAAAGAAGTTTCTCGTAGGATGACTCTGGACATCATTACTCATATTGTGCAGATTTAAAAAAGTGTTCAATGATAGGTGTCGTCTGTTGCTCAAGTAATATCCTTTCTAAAATCACATCACAAATTCAAATTTCCTAATGATGCATTATCTACATGTTGTTCCAAATTGTAAACATTCAGTCTCAAATATGTGTAATGATGTTTGTAGGTTATGTTTAATGATGTATTTAAGTTCAATATGATTGTTTTTCCTTTTGTGTCTCTTTCTCTAAGTTCTTTCTCATACTACCTTTTAGAGCGCTAAGAGACGTAACTGTAATTTGCGCTATATGAAAATTATCATTATTAACTCATTCTTTTGAAAAGTATGGCCACTTTGCCATCTCCATCGAGATGAATATGCCATCGGATACATTGGTGTGACTTCTATATCTTTTTCACTTCATTTCACTTTGAGGTTGACAGGCAGTTTTGCCTCATGACAGTCCAAATCACCCCTAAAATAAAAATGCATTTGGGCGACATTCTTTTCTGAAGATGCCTCAAGAATACATAAACAATATTCATGAAAGGATAGAAAATTCATTTTTGATTTCAGCAGATTAATGCGAAATACTCTTACAACATACTGTGTTGTTCCACAAAAATTACCCTTGAATGGAAAGAAAAAGCCCCCTCCTCCCCCAAAAAAAATCAGCAATCACCCCAATGTGGAATTAAAGCCCCTAGAAATAAATTGTTTTATATTATGTATTTAGGCAGTGTCACTGTATTGATCAATGTCTTTTATTGCTTAGCTTAACGTTATTTGTTCACATTCATTTTGAAAGGCTGTGCCAGCAAAAATGGCCATCCCTCTGCCGGCGGCTAAACCAGACTTTGTAACTCTGATGGTCAGTGGGATGACAGCTGATCTTAGTCTGGCTGAGGTGAGTTTGTGATGATGCTGCTGCTGATGATGATGAGGAGGAGATGGAGGAGGAGATGATGATACTGATGATGATGAGGAGGAGGATGATGATGATGATTATGATGACGATGATGGTGGTGATGGTTCGAGGAGGAGGAGGAGGATGATGATACCGTTGATGATGAGGATAATGATGGTGGTGATGATTATGCTGATGATGATGAGGAGGAGGATATGGAAGAGGAGATGATGATGAGAAGAATGATGATGATGGTGATGATTATGATGACGATGATGGTGGTGATGGTTTGAGGAGGAGGAGGATGACGGTGGTGATGATTATGATGACGATGATGGTGATGATTATGATGATGATGAGGATGGTGGTGATGGTTTGAGGATGATGATGATGGTTATGATGATGATGTTGGTGGTGGTGGTGATGAGAGTTATGGTAATGATTATGGTATTAGTGATGAAAAATATAATGATGGTGCATGATGATTGTGCTAATGAAGATGATTATGAGAGTTATGATGATGGGCAGATGATGATGATGGTATTATTTATTAAAATGATGATGATGGAGGTGATGATGGAGGTGGTGATGGAGATAGTGAGCATGGTGGTGATGATAAAATTGGTGACTTGTAATTGAAAGAAAAAAGCATCATTCTGTATACGTAGATACAATTGATGTCTTCAAGTTATCGTGAGTGAGAAAGAATAACATTTAATTTCGTTTTGTATTTTCTTCATAGGTTGGTGACCTGAAGAAGGGAGAAAACGTTTTAATCACAGGTAAAGTGGGGAGAAAAAAATTACAATATACAGTACCTTTTGTAGTCTTGCCACATCTGACATATCACTTATGTTCTAGCGTAGCAGGAAAGAAAATAGCCATACCGCTTCAGATGTGCATTAAACAGCAAATACTGTAGCTGCAACCCCACCTATATTATTAGGCTAAGCTCAAGGGAGGAGTGGCAAAAGTAGAATGATTGTGATTTTTTTTCAGTCAATCAGGCCTGACCTTAACTTTTCTTTTAGGGAGCCTGCAAAGGTTTCAAAGAGCCCCAGTTTATCAGGGTTTTTTTTGCATGATACTAGTTATTTCTATTGAAAAATAAAACACATCATCACGATAGACAATGTATTTTGAAGTTTTGATGAAAGAAAATAGCCATACTGCATCAGATTTGTATTAAACAGCAAATGCTGTAGCTGCTAAGCTCTGGGGAGGAGTGGCAAAAGTAGAATGATTGTGATTTTTTTCCTGGTCAATATATTTTGATGTTTTACACTGACCAATAAATACGAATGATTATGATTACATGTATGTTTATGTTATTATCTTGTCTGTTTCAGCCGCTGCTGGAGGAACTGGCCAATTCGCAGTAAGTCCTGAAACCCCAGCACTCTCATGTACATTTCATTGCATTATGCATGTTTAGGGTTTTTGTTTTCCTTAGCACATAGGCCTGTATTCTGAAATCCAGTTATGCAATAACTCTGACATTATGGGACACTGAAAATGTCAACATTTTGATTACACTATATATTTTTTCTCTGTTTTTTAATACAATAAAAAACCTTTTCTGTTTATTATTCCCCGACAGTTATGACTATTTGAGTGTCAAATGAGCTTATAAATTGAACCTGACATGTTAAAGTTGTTTAAGTACTGGCTTAAGGTCCATAATTAAACATCTACTTCAGACCTGACGTTAATTGAAACACAGACGGTGTTTCTTAGATGATAGATAGATAACATTACATGTAAATGGTATTTATTATTAAAATTCTTCACATATTGCAGTTTACAAAGTGAATTGCATGTGAATAACAAAGTTAAAAATACAAGAATACATTTCATAAAATTACATTTTGCAATACAATGTTCAAGTTGTTCGCAAATTGTTTTTACATGTTGGTTCCACATGTACATGTAAAGTCAGAAACATTCAGATGCATGGAGATATATCACTTAGCACAAGAAAGGTCACCATTCGTTCATAAAGTTGTGTGTAATTTACGAAGATTGTTATGAAACGGCCCCTGAGTTTGAAATATGGGGCAATGGCTAGACATGGAAAGTCAGGGGTTCGATCCCTGGCCGCGGCACCTATGCCCATGAGCAAGGCATTTAATCTGCAATGCTCTTTTATCCTGCTTTCAAATAAATGGAAATGCTGTATGCATTATTGGTAACTAGGTGTTAAATGTACTTCTCCATGTTTGTCCAATTAATATGCAATCATGGTAACTAATTGTGACCCAGTTTTCAATAAACAAACTTGAGATTAATTTTATTATATGATTGATCCTATCTCTTCTCTCTTTAGGTCCAGTTGGCCAAGCTTGCTGGATGCCACGTCATTGGAACATGCTCAACAGATTCAAAAGTAGAATTCCTAAAGGTACGTTGCACTTTCTGCGTTGTCCCCTTGCCATGAGACTAGAATCAGCTAGTTTGTGTAGGATTCAAAATCAGTATAGCTGATTCAGCTGCCATTTCAATCATGAGTACAATGCTTTAGGTTGGACAGAAATGCCCAGAGCTTTTCTAGATTAGCAGTCAGTTTATTCATCAATTTATCTATGATGTCCCAATAAGAGTACCACTATGTTATCAATAATTTTTCTGGCAGATATTTATTAGTGTGTAGCAATCTGCTGAAATGTTTGAAGCATATACATCTAGTCTGCCGATCAGGCATTGGGTATGGCCATTTTTACTTTTTTGTCGCAATTATAGATTTACTTAATGACTACATTTTGTCTAAATAGTTCAGGTATTTTTGGTTTTTCAAAGAAATTGTAGTTTTGCACAAAATGTATTCTCTATAGCAGTCAGAAAACTTTTTTTTCTAAGAACTTAACATTTTCTATCTGTCTTGTATTACAGAAAATTGGATGTGATCGACCTGTCAATTACAAGAAAGAGAATCTCAAAGATGTGCTCAGATCAGAGTACCCGGTAAGTTGATATAGATTTATTCATGATTGTTTCTTCTTCATAAAGATATTGTACATTTCAGTTGACCATTTCCTTGCTAGAGTTCTAAAACATATGTGTAGTCACCAGCACTGGCTTACTTTGATTGTCTCTGGTCAACACCCTGCATGAACAAGAGGGATAGTGGCTAGTCAATGCTGCCGTACATGTACTTTGGCAAAAGGAAGCAAGTTACAAAATCATAATTTGTTTTAAATGAGCATTTTGTGTTCATCATTTACATATGTGTTAATGCAATTTAACAGCATATGTTCTTCAATATCTTCCCATAGAACGATAATTTCTTCCCCAAATTTTGCCTGAATGTGCAGCATACAAACAACGGGTGTTTCAGAAACAACAATAACTCAAATTTAACTGATGTGTCACTTGCTTCTTTTTGCCAAAGTTGGGCAGAATGGTATGTCCACACATAAGGTGTCAATCGCATTTATTGACAGCTTAATGCCTTGTGAAATTTGTTCCATTGACAGCTTCGTTTCAAATTTGATAATTGACCAAATACCCACACCAAGATGTAAACACAGAACTTGTTCATAATTATAGTTTTACAAGATGTTACAAATCTCACGTTTGTCACTCTCCACCCAAATGTTTAATAGGTACCCTGTAGGATTTGAACAGCAATGTGATTACCGTAGATGGCATGTGTGCACTAGCCAGGATGCTCCTCAGGGAGTGGAGATGGTGCACTTTATGTGTGGAACAGTGTTGGATCCAAATTTATATTTTCTACACAATAGTAATTACAAGTAATTACATGTAAACACTTAAGCCCGTATTCTGAAGTCGGGTTTAACTTAAACTCGGGTTTAAAGGTGTGGTTTAAGTATGGGAAGCCAAAAGTATTAACATTTTTAGTAAGTTGTATGTTTCTTATGTTTACTGTGCTCTTTCCTGATTCACCGATGGTGAAGACAATCATCTATTTATATTTCCTACACAATTATGAATGATTTGAGAGCTGAAGTATGATATCTCTACTGTAAGTGATTATGTAACAATTCGCTGTCCATACTTAAACCACAACTTCAAACCTGAGTTTAAGTCAAACCTGACTTCAGAATACGGGCCTTAGAAACACAAATGATGAAGTGCTACACATGTATACATGTAAATCTAAAATTTTATTATTATCCCATTCTCAGGAAGGAATTGATGTTGTCTATGAAACCATAGGAGGAGAGATGTTTTCTACTTGTCTCAAGGCGTAAGTTTCTCTCATTAATTTGTTCGAGGTATACGTCCATACTACAGAAGGATTTTATGACATGTAGCAGGGTGCTACATAACTTTTTAAAAGCACTTGCCCAGTCAGGCAAGTACATTTTTAAAAAGTTGAAATAAACTTGCCCAAAAATCTTTTTCACTTGCCCAAATAGACTTGCCCTTTGACCCCTTTCTCTCTTTTGACATGAACCGATCTACCTTGTTATTGCATTACTTTTTCCAAATTTATTTTATCTTGCCTGTCATAACTAAAATTAGGGTCGATATCATATATCAACGCTAATTTTGGTTATTCTACTGTAAGAATTTCGCTTGCCCAATTTAGGCAAGTAGTTTTGGTCTTTACTTCAAAACACTTGCCCGACCATAACTTTTACTTGCCCCGGGCAATCGGGCAAGTGCTTATGTAGCACCCTGCATGTAGGGACCACAATTCTTTGATATAGATTACGAACTAGTATATGAAGACCGCCCAAGGGACACATGCCACTGGATGATGGATATGCTTATTTTTAAACAATGTATTTTTGTACTCAGTGTGTTATAGTGCTTTTGAAGACCATTGGGTATTGAAGGGACATTATTAATTGAGCACCAGGGTAAAGATCCTTGGTGTTGTCCTCCTTGAACACTGAGCCAGTCAGTACTCAATAGTTTTGAAACTTTTTTTGTCCTCGCTTAGCAAGAGAAGGCAGATTAACCTCAACCTTAACCCCCCCCCCCCCTCCCTTGATTGGTACAAGTGTATTCTGGTATTGGCATTACAGAAAATGTTCATAAAATTGAGTAAATTCACATAATCTTGAACAAAACTTAGACAGAAATATGAAAAACTATGAATAAATGATATATGCCAAACAATTTTTTTCAGGAAAATCATTAAGAGTAACAAGCAAATGAACTATCAGAAATATTACTGAAAATCACCCATCCATTGTTTGTGTAATCCCACATGTTTCCTGTTTTAGCTTCAAAAGGAAAAGCAAGCCTGAAAAATTAGCTTGAATCTCACTTGTTAGTGACCCTGTAACATTCATCACTTGCATTTGTTTTGCTTTCTGTTTCTCAGCTTAGCCAACAAGGGTAGAATCATTGTTATTGGATTTATTGAGAGCTATCAGAAAGAGGGCGCCCTGGCTCCGAAGAATGAAGCATCATGGTCCGGAATAGTAAGTATTTCTTGCAAATGTGCCCTCATTGGTCACATGCATTTTTTTTTGCATTTAATGATAGTAATATTGATTAATACAATGTGATAGCATCTGTATATACTTCCAAAGCTTTAGCCCCGCAGCTTTTTCCAGTGTGATAGCATTTCCAGGAATAAATTCCTGTCAGATACCTCATCTTGGTTGAGTGCAGCACAATGCAGATCCATTTCTAGGCAAAGGACATTGCACGATGGCTGGGAATTGAACCTATGTCCCTCAATCTGTTCCCAAGTCTTATTTCCACTAGGCCTCAACGCTCCATGCGGTTGTTTTCGATAGTAATAACCTTGATGAAATCATTGTGGAGCGTTGTGGCCCAGTGGATAAGTCTTCTGACTTTGAAACAGAGGGTCGTGGGTTCGAATCCCAGCCATGGTGTAATTTCCTTCAGCAAGAAATTTATCCACATTATGCTGCACTCAACCCTGGTGAGGTGAATGGGTACCCAGCAGGAAGAAATTCCTTGAATGCATGAGCGCTGAAAGGCAGCTCGAGCTAAAGCCAGGGTAATAATAACAATGCAAATTGGAATAGAATATTTCTAGATAGATGGCGCTATACATGTATAAATGCCTATTATTATTAATGCAGATCCATTTCTTGCCGAAGGTTATTCTTGCCACATTATGGCTGGGATAATGGGATTTGAACCCATGTCCCTCAATCTGTTCCAATTAAGTCAGAAGACTAATCCACTAAAGCAACAACACTCACTCATCAATAGTAACCTTGATGAAATCATTGTCTAATCCAAGGTACTCCAGAAGTCTGCATCCATTCGAGGGTTCCTTCTCTTCCATTTTGTTGACCTCTGGAAGCGATCTTTGACCAATCTGACCCAGCTGCTGATTGGAGGTCAACTCAAGGTCAGTTACGACCAGGGCAAGCATGACCCCAAGGGACCGTTCACTGGCCTAGAAGCTGTCTATGACGCTGTAGATGTAAGTATTGAGGGTGCTTTTCTTTGGATTGATATAGAGTTGGTGAACTATATTCAATTGGGTTTCAACTTGATGAATAGAAGCCATTCTTTGACTATCTGAAACCTAGTTAAAAGTGACATTTGTCACACTCCTTGTTTCCTGGTCTTTGAAAATAAGAGTGGATATGACACTGGTAAACATCAAAAGGGATAGTACACTGGCCTAGAAGCGGTCTCTGATCTTATATAGATATGTAATCTTTTTTGCAAACTTGGTAGATTATAGGAGATTACTGCATTACTATTATAAGTAATTGTTCCCTGACCTTGAATTCGTTTATGATGCTGTAGATGTAGGTATCAAGGGCACTTTTCTTTCAATTGATATAGTTTGATTCGTAAAGGTCAATTTTGTCCCAATTTGGTGTGGTAAATATGGTAGGTCCGACAAATGCAACCATGATCTGAATAGATCGTTCCTTTGTCTCGAAGTTGTTTATGATGCTGTAGATGTAAGTCTTGAGGATATTATTTGGATTAATATAAAGTTTGGCCAATTATATTCAAGTTTGTTAGGACATTGCGAATCAAGCTCTGTTAGCCAAAGCCCAATCCTAATCTTTACATCGTTATGAACCAAAACCTCTATTAAAATCTAAACTCTTACCCTGTGCCCACTGAGATGTGAAGACCGGAGCAATTGTTGGAGGAGCACATGTCGTGTCACCATCATTACAATAGGTCAAGTGTATCACATCATTCCGGATCCCCTTTTGTCATCATACAATTGAATATATGAAGAGTTTGGTTGCAAAAAGGGTTAGGTCCACTTTGGACCATTCCGACAAAAATCATGTTTTTTTATTCTCACTTATTGCAATATTCTTATGAGAAAATAAATTTTCATGATGTACTACCCTATCATGTGAACATAAAATTGGGTATGAAAAAAAATCTACCTGTCTTCAATTTATTCTAAATATTTTTTCCATAAGATTTCTTTGTGGGCCTAGCCCCTTTTGCAACCAAACTGAAATGGAACTAACCCCTTTAGAAAAAAATTTCTTTGGTATCATTTCATACAGCTACTAAAATTTATACATTGAGACCAAAAATCAAATTTGATGAAAAATGGACCTAACCCTTTTGCAACTAAGCTTTTCATATTAAGAAAAGAAGAGTGGCTATGTCTAAGGTTCACATGATAGTAATCTCTTTCTTTCCCCCTTCCCCTCTTTTTCATCTCTTTGTTTTTGTCTCTCTCAGTACCTTTACACCAAGAAGAGCGAAGGCAAGATCGTAGTGGAAATCAACCCAGAAGAAAAGCCTAAGCTGTAAAGACATCGCATGAAGAAACTGGCAGGTCATATCTGTCTGTTTATTGATCAGGTTATGATAATACAGTCTTTGATGCCAAAATGACAAACCATTCGTAATCATTAATGAAACTGCTGCACTTGGGCACCTGACCCAATGTCTCTGCTGTCGCCCCCAAACTATATTGTAACACGCAAGATGTACATGTAATGTGCGAAGGAACGAAAAGCTGTAGCAATAAACTTGGCCACTTGTAAAGACCCTCTGAAGACTCACTACCAAGAGCCTCATATGCCCTCTAAGACCGAGTGCTTCATTCTAGTAACCGTCATATTACAACATCTCCTACATCTATTAGCAGGAGTCGTGATATACATCTAAAAGGCATTTTGCATCTTTTCAGACCGACTTTTCCAGCATCCTGCTCTTTCGTCAGCATGGTCAGTGATGGAAAGTGAAGATTTGCGATGAAAAGATGCATGTGGGATTTCTTTGCGATTGATGAGATTGTGACTTTTGATATTTATTTCTTTTAATTTGGGACCTGTTTCACAGACTTCTTCCTGAAGCAGGTTACACTGTACTATGTAAATTGATAAAGGTAAATTCCAGTTTTGGTAACGATCTTAAATTGACTTTTTACAGAATCTAATATAATGACCACCCAAGTGTCTGTTTGTATGAATAAAAAATATGTGCCAAAGGATTCTGGGAGAAATGGTGTAATTGCTGAGAAACAAGCAAAATAAGCGCGGATTCGGTCACTTCCGTCGGGTCTTTATTCCTGCAATAATAATACACTGTCCCATGTGTGCCTATCTGTGTTGGGGATCTCCACTGTGAACATTTTTCTGCGTAGATTTCAAACAGTTCAGTTTATGTAACTGTACCAGATCTAGATCCTCGATGATATACTGACAATTAAGCCTGGTTTTACAGACTTTCTCATGAAATCAGTGTTCACTGCAACTACTGGCATTTCTCTTTAATTGTGATGAGACAGCCACATGGGTTTCATGGCTGTTCAGGGTTCGACACTATGTAGGGTCCTGTTTCACAAAATGATTTATGAAACAAATATATGCTATCAACCAATCAAATTGAATGA
This sequence comes from Lytechinus variegatus, assembly GCF_018143015.1. Taxonomy (NCBI): domain Eukaryota; kingdom Metazoa; phylum Echinodermata; class Echinoidea; order Temnopleuroida; family Toxopneustidae; genus Lytechinus; species Lytechinus variegatus. The sequence goes on along the minus strand of NC_054748.1, from coordinate 14,048,555 downwards.
TTTCAGCTTTAAACCGTTTTTTGTTTGATTGTTTTTTAACAAGTTTTATCAAACGGGCCCTTGAAAGTCATGAAAAACATTCAAATACAGTTTGCACTATAACCTACATGAAATTTGATTGACAAGTTTGATATCATAAAATTGGATTGGTCAAATGCCAAACAAGAGTAAATGACTGGTACCTCATAACTTTCGTAAAGAAGCTTGCCTCTTAGATCATGATCAGTACTAAAATTGAAAGTAATACTTCAGATAAAAATAATGAATTTTGAATTCTTTGCACCTCACTTTACTTATTGAAATCATGTCAACTCTCTTAGCTTGCAATTATTTCTGGATTTATAGATATGATTATTTTATTGGAAAAAAATAATGATGCGCTATGTATAAAAAAATTAGGATTTAGAACCTCATAGAGTAGTTACTGTTCATTAAACATTTTCAAGGTCCCTCTCCCCCCCCAAAAAAAGGGGGGGGGGGAGACAAAATAAATTCTTTAATTACTTCATTTCCAATCATTAATTATGACACAATTAGATGTGACTACTTGTAAATAAGAGATATATTTAGTGGTCGAATCTTGAAATATTCATAAGAAATTGAATTCAGAGTTTTATTGTCATGTAATTTCAGCTTCCGACCAAAGTTGTGTAACAGAATATTTCAATAGCAGTTAGCTTTAATACATGATGCCAAGGGGGTATCGGGTGATACCCCTTGAATACGGGTGATTAACCTCATTCTTTTAAATCAGGGAAGAGATTTGAATCCAATATTTTGCAATTGAATTGTATGATTGCACTATTTGATGATTTGTATTGATGATTTTCTTGAAATATGCAATGATTAATTTGATTATAGGGTAATTAATTTCTTTATTTGCGGCATTACAGTATAGAAAATAGAGTACAATAAATGTCTTTTAAAATTAGAAAATTATTGATTTGCATGAAAAGGTGATTTTCATCGCACTGCCAATTTGAGGAATTGAGGGATCGTTTTTATTGATTCTTATAGTACATGTACCATGTATTTCTTTAAATGTTTAGTGAAAGAAATACATTGTAGTGAATCCATTTGAGGGTGGTTGTGTAAACACCATCTTCTAGAAAGATATTTGTTCAATCAGGATATGTTAATATTTTACTCTCAAATTTTTATTTCCAAATTGTTTTCATTTCTAACCCTTTTGAACTTTGAAGCCTTACAACTTCCCGATTCTTCCTCAGGCCTTCTTTCTGACTTTCCGCTCCACTTCTTTTCCTTACTCTCTTTTTTTCCCCCTCTCCTTTTTCGCATTTCTGTTCTTTCTCTAATATCCTCTCCCTTTTCACTTCTGCTATTAACCCTAATGCTCTCATTCCCCTGCTGTGTTGTAGTTTTACCTCATAAAAGTGGCATGTGTATTTCAAATGAATATTTTTTTTTTATGTGATAAAGCCAACTTGTACGTTTTTTTATTGTAAAAGATTTTACAATTCATTCAGCCTTTGGCTGTGAATAAAATTTCAATAAACCAAATACCATTTATTATTGTTCATTTGAAAAATGTATTATCAGTCAATATGCTACCTATTGAAATAAAATTTGTATTAGTTTTTAACTTATGCAATGAACATCCAGAACCTATGTCTTGATTTGTGTTATGTTCGCAGTGGACCGTTACTTTTGCAAGACCCTCTCCGACCCATAATACACAACAGAAATCCAACAACTCGAGAGAAACTAATTTTCGTTGCAGTACTATCAATGATTTATTACAGTTGCAATAAGGTGACAAAAAACATTCCATTTAGTGGTGTAATTTTTTTTCTATTGCAAAATTCCAAAGTATATTGCAAATAAGGTTGTCTAGTCATTACCATTTATGTAACAAAATAGATGTTCTATTTATAGGCCAAACTGAGAGTAAAGCTGCACCTTGGATAAACTGATACACTGTAAATATCGCTACGTGCTGAACCATATTTACAAACCCAGTTTAGGTAAGTGTTGGCTGGCATCATGATGGGCAATCATCATGGGTGATTCTAGGTATACGACTAAAATCAGGCATAACATTCTAAAGTGAGATGAACGAAGGGAGAGAATTAACATTTTTGTATGTCGAGGGGTGGGGGCGCTACATGTGGTTAAGGTCGTTGTAAAATTCCTCTTGATTGAGGTGTCTTCTCCCTATTACACCCATTCCATCCTGACATCGATCCTAAAAATATCCAAATGAAACATATTGGGTGAAATTCTCATACATGTCATGGTTTAATTAACACTATCCTTCTGCCAAAGAGATAACCCCAAAAAGTGTGTAGTGCAATTAGAATATGATAATGCGAGAATGCAATTAGTTTTAATATTTTTTATATTGTATCTTAATCAGTAATATTGATAAAGAGAGAAAGACCAAGCATTCCTTAAAAGTAAAGACTATTTAAAGAACTCTTGTCTAACCGTAAAACCATTATGATCGCTTCCTATCTATCTAAGTATTATATCATCGAATTATTTACCCCTATTTATATAACACATTAATGTTTTCAGGGAAAAGGATAAACATGTCATTGGGCTTGTGAATCACGTTCCCTTTGCACTTTTGACAATGAAGTGATGTAAGAAAAAAAAGATCAACATTAAAGCACAGTGATAGGAAATATTTCAAATTGCTTATCATAGTTTGTTAAAAGGTAATGTGAAAAGAACTATTTCAAAATATGAATATTATATTTTGTTGATATTCATATTTTGAAATAGTTCTTTTCACATTACCTTTTAACAAACTATGATAAGCAATTTGAAATAGTTCCTATCACTGTGCTTTAATGTTGATCTTTTTTGTTAGGCATGTAAGGAAAGCGTGTACTTTTGGGGGAGAGCACTTCTTCAAGGTTCAGTAGTCTCAAGAAGTAGTATTTTGATATGGCGTTTAGCGGCCTTCTTTTTTTATCTGAATGATCCTATATTGCAAAATTATCACCAGGAATGGAATCAACATATCAAATAACTCTCGAAAATAGGTATTATTCATGATTCTTGGACAAAGGGATCAGAAGTTATTTTTCCCAAAATGGCGTCATATGGCGGCCATCTTGGAATTGACGTTAAGATGACATTATATTGCATAATAGATAGCAGAAAGAGATTCTACACACCCCAAACCCCTAAACAGATGTATTACTCGTCACGCTGGGGCAAGGGGATCAAAAGTCATTTTTTCAAGATGGCATCGGTCGGTCATCTTGGATTTGACCTGAAGATGACCTTATATTGCAAAAATGATAAAAGAAATCGATACTACATCCCCTTAAAAAGAGTCATTCCTCATCATTTTGGGGCAAAGGGTTCAAAAGTTACGTCTTTAAGATGGCATGTGGCGGCCATTTTGGCTTTATGCAAATTAGCAAAATTGCCCAAACGGCAACTTTGGGCAATCAAGCTGAATTTGTTCTAAGACCCCATAGGAACACGATTCAAGAAAAAACTTCATCGGAAAGAACATTTCTAGGTTGGTGTATTGAGCCTATGGGACTGTCAAATCGACTATAGCAGGGGTTCTCAACTTTTTCTTTGAAGGGCCAGATGAGACTCCAAGGAAACCTGAAAGGGCCAGGGTGATGTGGATACTTAGAAAAAAAAATGTGCGCGAAGCGCAAAGACCCTTGCCGGGGTCGTAGATGCCCTCTTGTGCAGTCTGGCCCTTATTTTGGGAACATTCAATCTAACAAATTCATAACAGTTTCATATGGAACACAGGCAAAATTAGAAAAGATTTCAAAATACAGCAAAAGTCAATATTAATGATAACAAATTGTAGTACTTTAAAACATATTAAAACGCAAGTGAATTGTAGCTATACATACCTGGTATGGGGGAGACAGATAATGTCTTGAAGTATCAATATTTTTTTGTAGTAAAAGTAGAATGAATAATAGACCATGTCTGTTGTAGACTATAACAAGGATGAAGCAAGCAGGGGCCGTGGAAGGGGGGGGGGGGGTGACAGCCCCACACTTTTTTCAAAAACCATGTACAAAAACGTAAAAATGTGCCAGTTGCAGAAAGAGTTGCAATCAATCGCAACTCTAAAAATCATGCGCAACTTGATTTTCAACCAATCAAAAGCGCGCATTTGGGACTTGCGATTAATTTTTTGACTTGCATTTAAACGCAACTCTTTCTGCAACAGACACCCCATTTGAAAACCGTTCCGTGGCCCCTAAGGTAGTTCGGTAAGAGTTAGTTCTTTGAAATGTTCATTATGGAAAGTTCACTTCCGCACCTAAGACTCCACTAAACTTTGTTTAAAAGTCAAATTGATTTGAATGCCATTACTTTTATTACGGTTAGGTCTACATGGATACACAATGTAATTATACAGTGCGTATCAAAAAAAAGTTTACACTTAGAAAAAAAGTCCTGTAAAATTATAAATTTGTAATATTCTAAAGATTTTTCCACATTTTAACATTGGTACAGATCCATTTAAGCAAATGACGATATAACTGTCGAAAAATATTTCCGCTTGAGTGAGCACCACTCACTTTTGAAAAGTTAGTGAAAAATGATTTGCGCAGAACTTTGAAATAGTTATGCGAATAAAGGTAGACCTTAGTCATGAAGAAAAAGTGGAATTCAGCTCGTAACATTGATTTGAAGATATATTTTACATTTTTTAAACTTGTTTCCTTGCCCAAAACAATTCGAAGAGTGGATTGCGCCCCACCCCACTTCCCCACACACCGAGGCCATCGTGACGATATTTGCTTAGCACTGAGCTGTGATTTACATGAAATCACATCACATCATCACATCAGGTACGGAAATGAAGGACTTCTCCTGTAGATTTTCCGATCTTTACTTCTAGTAATTGACGGTCTAAACAGTTTAAACTTGTGCGAATGCACTTTACGTGCGTTGAGAAATGGAGGTTTTAAATCTTTTCCCCCACCAAAATTTATCCAACAGATGTTTAAACATTTCCACTGATTTTGCCTCCACTACTTCTGTAGGCAGTTTGTTCCAGTCAGAAATGGCTTAGGCTTGATTTCCATTTTCTTAATCATTGTCAAGCTTCGAAAAAAAGTGGAGAAACAACTATCAAATGAAAAATGAAATGTAAACCCACTTTAAATGATAAAACCTTAGTGAAAAAATGCTGGAGATGTCTGATATAAACTTTTGTTCAGATTCAGTTATGTCCTCAGATCCAGCTGGGACAAAAAGGGTAAAGTTTGTGCTTACTATTAAGTGTTGAAATTTCAATTTGGGTGGCAAAATTATTACAAAATGCTTGAATGTATCCGTTTTATTTCAATTGACTAAAAGAGCAAAGGAATAGTATGAGAAATGTTGCGCAGGATAAGTTTGATTTCGCCCTTCCCCCTTGACACAGCGTGAAAACGAGCATTTCTGCGCAAACAGATTTCTGCGAGCTTTACAAAAATGGACAGTGCTCACTCAAGTGTAACATTCTGTCAAAACTTTTAATTTCATTTGATAGCTGAGACCCAAACCCAAGATCATATGTGAAAAAATTACCCACATGTTGTCTATTTTTTAATTCCCAGGGCTTTTTCAAAGTGTAAACTTTTTTTGATACGCACTCTATTGAGCTATGTTTCATATTGTGAATTAAAAGTGATTACAAAATCCCAGCAGAGTCTCGCGGGCCGGATTGAGAAGCTCTGTGGGCCGGATCCGGCCCGCGGGCCGTAGTTTGAGAACCCCTGGACTATAGAAGTTTCGCTTATTTTTTACAAATAGTGATACGCACAACTAGGTGAGTCCATCACTCACTATTTCTTTTGTTTTTTATTGTTTTAATTATACAATATTTCTTTTTTATATATAGATTAGACAATAAGGACCAACTTGACTGAACCATATAGAATTAAACAATACTAATAATTATTCCACTTGTTCAGGGAGGAATTAATCATTGTATCACTTGACAATGAGGAGAAATTATAATATTTCATAGAATAAAATACAAAAGAAATAGTGAGTGGATGACGTCATAGTCTCCTCATTTGCATACCAGCCAGGATGTGCATATAACTGTTTTGTGAGATCAAGCGAAACTTACAAATGTCATAACTTTTTTATTTTACATCCGATTTTGATGAAATTTTCAGTGTTATGCTTGTTGAATTTTTCTCTTTTTATTGAAATCAACTTTTAGTTGGGGTGGACTTGTCCTTTAATATTTATTTTGATATTTTATATTAATCATTAATATTGATAAAGAGAGATTGAACCATGCATTCCAAAAAAAAGGGACAAGTAAAAGAATGCTTGTCTAACAGTCAAACCATAATTATGATCGCTTCCTCCCTCGCTATCTATATAAGTATCATCGAATTATTTACCCCTATTTATGTAACACATTAATGTTTTTCCAAGAAAAAAAGAGATAATATACCATTGAACACGTGAATCTCGTTTCCTTTGCACTTTTGACAATAAAGTGATGTAACAAAAAAGATCAACATTAAAGTGCAGTCAAAGGAACTATTTCAAAATATGAATATCAACAAAATATGATATTCATATCTTGAAATAGTTCCTTTAATTCACAGTACTTTTCAACAAACTATGATAAGCCATTTTAATGCCGAATATAGCCAGCCCGATTAATCATTTTGACTGGCGACCAATATATTACATTAAGTATAGCGGCCCCTTAAACAACCCGTATTATATATACATCATAAAACAGTCCCCGTGAAAAGATATACCAGTTTGTTTGTGAACTGTAGTAATTCTATAGACATGATAGAGGATCATACAATATGGAAGCAGGAAACCGTCAAAAACACGGATATACGTCGTGTCGTAATTAAATTTACTACACGACGTAAATAATTACGTAGTGTATATAGTAATTCCAATTACTACACAACGCAATTCCGAATTACTGCCCATCGATTTAATGTCATGACGTTAAATGAATTAGTGTCGCTACATCAAATAATTAAGGTCGTGTAGTAATTCGAATTACTACACGACGTAAATAATTACGTAGTGTAGTAATTCCAATTACTACACTACCTAAATAATTACGTCGTGTAGTAAATAAATACTACACGACGTAATTCCGAATTACTGCTCAACGATTTAACGTCATGACGTTAAATGAATTAATGTAGTGACGTTAAATCAACCATGCAATGAGACCGTTCTTAAAGGCGGTTTTCCACTAGGGCGCGGACAAGACCAGGAAGGGTTGCGGAAGCTACTTTTGTCATTTCGGCATGCTGTCCGCAACCAAATTCCGTAAAAGATTATGCAAATGATCTTGTCCTAGGACACAACCAGGACTGTCTGCGTATTGTCGTAGGACACTCCTGGGACTGTCCTAGGACAAGATTATCTAAATAAATTTGTCGGCGTTCGGTGCGGACAGCATGCAGATCGTATTAGGACAGAACCGGAGACATTTAGGACAACGTCACGAGTGGTAAATTCAAGGACTAGGACAATCGGACAACTTGCGAATACTCCATGAAAATTATCATTCATATATTTTTTTATGAATTTAGGGGTGTTATTTGGGTTTTCTTCGACTACAAAGACTATAGGATTTTCTTTTATTTCAAATCAAATTGCATACATTGGTGGACATCCCAGGGGGACAGGGGCGACGCGTCCCCTCACTTTTTGGAAGGGGGGGCATTTGATATCAAATGCCCCCCCCCCCTCCCCAATATTTGGAACGAGCAAAAAAGAAAGAAATGGAAAGAGAGGGAAAAGAACCAGAAGGGAAAAGAGAAGAGAAAACGAAGAGGAAAACAAGAGGAGAAAGACGAGTGAATTATATAAGATGAGGGGGGGGGGGGGGGATTTCATGTCACTATGTTAAATTTTCGCTCACGATTTGTGCTCGCATTAACTAATCATGTCTGGAAGAGAATGATGTATAACTTGCTCAACAGACTTATATTGAGCTTAAAATATCAAGTTTGGAAATAAATATACAAAACATTTCTCGGACATTAAGTTTTCAATTTGTTTGATTTACAAATTGATTTTATAGTTTTCTGAAAAATGACTATATTTTATGGTCTAAATATGAACATTTTCCGCTCGCGCTGCGCGCTGGCATTATTTGATTTGTCAAATAACTATTCTATTCGTGTATTCCATATATTTTTAAAAAACATCCCTTTTTAGGATGGTCTGATTTTGAATAGTATAAGCTAAAGCTGCTCGCTTGCATTTTGATTGGGGAGTCATGTATACCTGTATCAATTGTATAACAAATTATTTTTAATTCATCTTTTATGACAGTTTATTAAAATTTTCGGCTCACAGTTTGCGCTCGCATTATTTTTGTTAAAAATATATCAACCCATGCATCCTATTCATGATTACAAAATGTCCAGTTATCTGACCTTAATATCAATTTCGCGCCCTCATTTGATTAATAAGTAGTGTAACAATATTTTCATGATTTCCTAATAATCATTGTCCGTTTTTTTTTTTAGGAAGATAGTCATCATAGTCATATGAAGACAAAAAATGTCCTTAAAATGTCCCGGTCGCAACTCAAAATATATGTAATGATAAAAATATAAACTTGAGCTTCGCACTCGCACGCATGTTTATTTAGATACGAATCTTGTGCCAGTTTCAGATCAGATTACCAAATATCATTATTAATGTAGGAATATTATCCATCTATCCAATTATCCATCCTTTTCCTGATTTACAAAACGTGATATGTCGAATTTCGTTTCGGCTCGCGCTACGCGCTCACATCAAGTGTATAGTCATACTCCTTTCCTGTTCATGCTTTTAAAAGGTGCTTAGAATGCCCAGTATTTACGTAGGAATGAAAAAAAAATGTTCAGCTCACGCTTCGCGCTCGCCATATTTGATAGTTGAAATATGTAGGATAAAGGAAAGTGTGTTAGCGGTGTAATGTAATGTAGTATTCACTTTTGAAAGCAGATTGTGCATTTTTATTAACAATAAATTATCTCGGAACTTGATTTTTTTCAACTAAGGTAACTTTAAAAAGACTGCATATGTTCATAGCAAAGTCGGGGCTGTCTTTATAACATTACTTTCTTATTTTGTCTACAAATTAATACATAATCATATATTACAACAGAGGAAGAAAACAGGAAGTTAGGATGCAAATTGCATTCGACAGGCACATGCGGATCAAGGGGTGAGGTGGTCTTGCTCCCCCTTTAAAAAAATACAAACAGAAGAAAAATAAGTGAAATGGAAAGGGAAACTTAAAAAAATGATATGGTGGAAAAGAAAAAAGGGGTGCTGTGCTGATGCGGCCCTCCTCTCCCTGCTGCTGGCTTACCCCTCCCAGTATTAAAGAGATATACAAACAGCACAAAAGAAATAGGAATAAACGAAGGAGATGAATGAAATAAGGTGAAATAGAATCGAGGAAAAAAAATCGCGATAATGAACAGAAAATAATTGGTCGAGATTATGAAAGTGTAAGATTAAAAATATCAGTTTTAATTTTTAGACAAAATGTGAATCCAGTGTCTAATCGCCTTTGCCTCCTCTTGTACCAATTGAAATAGACTAAGTAAGAAAATGTAAATGGGCAATTCCAGGAGGCCGAATGCGATCGCAACGCCCTATTGACTGCGTAAAAATAGGAAAAATGGAGTAACCAAAGAAGAGGGGGAAAAAGGAAGAAGAGTGAAGAAATTGACAGACCTGCAGACGGGGGGAATATTTACGTTTCAGCGAGTTCAATTTGTTAAAAATAATGGTCCATTTCACGCTTCATACTTTCAATAGTTTAATCATAAGAAGATTGTGCACGCTGTTCATTTTTTACGAAAAATGCTTAGGTCTTTTCTTTTTCGTCCTTGATGTTTGAAAGAAGTAAGTTCGCGCTTCGCGCTCATATTTTATGTTTATGAGAAACATGCTCTGTGCATGACTTTTTTCAGGAAGGCCTATTTTTTGTAAAGAGTCGTGGTGTAGTGGTTCTGACTCCCGCCTTGTAAACGGAGTCGTGTGTTCGTCTAAACCGTCCTTTGGCAAGACATACTGCATACCTTGCTACTCTCCACCCAGGTGCAAAATGGGTACCCGGTTGGAAGCGAAAGTTATTGTATGCTTGAATTTGCCAGCGCCATTTTTAGACCGGGATGAATGCAAGGAATGCTTCCCAGGGTGTGGGAATTGTGCACTTTTCATGCGGGATTGAAATGAATCCTGGGTTAAATCGTTTTGCCCCTGCTGTAAATCGTTTTGAGCCGTTCTGAGAAAAGCGATATTTATAAACTTGCTACCATTTATTATTATTTCTTATTAATGACACCTCATTCATGATCAAACAAAGTGCTTAAAATGTAATGGGAATATAAACTTGAATTTCAGTTTGGAATCTACACCTGTATTATTAATTGTGTTATGATATTTGTCCTATTTGTAAAGTCAAGCGCTGCCTATACGGCCCTTTTTCAGTCGAGTACATTAAAATAATCTAGTTCATAATCAAACGTTGCATGAAACATCTTTTTATGTTCAGTACAGAATAAAATAATCTGCTCGCATCATTGCCAGTTTAACTATTGCAAGAAATATTTGAAAAGTCCACTTTTCAGATCAGTAGATAATGCCTGAAATACTCGTGCCTTGCGCTCGCGTAATTATGTTTAAAACACTGCTTGAAATACTAGGTTCTCAGGTTTGTTTAGTATATACTAATTAGGCCCCTTGACCCCGTATTTCTTTACTTTTTGTAATTTTCTTGTCTTGTATTATCCCGTTGCCCCATCTAGTGCTTTTGCAAATGGTTTTTGCTACTTGTGTACTCGTTCCATACATATTAGCATTGGATCCACACATTCCTGAATCACTCCGCTTGCCTTCCTATTCCAGTCCGAACGTTCCTGAAACAGTCCGCTTGCCTTCTTATTCCTGTCCGCACGTTCGTGAAACTGTCCGCTTGCCTTCTTATTCCAATCCGCATGTTCGTGATAAAATCCGCATGGCTTCTTCTTTCCTTCTTGAAGCTGACCTGATTGCGGATGGTTTCCGGAAGACGCGGAAGGGTTTAGGAAGGGCAGGACATCATCAGGACATCGTCAGGACAGGGTCCCGAAGGTGTCAGGAATTCAATATCCGCGTCCAAATTTTGGTCTCGACCAAAATTTGGATGCGGACAAATTTTGATTTCCCGAACACCAGGAAGGGTTTAGGACAGCATGCGGACACTCCTAGGAATGTCCGGACAGGTTGCGGAAGGGTCGCGGATTGTACTTATTACATTCCGCGCCTTGTCCTGACGCTGTCCTGGCCCTAGTGGAAAAGGGGGTATTATGAGCGCAATGCGAAGAGCTGAGACTACAGAGCATTGTACAGGAACGTACCGGCAGGAAGTTAGTTGGATGTTCGACATTTGATATTCAAACTGTGAAGTTGGTTTGATATTCAGGTTCGATATTCAAACGCCTGTGAAGCTGGACCAACATTCGATATTCAAATATATTCAGGGGTTTTGAAAGCTAAGGGGTTTTACAGGTGCAGCACGTCTCGGGCAACCATAACAACACTGGCGTGCCCAAGTACGAGGACATTTAGGGGACAAACGTCAGTGAATAAAAGGGCAAGATTTTTTTTTCGAGGGGCCCCCAGGGATACCCCGACGGCCTAGCCGGGGTAACACGTATCCTAACTTGTAGAACTCGACTCGGGCAACCATATAAACACTAGTTTGACCCGGTGCATGCACATTTAGGGGGCTCAAATTAACAAAATTAAAGGAATAAAGGGCTATTTATCGCATTTTGTTTATTTTTTTTCCAAGGGGCCCCCAGGAATATCCCGACGGCCTATCCGGGGTAACCACCTACCCTAACTTGTAGAACTTGACTCGGTTACCCGGCGCATGCACATTAAGGGGGGCTAATATATTATTTACCTGCGTTACGGTTGTATAGCAGGTAAATGTTGTTGTTTCGTTAATGTTCGTAAACCTTGCAGGAATGCATAGTCAATGGGGTTCGAAGCCCTGGGGTTCGAAGCCTCCGTGGAATGTAATTACAAGTGCATTGGTGCATTGGAGCGCGGAAAGAATGGATAACGCGCGGTAAGGATACGTTGGGTGTATCATTCTAGCTTGTTCTCTTCGTTACGACAAACTTACAGAATTAAAAATCTGCAAAGTGAAAGTATTCAAATCATTACAGTTCATCATAATATTATAATCAAATTTAAAGGGGGGGTTTGCAAAAGTCTTTTACAGTTTTTCCAGAGTCTTTTGTCGCATAATATAGGGTAAGAGGTCGGTTCATGTGTCACTATTACTCTACAAGAAACGGTGTATATGTAATGTCATAGATTCATAATATCTATCAAGAACGGAGATCTGCAAGTTTGATATTTGTTTTATCATATGTAATAAAAACGGTCGGTCGGCTCCTAGTCGTCGGGCAAGCTATATCCATATATTGTGGTTAGAAAGAGTCTCTTTTATGTATTACTAAATGAAAGAATGAATGGATCTAGGAAGTGAGAATTTTACAGAAATTATAGAAAAGACTTAACAAAACGGAGTATTTCAAGCATGGGAACCACGTTCCCGACTAATCTCTTGGTGCCGCCAGTGGATAGAGTAAAAAAAACAAGGAAAGAGAGAATACATAATGGGAGAGAGAGAATTAGCGAAAGGGGGAGATTGGAAAGAAAAGGAGGGGGAACGGGAGAGAAAGAGAAGGGAGAACGGAGGGGTCATATCATTGTATGAACAGGATGTTTTATGATTGTGCCCCGAGCATTAGGGCGAAGCTCAATGCGTGATAAGAACAAAAAGAGGGGGCACACAATGGCGCATGCAGCAAAAATTTGCTTCGTAATAAGACTCGAGCCAGCGAGAAAAAAACACCTTAACTTTGAATTTGATTTTGACATGGTTTGCATAAAATAACGTATCTTTCATCTTTCTTTCGGCTTTCTTTCCTTCATTTCCTATTGTTCTCGGTTGTAGAACATTTTTTTTTTTGGGGGGGGGGGGGCAGTACTATGCGGATCGGGTCCGTGGCAATGACGGACTCGAATATTGGTCCAGCTTCACAGGCGTTTGAATATCGAACCTGAATATCAAACCAACTTCACAGTTTGAATATCAAATGTCGAACATCCAACTAACTTCCTGCCGGTACGTTCCTGTACAATACTCTGTAGTCTCAGCTCTTCGCATTGCGCTCATAACGAACGGTCTCATTGGTTGATTTAACGTCACTACACTAATTCATTTAACGTCATGACGTTAAATCGTTGAGCAGTAATTCGGAATTACGTCGTGTAGTAATTATTTACTACACGACGTAATTATTTAGGTAGTGTAGTAATTGGAATTACTACACTACGTAATTATTTACGTCGTGTAGTAATTCGAATTACTACACGACCTTAATTATTTGATGTAGCGACACTTATTCATTTAACGTCATGACATTAAATCGTTGGGCAGTAATTCGGAATTGCGTCGTGTAGTAATTGGAACTACTACACTACGTAATTATTTACGTCGTGTAGTAATTCGAATTACTACACTACGTAATTATTTACGTCGTGTAGTAAATTGAATTACGACACGACGTATATCCGTGTTTTTGACGGTCTCCTGCTTCCATAATACAAGAAGCATTAGTCTTGAACGAAAAGGAGAAGTCCTTGCACTTCACGAGTCATGATTGTCATCATGCCCTACTTTACAGTAATCTTATACAAATATATAGATTAAGATATTTTTTCTGAATATTATGTCAAAATTAGAAAAAAATGGAGTGTTGTAATAAACATGTCGAAATTTTTGCTCGCTCGCTTCTCTCGTATTTGAACGTAATTGATTTGATTTATTTTACTAGTATTTTATTTCAACACGCCACAATAGGCCTCGATCAGCCAATGACTGGTTTGCAAGAAGGCCGTGCAAATAATATACAAACAATACAAAAAATAATAAATCACAAGAAAGTATAACAAAAACCTACATGAAAATACAAAACTAAAAGAAAGGAGGGGGTGATTAAACAAAATCAGACTAGAAAAACATAACAGAAACAAAAAAAGTAACAAAAGGGATAATCAAGATACCGGATTTAAGTTCATCTAGCTCTTAAAAGAAAAAAAATAAATAATAATAAGTTCACTGTTAACATTTTGAAATCCATATCGCTCTTTAATATCCGGCGTTGATATTCTCACAACTATTTTCATCAGGAAATCCAGAATATACGACCATATGGTTGACAGTGCGTTTAATAATAATAATATTCCGCATTTATATAGCGCTCAATACATCGGAACGACGTCTCTAAGCGCTTTACAGACATATTATTACCCCGATCATCGCATCCTTGCATGCCCGCATACAATGTATGCACCTTCTCCGCTCCCTGGGGAGCATTCCAACAAGAGTTCCAAGAATCAATTGCTAGGCATACTATGTCAGGTGTGACTAATTTCTTTGACAGATATCCCTCAGTTCTTTTGCTAGTTAACCTATTAGCATTCTTGATTCCTTTATTGCAGGCACAACTTTAGGAGCTACAGTTTGACTTGATATGCAAATTAACCTCTAAAGAAACTGTGTGTTGGCTTGAGCGATTCTGAATGGAAGTGTGTGAGCTGATGTGTGGAGTGAGAGATAGTGTGAAGGGTTGCCTTTCTTGTATAGCTTGGGCAAGCACTGTGCCTATTGACTTTTGGAGAGAGAGGACCTGTGTCTTCCTTTTTGGCCTATTTTCACAAGTCAAGTTGTAAGTTGAATTATACCCTTACATTTCTTCCACTTTAATTGAAAGATAGACAGGTTAGAGAGTAATAATACAAATGCTGTTTGAAATGTGTATTCTGAATATTGAAATCTTAATTCACTGAATTATCTTTACATGTACTTTGTCCTTATTTGCAGTGGATAAAATATCTTGCAGTTAAAATGCATTATGAATAATAATTACTATGGTATGATAAGTGATATCCTGTTGTATTATGATGAATACTGACATTTATAAAAGGAATGGTTACTGTTACACGCAAGCATTGGTTATGATTTACAGGTAGCTCTTATTACTGAGGATATTGTCTAGACTTCGGCCACGCCCTTTGAGTCTTGGCTTGACACCGGAGACGCCTTTGTGAGGCCCCTTTGTGGCAGCAACATTAGACATTGGAATTTGATCGCCTGCTACCTCAGTGAAACGGCAGGGGACTTACGCTCCTTCTTTGTGGATGTACTTAGTGAGACTTAGTGACAATTGCTAACGCCTGGGCCAGCGCTCCAAACTTGAAAGCCAACTGTGCGATCTGCCAGACCGCGTTCTGTTGTATATCATGGCCGAACCCTACTGATTCTTCAGTCATCAGTTCTGATCCTGCTTACCGTAGGTTTGATGAAGGCGTATAGGTGACGTATGCTTCTGATAGTTTCTATCAACATCTTTATAGACAAACCTTATGGAGTTGGTGACAAACGTTTATTTCTGAACTTGCACTTCCAGTCTAAGTTTCAACCACATGTTCATGAACGAACCTTTTGGGACATCGCAACTGAATTTAACTGACACTCATGAATACAATTGACTTTTGACAATATTGGCCAATATGCATGTAGGCATTAGTAGTCTTTGTCATTTTTTACACTGTGATACTTGATTAATTTGAAATCCGTTTTTCCAGCAAGTTGATGCACTTTATTAATGTGTTATTTATTAGTTGAACAATTTGATCCATTGGAAGTTTGTATAATTTGATATTGAATTGATTTGATATTCGGTGTGCAACCAATGTGAGATTGTTTGGTGTTGGATTGACTGGATAAGTGTTAAATGTGATGAGATTCCACAAGTCCTTGATTGAAAAGGGAAGTTAAAAGTATATTTCAGTGATCTATAAGTTTCTTTTGTTGAAGTTCTTGGCTCAAACCTGACATACTACATATAGGCTTTCACATCCTACCGGGTACCCATTTAACACCTGGGTGGAGAGTGGCAAGGTGAGATTAACGTCTTGCCAAAGGATGCTAGGCCATGGTGGGATTCGAACACACGTACGACCCTCTGATTACAAGGCGAGAGTCAGAACCGCTACACCACGACGCTTCCACGTTTCATGCCCCCAGAATTGACGTCCTTTTGAGAGAACTGTGATCACGACAGGGGCGTAGACAGCCGGGAGATTCCGTCCCCCAACTTTCCGGTGGGGGTGGGGAGCCAGGCCGCGGATGCCGTGCATATTTATTTCTCAGGTTTCAAGTTGGACAAATTGTAATGATAATCTTCATGTTATTATAAACTAATTATTGTTATCATCATCCTCATTATTACCATTATTGTTAGTGAGTGCATGAGATGGAAGAACTAGGCATGGGGGAAAGGCATTGAATTGGGAAAGCAATGTTAATAACTAGTTGGGATTTTTTAGAGGAAATACATCAACACGGCGCCCTCTTGCATTGCCCGTTGATATTACATTTGATTTGATTTCTGTATTCACATCAGTATCATAATTTACGAGTATACAATATAAAAAGGTAATATATGTATTTAATCGATGTGAATTGAATAACTTTATTGTCCATAAAGAATTTTTTACCCCTAGTTTACACACAACCATGTAGATATAATGTATATACACAGAACAAAACAAAGATGATAAAAACATTTCATTTCATTTTATTTCCATATCCATGATATCACAAAGTATTTAATATAAGTCATACATACAAATTACACTATTGATGTTACTGAACGATAAAGCATATAATAATAATGAACAAATTTGGATATGGGGGGAACATGCAAAAAAGCAAAGCTTGTTACAAGGCAAGTTCCCTAAAATAACAGTATGTAATAATCATAAGTTATCCTTAAACAGGAAATAAATAAATAAGAACGGACATTCTTGCTATAGGAAATACGGGTACAGTTTGAAAAAAAGGAAAAAGTCAACAATATATATATAACTACTTATAGAGCAATAGAATAATAAAAATAGAATAATGATAATAATAATAATATAATAATAGAATAATAATAGTGCACCTGATACTAAGAACAGAAGGAGGAAGAGAGAGAAAGACAGACAGACAGACGAGATATACATGAGAGAGGGACGAGTAGAACAGACATGACGTAACATGAAGACAAAAACACAACTATACAAATACATATAATCACATATAGGGCTAGTAAGATAAGACAAGAAATAAGAGGTCGGCTTACAGTTATCTATTGACAGTAGCAACAGCATTTGAGATGACAGTGTTTTTATGTAAGCTTGCGCATGTGTGAGTAGTTTAATATCTTTGAAGTAAAACTTTTTTCAATTTACATTTAAATGAGAGAACACTAAGACATTTTTTTAATTTCGTTCGGTAGCGAGTTCCACAGTTTGGGTCCTGTATAAACAAATGTCTTTTGAGCAAAAAGAGTACGCTTTAATGGCAAGTGAATGCAGCTAGCCTGTCGGGTAGGATATGAATGGATCGAGTTATTCGAAACAAACATAGGAGAAAATATGGACGGAAGGTTTTTCGTATGTAAATTATACATGAAGAGGCCTAGTTGTAGCTGATATAACTCAAGAGTTTGTTTCCTCGAAATAAGTCACTTAATTGTGTGAGATCGGGGCTCAGCATTAAATATTATTCTAAGTATCTTTTTTGAAGTAAATATAATCTGTTAAGTAACGAAGAGCAGGCATTGCCCCAAGCAAGTATCCCGTAGTTGATGTAAGGTGAAATTAGTGTGAAATAGAGCATTAGTAAATTGGTTTGTGGAAGGACATGTTTAAGTTGCATAATAACACCTATGTTACGGGCAGTTGTTTTACATACATTATCAATGTGTATATTCCAGGAAAGTTTGTTATCTATTGTGACTCCAAGAAATTTGGTCGATGTAACCTCTTCAATAACAATACCATCAAATATAACAGGTTTGGGAAAATTATTCAGGGTATTACTAAAGAGCATACTTTTTGTTTTTTGGCAAATTTAAGGATAGCTTATTGGCTTTTATCCACTCTGAAACATGAGAAAGTTCTTCATTTACTTTGTCGATCAATTCAGTGGATCAGGGTGGCAATAAAAAATATTAGAGTCGTCGGCGAAGAGGATGAATTCCAAGAAATTAGAAGAGTTTCGAATGTCATTGATATATATGAGGAAAAGAAGTGGACCTAATAAGCTCCCTTGCGGAACACCGCAAGAGACAACTTTACTACAAGAAGATACACCATTGACAAAAACAAATTGATATATAAGATGTAAGATATTTATTCGTCTTTCTGTCTGCACATATATTAATCTTACAAGTGTGATTTCACATTCTACAAATGAAAATCAATTAACCATAAATCATTGTTACAGTAGAGAAAAAAAAAGAAACACAGTAAATAACTAATTACGTATTGAGGGAAAGACAAGGAGAACCCCTGAAAAAGCAAGGCTTGTAAGGCTAGGGTCTCCTTTGTTTCACGTACATGACTAAATAGTATTCAGTGTGTACATGTAATATCCTTAAAAATACAAGAGAAACAAAACAACTAAAAAAAGCAAGAACAATAAAACACACACAAAAAAGAAAAACTAAAACTAATCAATGACAAAAACACACTAAAAAAATAGAATACATTGCTTGAATGTACAATTATTTTTCATGAACATTGTGACCAGAGCTGGTGGCATAATGCCTGCATTGTATGCATACATTAGAGTACCAAGTTGAAAATCATAGATATCTTGTAATTTAAGAATTCTATGCTCATAAAAAAGTAGGGTAGTATGCGAGCGATAGTTAACATTACAAACAATTCTTAAAGCTCTTTTCTGAATCAAGTACACCCTTTCTAGATAGGTTTTAAGAGAAGTACCCCATGCAAGAACACCGTAATTGAGATAAGGGAGAATTGTGTTGAATACATCATACAAAGAATATCAGTAGAGAAAAAGGATTTCAATTTGTATATTACACCACAATTTTTTGATAATGTCTTACATAGATGATTTATATGGGTTTTCCAAATCAGTTTTTCATCTATATGCAACCCCAGAAATTTGGTCGTCTTTACTCTATCTATTAACACATCATTAAATATAACATCACCTGGAACTTCTCTAATCCTGTTGCTAAAAAGCATGTCATTTGTTTTCTGCAAATTTAGAGATAATTTATTTGCTTGAATCCACAAAGCGACTTTCCTCAGTTCACTATTAACTGTTTTTAAAAGGGTCTCAGGATTTCTGTGGGAATAATACAGACTTGAATCATCTGCAAATAAAATGAATGATAGAATATCAGAGGAATAGTGAAAATCATTAATATACACAATAAATAATAATAAAATAATAATATAGGATATTTATATTGCGCACATTTCCACCTTGTTAGGTGCTCAAGGCGCTCCTATATTACCCGGCTAAGCTAGGCGTTCATAGCGCACACAGCTTCTTAAGGAATTACTTCCTACCGGTACCCATTTACCTCACCTGGGTCGAGTGCAGCACATCGTGGATCAGTTTCTTGCTGAAGGAAATTACGCCATGGCTGGGATTCGAACCCACGACCCTCTGTTTCAAAGTCCGAAGACTAATCCACTGGGCCACAACGCTAATAACGGACCAAGGAGGGATCCCTGGGAAACACCACAAGTGACAATCTGTAAACCTGACTCAGCATCCTTTATCGAGACAAATTGTTTCCTGTCAGCTAAGTAACTCTTGAACCAGTCCAATGCTGTACCCCTGATACCATAATGTGATAACTTGCCAATCAAAATATCATGATCTACTGTGTCAAAAGCTTTCGAATAATCAAGAAATATACCAATTGTATGCATCTTTTTGTCTATGGATTGTGATACTTTATCAATAAAATGTAGCAAGGCATGGGTGGTGGTATGTTTCTCACGAAAGCCAAACTGAAATATATTACTCTTGTTGAAAAATTTCAGAGTTCTAACATAGATCACTTTCTCAAGAATCTTTGAGAATGCAGTCAATAGAGAAATAGGTCTGTAATTATTCAGATATTGAGGGTCCCCTTTCTTAAAAATGGGTACGACCTTCGCAATTTTCATGTCAGTAGGAACTTCCCCACATGACATTGATAGATTAAAGACATGAAGTAGGGGTTGAATAATTCCTAAGATAATTTCTTTAATTAAGTTGTTAGTAACCCCATCATAACCGGGACTTTTCCCGTTTTTAAGAGATTTCACAATGGTAAGCAGTTCTTCCCGAACTACTGGTAAGAAAAAAAACTTTTACTATTTCGCTCTTTCATAAAATTTTTGTAAGTCTGCTGAGAAAGTGGCACTGCTCGTGAAAGTTTTGGACCAATGCTGCAAAAGTAATCATTAAATTTGTCTGCTATAATATTCCTTTCTTCCACCACATGACCGTTAATTTCAATACTCTTTACATGTGATATCTTTTCCTTTGACTTGAATACTTTCTTAATCACTTTCCAAGTTCCCTTGATATTGTTTCTTGTTGCTTGAAATTGAGTGCAATAATATGATTTCTTTGCAGTACGAAGAAGTGAAGTAAGCGTATTTTTATAATTTACATAACGTTTACGTGAAGATTCAGTACCACGCACTTTATACGAATAATACAGCTTGTTTTTCTTGTTAATGGATCTCAACAAAGAAGCACTAACCCATGGCATAATAGGAACAGTTTTACGATTTCTTCTACTTTGCTTTACAACTGGTACATTTTTATTATACAGAGACATGAATTTTTGTAAGAACCTTTTAAACGATATGTTCACATCATTTTCTTTAAGAACTTCACTCCAGTCAGTTTCCATTAATGCTGCCCTCAGCTTTGCGATATTAGCGGAAGTGTTTTTCCGAATTGATTTGGATTCTTGTCTACAGCCTCTATCCAAGTTTAGACGAGCGAAGATTGGGAAATGATCTGAAATATCTGATACAATGATCCCTGAGGATGGAAAAGGTTGTCTATTACAGAAAATGTTATCTATGAGCGTAGATGAAGCTTCAGTTACCCTTGTTGGTTTAATCATTAATGGCATTAAGGAAAAAGACAGCATCATATTAAGAAATGCATCATAATGATAATTTTCATCACACTGAAGGAGGTTTATATTATAGTCACCCATTATGAAAATTGTTTTGTTTACGAAAAGTGGGTTTGAAAGAATACTATGCATTTCGTTCACAAAACTCTCTAAGTTACTCTGAGGGGGTCTATACACAACTCCAAATAAAACATTTCTTTTTCCTGGAATGAAGCACTCTGCAAATATTGATTCCATATGCTCAGCCATCATATTTAGCTCATCCCTTAATTGAAAGTCCACTGAATCTGGAATATATAAAGCGACTCCACCTCCTTTTTTAGCATATCTATGATTAGACACAAGATTATGACCAGGAATATGATAAAGATTTGAGTCATTCTCACTCGAGAACCACGTCTCAGTGACTCCAATCACTGTTTTACTATCTTCAAATTTGTCAATTAGTGTACTAAATGCATCAAAGTTCCTAGGCATACTTCTCATATTTAAATGCAAGACAGTAGCAATTTCAAGATTGTCTTGAAAACTATTATGATTTTCTGAATAGTACTGACAGACAATTGCAGAAGCATGTCCTAAATCATCAGTATCACTAAGCTCTAGTATTCTTGAATTATTTTCTAAGGAGCTACAAATGGCTTCTTTTATACTAATCATTTGGATGTTGAGAATACAATTTCAAGTGAAATCTAACTGTTTGCGCCATAAAGAACATGTCAGCATGAAAAGGAAGATTGTCAAGATGCACACATAATATATAAGAGAAAAACATACAATAATGTATATAAAATAAAATGAACATATTATATAACTTACAAAAGCAAAAAAAAAAGATGATTAGAGATTGTAATAGAAATAACAATGAAAGAAAAAAAAACACAAAGGAAATTACAAAGGAAAGTTGAATGGAAAAAGAAAAGTAATTTTGGGTTATCATGGGATTTGGCTTGCAAGGAAATAACCTTTTTTTCAAAGTGGGCATATAGGTCAGCATGATATCCTACAATAGGCATTAATTATAATTCAAAGCGTTCTTAATTCCAGCGAAAAATTTTCCATCGTTGCTCCAAGACGGCTCAACTTTCGGTGAGTGACGAACATTGAAAAGTAGCGTCTGTCTTGTGGGAGTCAGATCGTCGTTAACAAAGATTTTTGAACCCTTCAACTTTGATCTGGCTCCCATAATACGAGCTCGGGTGCGGAGGCTGGAAAACTCCACTAGCAGTTGACGAGGAGAACTTCTCCTTGCTCCTTTGTCTACTGGAGGACCCAGTCGATGACATCGGACAAAGTCGGATGAACTCAAGTTGACCCCCATCCTCCTGCCAATGTCAAGGACAGCCTCCTCTGGATCCTCATCTTTCACCTCTGGAACTCGTTGGATCCTGATGTTGCGTGACCTGGACTTTTGCTCCAGGTCATCAATTCTTTGCTCCAAGACTGCCATCTTTTCCACTGATTTCTTTTCTACCTCCTTATGTAGTTGAATCTCTGACTCCTGGGCCTTTATCCTCCCCTCAAGATCCATTGTTGACGATTAGTTAAATAACTACTAAGCCACTCTAAAGGTCTCCCTCGAATTCCGTAGTGTGACAATTTACGTAATAATATATTATGGTTTATAGTATCGAAGGCCTTGGAAAGATCTAAAAAATGCCTACAGTATGGTGAGAAGCGTCAATTGCCCTTGCAATTTTATAAGTAAATGCTAAGAGAGCATGAGATGTACTATGTTTCTCACGGAACCCAAATTGTTCTTTATTCAGAATATTATGTTTATTTAAAAAAGTAATTATACGAGTATATACGATTTTTTCAAGGATCTTTGATAGTGAAGTTAATAATGAAATTGGCCTTTAATTAGTTACTAAGTCATTGTCACCTTTTTTGAAGACTGGTATGACTTTAGCAACTTTCATGTCTTTGGGTACTTGACCATTAGAAAGGGACAAATTGAAAATATAAACTAAGGGGTCAACGATTTGGTGTATGACATTTTTCAAAAGGTAATTATTTATCCCATCACACCCAGGACTTTTATGGGAATTCAGTTTACTTACTATAGTGATAATTTCATGAGCACTAGTAGGCTTGAAAAAAAGCAGTTGGGGTTAGGATTTGTTAGGAAATCATGAAACTGTTTAGATGAGTTAGGAATCGTTCGGGCAAGATTTTCACCAATACAAGAAAAATAAGAATTGAAAGATTCCGCCATAGCGTGGGGATCGTCAATAATTTTACCATCAATATTTAATTGAGATATTTGAGTTGTCTTTTTAAATTAAATAAGTGCTTTGTTTATTACTTTCCAGGTATTTTTCATATCGTTTTTATATAATTATCAACATCTGGCGAAAAGAATAACCGACCGATCACCGGACGAGAACGCGTATCACGTGATCTGCATATCAGCTTCGATCGCGAGTCAGAAGTGAAGGGCAACTGCCCCGGGCAACTGCCAAGAAAATCAGGAAAAAGTCGTCAAAATGTAAGTTCCCCTTCATTTCTTTCAATTTTTTGTTATTTCCATTAAAGTTTATTTCTCAATTAATCCAAATTTAATCAAAAGACTCAAATTTAGCTAGTACTTTTGTGAAAATTACAATAAATTTAAGTCCACAAACCCCCCCCCCCAAAAAAAAAAAAAAATAGCACTGATGTCGCCTATGAGGTCCATACATGTAATGTTTGGACCTCAAGTTTACCGGAGAGCATGCTCATATCGGCCATGGAGCGAAGGACCTGGTCTGAGCCCGGGTCGGCCGACAAGCCGGGAGTTTCGCTTTCAGACCGACAAGCCGGGAGTTTCGCTTTCAGAGTCGCTTGACATATCGAGTGATGAAGCTGATATTGAAGGTTGGGAGTTTTGGGTTGGTCCTTCCCTTTACGTTTGGCTTTAGGTTCGTTTATTTTTCGTAAATTGTAGGCAGACTTCTTAGACGATAGATGAGTACTCATCACGATAAGTAAACGTGCTACCAAAATGTAGATAACAGTTGCATTTTAAGTGTAGATTAAAGCATTTCTCATGTAGTTTAAAATTCGCGGGCAGGAGCTCGCCAGTGACACGTCCGTTCACTACGAAGGCATGACGTTTGAAAACCCTTCCAAGGCTTATGAACATCAAGCCGTTTACATCATATTGGATGGAGTGGTAAAGAAGGTTCAGGGTCTTCTTTTATGCCAATTCAATTCAAATAAAACATTTACTTTTTTCCATGTCATTACATTTTTTGTAAACATAAAATTCATACATAAATCAATTTGTTATAAAAGATATGAATATGAACATATTGCTTTTAAGGAAAAAGGCGTATACCCTAAAAACTGAGGCTTGTGGCGGGATACGCCTGTAGACAAATATACAATACAATAAACAAAACAACGGAAAGGGCAGAGAAAAGAAAAGGAAAGGGAACAAGAGAGGGAGACGTGAGCGGGGAGGAGGGCATGAATTACTTAATAAAATAGAATGCTCAACAAAATGTCAGTGGGGCAAATATAAATGCCGCAACAACAATTTGTCATGGTTCATGTTATCAAAGAATCTGAAGAAGACGGTTCCTCTCGATCGACCCCAAATTGGTTTACCAGTCAAAAGAAGATTATTATTGATTTTCATAATCAGTTACATATTCAGTGCCAAGCCTGGGAACGTATGCTTATTGTCATTCAAATATTTAAAAAGAATATTACAGACGACATTCGTGACAATTTGATCGTCTAAGCTTTCCGCGCTATGTTCTGTATGTTTTTTCCCCATCCCTAACCCTCATCTCTGTCTCTCCACCTCTCTTATGTCTACTCTTCTTCTAAACTTTAGATATAAAAAAAACAGCCATATAAAAAGGAATGTTATAAAATGGATTGATTTGATTGATTTTGATTTACTTATTTCCGTTTCACAGTAATTTGACAAACATAGCAATAATATGATAAACATAAAAAAAAAACAAGGCCGAAAATACTACAAAATATAATATGTATATATATATAAATAATCATAAATTTAAGGAACACAATTCAGTAAATAAATTTATCTCAAATGACATTTGTATTTAAAAGTAAAACGGAGGGACTTGCCGAAAAAAAACAAAACTTGTACAAGAGGCAAGCCCCTAACTTAGTTACATTACAAAACTACAACAAATAAATATTTTGGGTCGTAATAATAATTTTGTTTAAAAATCAATACAATTTTTGTGCACTTGAAAAAACTTAACTGATGGATCATGTGAGGAAATATTTACGTTGTACAATATTATAAGAGAGGTGGAGGTGAGGGGAGAAAACAAAAGGGACAGAGGAGTGCAGTACACTAAGTAGAAAGAAAGAAGGCAGGCAGCAGGAGCACGTACTTGGCTAATTGCAGAAAAAAGAATGTAAAACAAATAATATACATGACTATATGTATATAATATAAGCACATATACACAAAAGTCGAGTATAATTAAATTAGTTATTCAGCTTGACCTGCTTGCGACGAATATTGCAGAATTAACATTTTTCAGTTTGCGTTTAAAAATATTTACATTAGGGGATTTTTTGAAATCCTGAGGCAGAGAGTTCCAGTAGGCAGGCCCAGAGAAGTCAAATGTTTTTTTTTGCAAATAAAGTTCTTGTTAAAGGAAGATGATAACATTGACGTTGCCTTGTTGGGTAGCAGTGTACGGAAGCATTTTTACGGAACATATTAGAGAAAATGGCGGGGAGATCGTCCCTGCTTAATTTAAACATAAATTGACTAAGTTCGAAAAGATATATGTCATTTACTTTAAGAATGTTATTTTCAAAAAATAAGATATCAGTATGTGATCTAAAGTGTGTTTGAAAAATTATTCTTAGAGCTTTTTTCTGGAGAAGTAATATTCTATTTATTTGTGTTTGTATTGCACATCCCCACGCAATAATTCCATAATTAATATATGGTAGAATAAGAGTGTAAATTGCGGGAATAGAGAAAATGTTTTAAGTTAAGTCCAATGTTTCTAGATATTGTTTTACATATACTATCGATATGAGGCTTCTAGGATAATTTGTCGTCAATAAGGACACCCAATAATCTAGTAGAGGAAACATTATTAAGAACGAAATTATCAAAGAAAATCCTGTCAGTTAGAGTATTGATTTTGTTACTGAAAAGCATGTGTCTTCTGGTGATTAAGTGAAAGTTTGTTGGCCTTGATCCAATCTGTAACATTTGTTAGTTCAAAGTTTAAGATTCTAACGAGTTGGTTAATATCATCATGGGAAAAGAAAATATTGGAATCGTCAGCAAAAAGTATAAATGAAAGTAAATTTGATGTATTTTTGATATCATTGATGTAAGTAATAAAAAGAAGTGGGCCTAGTAGGCTACCCTGGGGGACACCGCAAGTAATTGGAGGAGTAGTCGACTTGCTATTATTTACTGATACAAATTGGGTCCTATCAGTGAGGTAACTCCTGAACCACTCCAAGTACTTCCCTCTAACTCCATAATGACACAGTTATGAAGGAGTATTTCATAGTGTCGAAGGCCTTGGAGAAGTCCAGGAAAATACCGATAATATGACGACTATTATCGATGGAAGTGGTGACTTTATTTTCAAATGACAAAATTGCATGGGAAGTACTATGATTTTTACGAAATTCAAATTGGAAGTTTGAAAAAATGTTATGTAATTTGAAAATCACTAGTACTGATATGGACCAGTTTTTCTAGAATTTTAGATAGTGAAGTTAGTAAGGATATTGGACGATAGTTAGAAACAAGTTGGCTATCACCTTTTTTGAACAGTGGGATGACTTTGGAGATTTTCATTTTATTGGGGACCCGTCCAGTGGTAAGAGAGATATTAAAAATATGTACCAATGGATCAACGATGGCTGCAATGATTTTTTTATAAGAAAGTTTGGTATACCGTCATACCCCGGGCTTTTCTTATTCTGTAAATTGCTAACAATGTTTATGATTTCCATCGAATTAATATGACTAAAAACATAGAATTGGGGTTAAGGTCGTCAAGGAAATCGGAAAAGGATTTGTTAGTTCGAGGTATATTTTTAGCCAAGCTGTTGCCGACATTTGAAAGATATGAATTAAACTCTCCTGTGATTTTATTAGCGTCGTCTGTGATAGTATTATTTTATTTTATTTTTGTGATTGTAGAGCTTTTTTCTCTTTTTCAGTACGTTATTAATAATCTACCAGGTATTTTTCATATCATTTTTGTAAATGTTTAATTGGGAAGTGTAGTATTCCCTTTTGGTTATACGTAATAATGTGGTAAGGGTGTTTTTGTAACAAGTGTACTTAGAACCAGAGTTTTCGTTAGGTTTAGAAATATATGTATAATAAAGATTATTTTTACGATTAATAGGTCGTAAAATAGCTTTGGTAATCCACGGAGGTATTAAGATTCTTTTTTTATAATTTGACTTTCGGTTGGTGATAAGAGGGACATTGGTGTCTAGACAAGATGTTAATTTTGTAATAAAAAAGTCGTAAGCTACATCAACCTATGTGGAGTCAAAAATGGTCGACCAGTCTGTATTTTCTAAATCATCAATTAAATGAGAAATGTTATCATCGGTTATTTTACGATAGAAAGTATTATATGATTCATTCTTAATTTTTTTTAGACAACTTCGCAAAAATTGAAAAGTGATAAGAAATATCGCTAAGGACTATACCAGCTTGGGGTAGGAAAAGTTACATTACTAAAAATATTATCTATTGTAGTTGCAGAAGTGTTAGTTACTCTCGTTGGTTTAGTGATTAGTGGTAAGAAAGAATTAGTCAAAAACGCTTCGAGAAACTCTTGCGAGATATTGTTATTGTTGCAATTCATGAAATTGGTGTTGAAATCCCCCATAAAAAATCTTTGCTTTTCAGAAAAGGATTGAGTAAAAAGTCATTGAGGGTATCCAGAAAATGTTGAGTATTTGAATCAGGAGGTCGGTATAAGACTCCCAGTATCAGATTTTTTCCTTTTCGATTGATGATTTCAACAAAGTGTGATTCTAAAGCATCATTGGATAAAGTCATATTATTTATAAGATTATATTCGTATTGCTGGGGTATATAAAGTGCAACAACACCACCGGGTCTAAGATTTATGTTATTAACAACTAGATTAAAATCGGAGAGTGCAAATAGAGAACAAGGATTTTCCGAAAACCACGTTTCAGTTAATCCAATGATTAAATGTTTCGGAAACTGATGTTTATCAAGAAATAATTTGAGCTTATTGAAATTTTTATTGGCACTACGAATATTCAGTTGGAGAAGAAAAATATCTTCTTCAAGACTGCTAGAATTAATTAACGATTTAAAATGTTGTTCAGTAAAATACTGTGAAGTAATAAGCTGCCCACATGGGTCATTTGGGTCAAAGTTTGAGTTGAGATCAGCAGCATTATCATTCAGGTAGTAAGTATCAAAATAGGGGTTTTCTGACGAAGGGCCGTGTTGTGATGAAAGAGACAATAGGTCATCGTTGCATAACGAGCTGAATGGAAAGTCAGACAAATCAGACGTCGGAGCTGGGAAGAATTAATACACTGTGTACGCTAAAAGATTAGACACGTCGCCGTGCTCCTGTTCCTGTTGCTCTGCAAGAAGAGGGAAACGAAAATGAGAGTATGCTGTGCAAGAGAAAAAGACAATACAAGTTTGAAGGAAGAAAAGTAAAATGGGTAGAAAAGAAACAAAAAACCGAACCAGACCAGATCCGAGAACGATCAATGTAAATGAAATAATAATAAAAAAAGGAATAACAAAGAAAGAAAGAAAACAAAATAAAAGAAGAAATGAAAAACGGATGTAAATGAGAATGCTACAGGCCAACCCACGTGATAAGGGGAAATAAGAATGCTTTGCATTTCTCCCTTATGAATTATACAGTCGTTGATTATTTTTTTTGTTTTTTGTAATAATATTTATTAATCATTCAGTTCAATACAAATCATCGTACAAATACTCATGGTATTAACATAATCATATACAGTGGATAAATTCAGTAACAAAAATTAACCACTTATAACCAATATAAATTCACAAGAACCATACAATAGTTATGTAGAAAATTTATTACTCAACATTGATTAACCTGAATGAAATTTACAATAAAAAAATGGAAAAGGGTTCGAGTGCACCCCCCAGACACACACAGAAGAGACATAAAACAATTAGACAGTATAACAAAAAAAACAATACAAAAACAAATTAAGAAAAGCAGAAGGAAGGAAAATAAAGAGAAAAAAAGAAAAAAAAGGAAGAAAATAATAAGAAAGAAAGGAAAATTATGATGAAAACGATAACAATCAATTAGCAGATGTTCGATGAACAGTTTAAAAACCAGTTGCATAAACAGTGAAAACGTTATCCACAATAGCCCCATAGGGTTAACCGTTTAAGTGTATGAAGTCATGAAGAACAAAGTTTACTTTCTTCTATTATCAACAGGAAACAACCAATGTAAAGATCATATAGCAAATACGCAATATTTAATATCAATCAAAACAGCGCTTTTACTAGGTAGTCAAATATGATTTTGATAAAAAAAAATCCTCTTTCAACAATCTGTGGCTTATTATGTTAAATTTATAATTCCATGAAGTTAAGCACTCTAGTTATTGCAATTTTTTGTTAACAAATATCAGGGGAGCAAGACCAAATTAAGTTGTGTTGGTATAAACGTAACAATCAGCAACAAAGGTATATGACGTCTGTGCCTCCTGACCCACAAAAACGTACTTTCACACGTTTCGAACAGCGTGTGAATTGACAAGTATTTTTTTTATACAAGGTCACCGAATCGATGGTAACTCAAACCAGATTCGTTTTTTTTTTTTTTGGGGGGGGGTCTCATCCAATTACTAAAGGCTTTAAAATTGCTATTATGTTATGCAAGATCGAGTTCAACCTTTCCGTCGTTACCCGGGGTCGTTACACGCTAAAAAAAGGAAATGCCAACTCAACAGTTGAAAGGCCGGAGGAGTGACGACATCTTCCAAATGCTGCGTTTACCCAACACCCCAAACTGTTGGATTCAGCTTTATACACTTGACAATGTGTGGATGCAACATTTGGAAAAGGCCGGCACCCCACCAACCCCTCTAACGCTGATTCAACATCAGAATTCTTAGAGTGTATACAATTGCAACTAGTCAGGAATGAGTGCAAAATCAGTACATCAATATAATTGAAAGGTAAAAAAAAGTATATAGGCTACTACCCCCGGGGGGGGGGCACTTCCATTCACGAGTGGATACCATGCGCGACCATGGGGTCTCGAAAAGCACCCTAAACACGTAATTTCCATATTCTGAAAATGCACCCCTTAACAAGTATTGGCGTGTGAAACCCTACCCTTAACAAGTATTGGAAACAAAACGATACTCTTGGCAAATATTCCCTGAAATGAACCCCTAAACAAGTACAGGAATGTTTTATTGTTACGGGTCCTTCAGTCGTCGGCTTTACCTTTTTGGTTTAGTACGACCCCACCTACACCTCGCGCAAATCGGACTCTAAACACGAAGTGTTGGGGGCAAAAAGGACATCCTTTATAAAACATTTTAATTTTGTTTTATCATCCCCGCAAATTAGACCCTAAACACGTAATTTTCCTAGCCAAATAGATACCCTTTTTCATTATTTTTGTGTTTTTGACACCCTTATCACGTTACGTACGTAACGTGCCCTATCATGAAAAAGACATCCTTTTTACGTGTTTTTTTGGTCGTGCATGGTATCCACTCGTCAATGTAAGTGGCCCCCCGGGGCTACTACTGACATAATGCAGAATTGCAATTGGTGAATGTGCAGCTGACACAATGTAAACATGCTTGAGAATCTGGAGCAGGGCAAGATGCCAAAGAAAATTGCTATCTCTACAGAAACATATAGTGAAAGCGATAATAGATTCAAGTTCATTTATCGAAATTGTAAACATTGTAATAAAATGCAGAAAAAAATTCAACATTGAGAACTGGCTCATTCATTAAATAAACCATTTGCACCTCATGAATTACTTTAGCAACCGTTTGTCTAAAAAGAATAAGGGCACATGGAAGCATTCAGCTGACTCAACTGCATGTATTGCGATTAAACTCAAGTAATTGCATATACATTGGAGGGATGGATACATGTTTTTATAACACAAGGATGCAAGGCTTAACAAGTTGCAACCAAGGAAGGGCAATTCTTAGTAAAAGTAAACAAAGTGTTTGCTAGCACCAAGTTCAATATGTCATTGGTTATGCAACTATATAGATGTACAGAACTTAGGTCAATGAATGTTCGGACGTCTATGGCACGCTCATAGGGATACAATTAAATATATATTTCACTTGAAAAAAATATGTTTCTCTTCCACTAAACCATTTCACTTTTAAAAATTGTATTCCACTTTATGATAAAAAAAATATTTCACTTTTCAAAAAAAATCTATATTTCACTTTCCAACAAAATATATTTCACTTTTAAAGAAAAAAATCATTTCACTTTTCAAAAAAAAATATATTTCACTTTTCAAAAAATATATTTCACTTTTCAAAAAAATATATTTCACTTTTCAAAAAATATATTTCACTTTTCAAAAAATATATTTCACTTTTCAAAAATATATATTTCACTTTTCAAAAAAAAAATATTTCACTTTTCATAAAATTATATTTCACTTTTCCAAAAAATATATTTCACTTTTCAAAAATATATATTTCACTTTAAAAAAAATATATTTCACTTTCCAACAAAATATATTTCACTTTTAAAGAAAAAAGACATTTCACTTTTCAAAAGAAAATATATTTCACTTTTCAAAAAATATATTTCACTTTTCAAAAAAATATATTTCACTTTTCAAAAAAAATATATTTCACTTTTCAAAAAATATATTTCACTTTTCAAAAAAATTTATTTCACTTTTCAAAAAAATATGTATCACTCTTCCAAAAAAAATGTTTCACTTTTGAAAAAAATTCATTTCACTTTTCAAAAAAGAAGAATCATTTCACTTGTTACATTTTGATTTTAAGAGAAAACAAATCCTTTCACTTTTTATCTACAAATCTATATATCTGTATCTTTATCTATCTATCTATCTATGTCTATCTATCTATCTATCTACATGTATCTATCTATGTATTAATCAGGGGCCGCGGAACGGTTTTCAAAATGGGGGGGGACCATGCAAAAAAATCACAATCATATGGTCATTTTTACGTTTTTGTACACGGTTTCGGAAAAAAGTGGGGGGGGGGGGGGGGAGGGCTGAAGCCCCCCTCTGTCTATTTATCTTTCATACTTATATCCACTCATATTTGATTAAATAATTATGTATGTTTATCTCTGTATCTACGACAGACCAATTAATTCGTCCGCACGACGAATTAAAATCTAATTTCACTTGTTACATTGTAAATCTGAGATCAAACAAATCCTTTCACTTTTGTTGGATAACACATACGGCTGCAGTATCAGACCGTAAGTAAATTTCGTTCTTCACGTAAATATCCATTCCTCTCGCTACGAAAAACATTTCACTCATGTTGCAAATTCATTTCACTCAATTGCAAAAAATACGTTCCTCTTTTTTCTCGGCCTGTAGCAGGCGGCGCACACCATTGTTGGTGGGACGAGGTGGCCGTGGGTCCATAAAAACAAATCGTAAAGTTTGAATTTATCGCTGATTATACACAATTGCCAGGGCACTCAGCTGTTGCATTCTGCCCTACGATCAATCACTAACCTTAGCACGGTCTGGCTATACGTTTTGTAGGCATGAGGCATGAATACTTTATACATACACTACACTATGAACACGAGCAGGAATTGCTCTCGTTTTACTCTCAATAAAACGAGAGCCACTTCTCCCGAAAAAGTGTCTCAGTTTGAACTATTTTTAACGGATTTTCATCTCAAAATTTTCGAGAGAAAAGTTAGTTTTTATGATCCTCTCGAAGGCCACACCTAGAATTTAATGGCCGTTTGACCCTGAATGGCCCAAGCGAATCACTTCGCTGATGGGATTTACGATCCTACAGGGAGTATCCGTTCCCTCTCGATCGTGGCCACTAGTGCGCTTAATCTCAGTCCCAGGCTTTCATGAAATTAAAAAAAAAAGTGCAGGCTTATGCAGTGAACTGTACATAAAAACCGATATAAAAAAAATATTAGAATAAGTTTGAAATTGAAAAGAGCTTTTGATAGACGGTGTTCTGCAGCATCCTTTGGCAGTATCACGTTTGTGTTGTTTTATACTTCTACGGATCTGAAAGGCCCAGAATTTTGTGGCACCGTCGAACAGGAAAGAAAATTGTGCTGTTAGATAGTGGCTGTTCTCATATCTGAAATTTACTAGGAAAACTCTTCATCATAATTGTCTTCGAAAAGTATCATATCACAGCATGACTTCTATAATATTTCATGAATTTGTAAATGTTATAACTTTATCACATTTTAAATCAATTACTGTTCTGTGCTATTTTCCACAGATCCCTGTAGAAAGCGTAATGGCAAAAAAAGGGTTAAAAGTTACAGTTGATTTTTCTTCAGTTCTTGTAAATTGAAAAAATAGATGCAAAAAAATACAAAGTATACCCAAGTATATTTTTGCTTTGTTAAGTACATACTGCATGCATTCATCGCATCTGTGGCTGAACAATCATTATTCGCAGCGAATAAAAAAATAAAGGAAACATTAGCTCAGACAACACCCTAAAGAATTATTACTCCCAGTTTTCACCTATTCGTTTTATTTTCAATTTTAAACAAAGTCAACAAAGTTAATGAGCGTACAGATGCAAATCATCGTGTTATAGCAAAGCAAACTCAATACAATAATCTCATATCGACATTTTCATAAGATAAACTAAACAATTCTGAAATTAGGCATATATGACATATTGAATGAATGCGTTTAAAATGAGATCAACAGCAAAGGAGCGAGAGGCTTATAACACTCAAAATGAACGCAAATATAAAACGGACGAAATTTTTTAGCAGATGGCCATGGATAAATGGGGTGGGGCTTCAATAAAAGAGAGAAAATGATACAACAGAAGAAGGAAACAACAATAATGGAGGCATCTAATCAAGGGGGCACGATCAAGCTACAAGCTAGTTCTATTGACAGGAAGCATTGGGGCGTAGTGAGTATAAACGGGTCCTACGTAAATGTTGTAAGAGTTCTTTGCAGGCAGGCGACACTTTTTCTCAAAATAAATTGTTAAAGGGATGATCCAGACTGGAGATATTTATATCTTGAAAAATAAAGTAAAATTCACAAAGCAAAATGCTGAAAATTTCATCAAAATCGGATAACAATAACGAAGTTATTGAATTTTAAAGATTTGCATTATTCCAGTGAAACAGTTCTAGGCATGTCTTTATAACATTCGGTAAGCTGATGATGTCATATCCCCACTTCTTCTTTTGAATTTTATTATATGAAATTAGGTTTATTCAAAAATTTTCTAACATGAACTAAAACAATTGGATGGACAACCGATTAAATTCATTACATGTAGTTATTTACTGCCG
This sequence comes from Lytechinus variegatus, assembly GCF_018143015.1. Lineage (NCBI taxonomy): Eukaryota > Metazoa > Echinodermata > Echinoidea > Temnopleuroida > Toxopneustidae > Lytechinus > Lytechinus variegatus. Next base: position 14,013,983 of record NC_054748.1, on the reverse strand, counting down.
CAACTTATTTTATCATAAATGAGAGACATGCATCATTTACACATGCATGGAAAAATGAAACACTTATGATCTCATGTAATAACACAAGGAAAAGGGAAAGTGGGGATGTGACATCATCGGCCACCCCATGACGATGTGCATATAACTGTTTTCACAAAATATTGATAAACTTCAAAATTCAATAACTTCGTTATTTGTTATCCGATTTTGATGAAATATTCAGCATATTGCACTGAAAATTTCACTTTATTTAGTTAGGTATAAATATTTTCAGCCCGGACCATTCCTTTAAGTAGGGTAATTCTTGGTGGTTATACCCGAGTATATATGGCAAGATTCGATCGATAAAGGATGTTTGAATAAAAGAGACTGTCTAGGGAATGTCTAAAATTAAACATACTTATAATCTGCAGAGGTTTCTTTTTGTAAAATCATGGTTCTATAGGATCCATGGTAAAAATTAATAATTCAACATTATGTTGCACTAATATTACAAATATTTACGCGATGAGATTTGAGTAGAACTGACGATGAATATAGGTCAAATCCCAGGGTCAAATAATTTGTATGTGGGGGCGGGGTCCATTTGAGTGTGTGATTTGTGTGAGTGTGTTTATTACATATACACCAACATTTGTAAGTATGGAGGGACTATATCCCCCCCCCTGAACATGCTGAATATGGACAGGGGAATCCAGCGTTGATCATAAAATGTCGTGGTAGAAAGGGCAAAATAAATAAAACAGAATGGTGTAAAGGAGTTAGAGAAGCACTTTGTCCGCTATTCAACTTTCCCCTTTCAACTTCTGATTTTTCTTTTTCTTAAAGTCAAAACCGTTTGAATTTGGGTTGGATTCCCCTGAAATACTAGTAGGGTCCGTGATTAGCGACATCATCGGGCGCGTGCGACCTTCAACATGCCCACTTTAGATCAGATTCTACAAAAAAAAACCAGGTAAAGATAAATCTCATCACGTGTAAGCCCTTTACGACATAGTCTGCTGTGCAAACCCTTACTCGAGTAAAGGGTCTGACTTGCAGCCTATATGCCTTGTGTGAAACAGAAAGTTTTGTATTTGCTAGTCTTTGCGTGGAGACACACCTGTTGATCAAAGTTTCAATCAGGGTCTGTGCCTGCAAACTATTTAGGTCATTGTGTGCAGGGGCGTAACAGGCGTCGTTGGTGGAGGGGGGGGGGGGAATTTACCAGTCATATCATGGTATGAACGGGCAGTGGTTTAAAGGGGAAGTTCACCCTGACAAAAAGTTTATTGTAAAAATAGCAGAAAAAATGATAAAAAATGTTGCCGAAGGTTTGAGAAAAAATCATCAAATAATTAAAAAGTTATTAGAATTTCAATTATTTGATTTGTGACGTCATATGCGAGCAGCATTCCTACATAGCGAATGGTAAAAAATCAATGAAATGCCATTTTCTCAGAAAATTGAAAATGGTTTTCACTGTAACTTTTGTATATCAATAGACAAATCATTTCACACCCGATCATGAAAAGAAAACAAAATTAAGTCATCATGAACCATACAAAATTTGAAATTCATACATTTTATATTATATAACACATGGGGCAGCTGCTCGTTTATGACGTCACAAATCCAAAATTGTGAAATCGAATAACTTTCTTATACTCTTTAACGGATTTTCCTCAAACCTTCACCAATATTTTTTACTATTTTTACAACAAAGTTTTCTTCAGGGTGAACTTCCCCTTTAATGAGGCAAAATTTTTGAGGGGGTCAGATATGGCGTATCGGAAAGAAATTATCTTTTTAAAAAAGTTGCGATGGAGCAAAGCGAGCAAACAAAAAAGATCAAATTTTGTGATAGATTTTGACATAATATTCAGAAAATAAAATATCATACTTCACCCTTATCTCTTTCCTTTTTTGGTCTTGGCACTCGCATAAGATGGCTATGGTTAGATATACAGTAGGCCTATATATTCTTAATGGATTCCTAAACTGTATTCCTCAAATGTCTCTGTTTGGGGTCATACACGAAAATGTCAGGTCGCGCTTCGCGCTTGCATTATTTGTTTAGCTAAACAGGTACGTATCGTGATTACAAAAATTGCTGTAATGTCCCTTTTTAGGTATGAATATCAAAACTTGAGATTGCGCATCACGCTCGCATTATTTGATGAGTGAGATACATATCCGTTCAATGGCACTGTCCCTAAGAGGTCAGTCAAAGTAAATACCTGGAATTTTTGCCGGTCCCCCCCCCCCCTTCAATGCCGCAACCCAAGGTATGCCAGTAAAGGAATATAACAATTTATGTGTAGCGTCTCCGGGAGAACTACTCTGTTACAATCATCCACTTCTCCAATATTTTATGTCTTTTTACACCATTATGTACATGTCCCTAGTTCCTGCTTTGTTATTTGTAGTTAATTTGCAAGTTTTCTTTTAAAGGCATACCACCCGCGCACATACACCCATACGCACACCCAAACATAAAATATGATAACTGATCCACTTACCGTGCCGGATAAGTTTTCCTTTGGCAGGGCATTGCACTGTTTTTGCCTCTTTTGGCGGAACGTGGTTGGTATTATTCTCCATATTTCATTAGCTTCAGTACTTAGTAGTCACTGAATGCTGGACTGACCATATTTGCAGGGCAGTGGCTGCTGGCAGAGTGACCGATCGAAAGGGTGTGGATGGGCGTGGCACAATTTTTTAATGTATGTGGTTGGAACATGGTCGGAATCACGAAAGCAATCTTGATATTTCTTTGGTTCAGTTCTGCTTTTGAATAACGGTGTACTGAGGGGAAAGTGTCCTTGACTTTAAAGGCCAAGCCGATAACTATTTAGTCCAAGTGCTATATGGAGTAATTGGCTTGAAGCGGAAATGGAAGCCAATCTCCACTTACCGACTTTATGCGTCGTGTAGAGAAATCCGACAGACAATTTTTCAATGTGTCCAATTATTATTGCACGATCCCAGTATTTGTATTTATACGTGTATAAAATATACACAAGATCACACAGATTACCAAAAAATAACTTGACTAGCACAAGCGGTATTTGGGATTTTTCTCTGAGTGAAATGACGGAGAAAAAGGGTAGTACGATAACTGGTATGTGAGATGAAGTGGATGAAGTTTGCTCCAAGTGAGATGATGGAAGTCCACATGATATAAAGCCTGGGGTATAAAGTAATTTGACGACGTTCTCAAAACACGTGTTTACTAAAGTAGGAAACCTTGAGAAGTGTGCCAGAAAAGAAAGTACATGTACATGGAATACTTTTCATCCCAAATGAGATGGAGAATGTAAACAAAGAGAGAGAGAGAGAGAGGGGGTACCAATTCAGAGAATTTATGAGTCACAGGTGAGTGTGCGGTGTTTGAGAGTCACCACTTGTTGGCATGTTTATTGCTAAGGAGTGGAGGTAACCTGTATCCAAGGGTGATGTCCTCTCGAAGATGATGGGCAAATTTGAGAAATGGAAAGCGATAAGATTTTGAAAATACTACAGGCTTTTTAACCAACTGGTTAATATGGTGAGTGGATACATTGGCAATTAGACCATGTGGATAGTGGAAAGGCTGATGGTAAATCATAATTATGATAGACGAGTTGGCAATTGGCTTGAGACTAATTGAAAATAAAGAGCTATAATCTTCAATGCCAAAACTTTTATTCATCCGAGGAAAGCAAATGAAAAACCATGGTTTGTTATAAAGAACATGCGAAAAAACAGTGGGACATACTTATTTTTGCCTGTAATATGCCTATATGTTCACACCTTGTCAGCTCGTTCTACAAACGTCGCGGTCTCACGAGATCGCGCGGCCTCCTGATAGAAGCAACATCATAACATGTAGAATGATTTGATTCTATTTTCTACAATACTCGATCGTGTTGACTTATGTATACAAGGCAGTGATTATTGGGGTGCATTCATTTGCAGCCTGTATACATGCTGAGTATCCAATTAAGTAACTTAACGATGTTGCAGATGTATTCGGATGTTCATAAAGTGCTCCAAATGCAATTAAGGTTTCACTTCAAAATGTTTCTACCTGGTCACCACATGTTTCTACCTGGTCACCACATTCCCTCGTAATAAAAGGGTGTCATTGACATTAAAACCCAATATCTTGCTTTATTCTGTATAATACATTTTTTTGCATTTAAGGGCTCTAAAATATGAAAAATCCTGAACGTACCAGTCCCATGAATCCCAGCCCCCCCCCCCCCCCCTATCGTTAAATGCCCTAACACCCATTAGGGTGTTCTCAAGCATTTTGAAAGTTTGATTTTTTTTCGTCTGTCGGTCGCTACGCTCCCTCGCATATTACAAATATTTTAATGGAGGGGGTGTACAGCTTCTTGGTCAGTATAAGGCTAGCAGCAATAGGTCATTTTCAGTGTAATGAGTAAACCAACGTCAAAATTTTCCCAACTAAGCGCCCCCCCCCCTCACCAAATAAAAAAAAACACTTTCGTCTAGAATCGCGCCTGTTCATATTGTGTCTTATGGCTATGGAGAGGCATCAATTAGCACTTGAACGTCTTTCAATAAATGGAAATAAAATTATCCAAATGATGAAATGAGTGATTGATTTGTTTATTCTTATGAAGAAACATGTTCAAACAATAAACCTTTTATGACTCGGTAATGACATGGTAAATAATTGTTAGTCACAGCATAGAGCTATTGTCAAATCTGTAAAGATTGAAATATTGTAGATTTCAAACAATAAAACACAATAGAAGTGGTGAGTGAGGGTGAGGGACATCATCGATTTTGTCATTTGCATGTGACTTGTGCATAGGCCCTATAACTATATTTTGTGAAAAATAAACGAAACTTTAAAATGTCCCCACTTTCTCATTCTTCATCCGATTTTGATGTAATTGTCAGCATTATTCTTGTCTGATTTTTCTTTGATTCAAATTACACTATTTTTTAGGTGGACTAGACCTTTAAGTTGTTCCCAATGTATTGCTCTATGGTCACATCATGGACCTATTACGTGGTAGGGTCCATGATGTAGGTAAACTATTCTCGACCTTAACCCTTAGCCTTTTTATGGGTACTTCAGAGGGAAAACAAAGGTGCCACTAGTCTGCTATGCAGACTCTGAATGGCTCGTGAGGTGGGATCTGCTACTGGTTTGCGAAGCAAACCAGCCTGAAAGGGCGAGCGAAGCGAGCCATTTCATCCATCTTCTGCAGCCTCATCCATCTTCTGCAGCCTCAGTAGACCTAGTCTGCTGTGCAGACTCGTTGAATCAGTATGCAGGTGCAGATGTGGGTCTGCATGTAGACTAAGGTGCCACCGTCTCGAAAGATGGGTGTGTTTGGACCGATCACCATGTTGTATAGTAAAAGTTGTGAACATGATCATGATTTCAAATGAACAGTGAAACGCGAATAAGACCGGGGAATAAGAACCTTGTCTATTTGTTGCTCTGGGATATGAAGCTTCAAATGCCATGGCAGCTAATAATGAACACGGTCCCTTTGCACATGATAGAACAAACGTTTAATACACAGTCCTCTATATGGCTTTGTGTTTTTTTCTTTCTGTCCAAAGAATAAAACCTATATTCCAGACGTTGGCTCTCTCTCCATATAAATTTTGGTTTCCATTAGTTCCCACACCTTTTTTCTACTCAGTTTTCCCCTATCTTGCCAGAAATTGTAAAGTATACACGATGTAAGGGTATGAAAAGTATTTTTTTCATTGCACATAAATACACAAAATTTCGGCTCTTCTGTTCGGAGCGGATTAACACTTCCGTCACTCCCCAAAATACTATTTCTTCCGCTTTTCAGCAAGCAATTTTTGAGCAAAGTATCTGCTCACAGGGGCGGAGGCATTTAATTCGTGTCATGCTACATGAAAATGTATATGTGATGAAACTTTTTATATCGCTGCACATCCATCTCCTGTCTGTTTTGAATAGTGTTTTAATCATAGTTACAGAGGTTTCCATGCCTCAGCATGGAAAAGTAAAAGTCCAGCATCTAGCTTGCACCATGCCGTTCATTATTATGTTGAGCTCTTTTTTTCTTCGTAATCGAGTTATAAATTTATAAAAATATCAAAACTATAGAGCAGGTTAGAGTTTCAGAGAAAGTTCTAAAATTCAGAGCTTCAACGCCATTCGCGGGAAGGAGTATTTGCTCCCATTGCACATTTTACAGACAGATCAAGTGAAGATTATCTACATGAATTACAGAGATAACTGGATATTATGCAATTTGCATGACATCCATTAAAAGTTAATTTGCATATTTGAAACGGATTAAAATAGGAAACAATCAAAGTCGTGTAATTCCCTATCAGAACAAACACATCACCGTGACACACTTCCAAACGTATTGAGTTTCTCAAATGTAAGATCTCGATAAATTCAGAGATTCAGTGATATACAGATCATGCAGATGGAGTTATTTTAATTATTGAACTGAAAGCCTTTTAAATGAATTCACATTTGTGAAAGGTGGGCCTGAATAGCAAACAGTTGTCAAACATTGTTGGTGGTTGGCAAGATATGATATATAGAATGTTTCCCACAATCCTAAAATGTTTGGCAACATGCTGTCCACACAACAATAACTGGTTAAAACTTTTTTTTTCAATTTTGTGTAGTTTTAAACCAATAATGTGTGCTTTGGGTGAACGACTGTGTTCATTTTTTTCTTTAATCCGTTTCAAATACGCAAATTAACTTTTAATGGATGTTATGCAAATTGTATACTATCCAGTTTATATCTCAGTGATTCATATAAATAATATTCACTTGATCTGTCAGTAAAATGTGCAAAGGGAGCAAATACTCCTTCCCGCGAATGGCGTTGAACCTCTGAATTTTAGAACTTTTTCTGAAACTTTAACCTGCTCTAGTTTTGATATTCTTTATATAACTCGAGTACGAAGAAAAAAGAGCTCAACATGATTATGAAAGGCATATACATGCTGCAAGCTAGATGCGAGACTTTTACTTTTCCATGTACACTCTAAATTACAGGGATTTAAAATATTAAGTCCAGATGGACTGTAGTTAGGGACCAATCGATTTTTGGACTTAGTTTTAATCACAAAGACTTAAATTTAAATCTCAAATGATTTAAATTTAAATCTTTCGAGATTTAGAAATGAATCTTAAGGATTCAAACTAAATCTGGAATTCGATTGGTCCCTAACTACAGTCCATGTGGACTTATTTTAAATCCCTGTAATTTAGAGTGTAGGCGAGGCTTGGAAATAACCTCTATATAACTTGGTTAAAAAACTTCAGTGATATTCAAAACAGACAGGAGATGGATGTGCAGATCTCGATAAATTCAGAGATTCAGTCATACAGATGGTGTTATTTCAATTGAACGGAAAGCCTTTTAAATGAATTCAAATTTGCGAAAGGTGGGCCTGAATAGCAAACAGTCGGCAAACATTGTTGGTGGTTGGCAAGACATGTTATTCTAGAATGTTTCCCACACTCCTAAAATGTTTGGCAACACAACAATTGGTTAAAACTGTATTAAATATTGTGTAGTTTTGGGGTGAAAACTACAGTACCGGTTGAAAACTGTTGTTGGCCAATTGTGTGGACAGTTTGTTACCCAACATTTTACGAGCGTATTTTTAGTTATTATTACAAAAAATACAGTCTTATTCAAAAGAAGATATGGTTGATACTGCTGTATAATGGGGATATGGATCAAGATTATTAACTTTTATTCAAATTATAGAAATTTACAATTTCATTTGGGAAGTCTGTCAAACTTTGGATTGAATGCATGCATTTTACGTGTTTGAGAAGTGTATATACATGTGTGAACTTGTAAATTGAACGAAGGCACTAGTGAAGTATAATTAGACAAGGAAAAACATCATATTCGCTCTTTTACCAGTACATGCATAATTATAATGAAAAATGTATAGGCCTTTGACTTCAAACATCACAAAATGACCATATTTCAGAAGTTCTTATATATTGTATTCGGTCTTAAAAAGATGGAAAAGGAATACACTATAATATCATTGCATTATGGTATAAAGGCATATTACTTTCAATTTTATTCATACTGAATCAATGTTTAACCATAGAATGTGTAAAATTTCAAAACAGACATATTTGTTTAAAAATCAGTAAAATGCAAATAAAATCATACAAATTATGAAATAATTTATTGATTTGTCTAATCAATAAGAATAACAAATCAACCTTGCACGATTTGTTTTTTATCGAATAGCGAATACTTTGTTATAGAAGCTGGAGAAAGGTTAATTTTCTTACAGCTTTCAAATAACCTCATTTTCATACAGGCCTGGATATGTTGCATGTAATTTCAGAGGAGCAAATTTAACGAAAACCCTGTTGAAATGACATTTGATTATATTGTTAAACGGGACAATCATACGGATCTTATCGAAAACAAGGAGAAAACATAAATATTACGTATGGCATAAAATCTTTCAAAATATCCAGCAGGAATGATGCCCGACCCGGACTGTAATTCCCCCGGAACTCAAGGCGGGATGTGTCAGGCGTAGCCGTAGAAGCAGCAGGCTGGAATTGCCAGGCTTGACATGATTTAGAATTCTTTGCACATTTTACAGAAAAATCAAGTGAAGATTGTTTACATGAATTATAGAGATAACTGGATATTATACAATTTACATGACATCCATTAAAAGTTAATTTGCATATTCATTGAAACAGATTCAAGAGAACACAAACATAGTCGTGTAATTCCCTATCAGAACAACACATCACCGTGACCCTTCCATTTAGGTGGTTCTCAAAGTGTAGGCTATAAGGGCTATCTAAGAAATAAAACAGATGTCTATATAATGTATATAACATATAAATGTATTGATGTAAGATCTCGATATATCAGAGATTCAGTCATACAGATGGAGTTATTTTAAATGAACCAAAGCCTTTTAAATTAAATTTGTATTTGTGAAAGGTGTTCCTGAATAGCGAACAGTTGTCAAACATTGTTGGTGGTTGGCAATATATGATATTCTAGAATGTTTCCCACACTCCTAGAATGTTTGGCAACATGCTGTCCACACAACGATAATTGGTTTAAAAAAAATTCAATTTTGTGTAGTTTTAAACTAATGTGTGCTTTGGGTGAAACTACAGTACTGGTTGAAAATTACCCAGAATTTTATTTTTTTAATAATTGTTGTGTGGACAGTTTGTTACCCAACAGTTTAAGAGTGTATTTTTAGTTATTATTATAAAAAATACAGTCCTATTCAAAAGAAGATCTGGTCGATGCCATAACGGGGATATGGATCAAGATTATTAACTTTTATTCAAAATAATGATAGCATTTTACAATTTCATTTGGGAAGTCTGTCAAACTTTGGTTTGATGCATAGGTGTGTTTGAGAAGTTTATACTACAGTACATGTGTGAACCTGTAAATTTAAAGAAAGCAACAGTGAAGTATAATCAGACAAGGAAAAACATCGCATTCGCCCTTTTACCAGTACATGCATAATGTAATGGAAAAAAGTAGGCCTTTTGACTTCAAACATCACAAAATGACCATATTTCAGAAGTTTTTATACATTGAATCCAGTCTTAAAAAGATGGGAAAGGAATGAACTATAATATCATTGTATTATGGTATAAAATCATGTTACTTTTAAACTATTTTAAGAAAGAAAACTGTTACAATAATTCTATAATATTCATACTGAATCAATGTTCAACCATAGAGGGCGTAAAATTTCAAAACAGAAATATTTGTTTAAAAATCATCAAATGCAAATAAAATCATGCAAATAATGAAATAAATTATTGATATGTCTAATTAGTCAGCATAAAAAAAATCAGCCTTGTAAAATTTCTTTTTATCGAATAGCGAGTGCTTTGATTAAGAAGCTGGAGAAAGGTTGATTTTCTTTACAGCTTTCAAAATGACCTCATTTTATAGGCCCAAACATGTTGCATGTAATTTCAGAGGAGCAAATCTAACGAAAACTCTGTTGAAATGACATTTGATTATATTGTTAACGGGACAATTATACGGATCTTATCGAAAACAAGGAGAAAACATAAATATTACGTATGGCATAAAATCTTTCAAAATATCCAGCAGGAATGATGCCCGACCCGGACTGTAATTCCCCCGGAACTCAAGGCGGGATGTGTCAGGCGTAGCCGTAGAAGCAGCAGGCTTGAATTGTCAGGCTTGACATGATTTAGAATTCTTTGCACATTTTACAGAAAAATCAAGTGAAGATTGTTTATATGATTTATAGAGATAACTGGATATTATACAATTTACATGACATCCATTAAAAGTTAATTTGCATAATTGAAACGGATTAAAGAGAACACAAACATAGTCGTGTATTCCCTATTAGAACAACACATCACCATACAGATGGAGTTATTTATGAACCGAAGCCTTTTAAATTGAATTTGTATTTGTGAAATTTGTATTTGTTGGTGGTTGGTAAGATATATTTTTTAAAAAATTCCACCAGTATGATCTGTTTAATATCAAGAATACAAAGTTATCCCACAGCTCTATAACAGCCAAGTTGCAGTGGTAATAATTGGTGGGAAGAGCACCGAAAAATGATTGATTGATTGCATTTATTCTTTTTTCATTCCAAATTTAACAAAAGTTACATGTAAAGCATAACACAAAAATATCATATACAGAAATGAAAAAAGGGAACCCACTGGAAAGCAAAGCTTGTTAGTATGGGTTCCCTGCAATAAATAGTTAAAGTATATCTTTGATCGATGAAATTCAATTCGTAAATTAAAAAGGTTTGTACAATGAAAAAGAATACCAGTGGGTCAAGCTTTTTATGTTTACTAAATAAGTTACAATTAACAGAAAAAAATGTTATATCGTGCCCCTGCTGTATAAATAAAAAAACCTAAGTTCAGGAGTGTTTGAACAGACAATCACTTGGACAAGAGAGGACGAATACTAAAAAAAAACAAAGACAAAAACAAAAACGGCACACACACAAACAAAAAACAAAACAGAACAGGACAAGACAGCAAAAAAAGGAAAAGAAACAAAATGGCACACACACACAAACAAAAACAGAACAGGACAAGACAGCAGAAAAAAGGAAAAGAAACATAACAAAACACACTACAAAACATAGACGGACAGAAAGATTATAAAAGCAATAGAACTAGACATAAAGATGACAGGAAGAGAGAGAGAAAAAAGAAATGTGAGAGGAGAGGGAGAAAGATAAGAAGGAAGAAAATAAGGGAAGAAGAACAAAAGAGGTGGTAGCTGCTTACACAGAAATGTTTGAGTTCTGGGGTTTATACTGAAGGATAAAAATTTTCTTCAACCCTCGACCGAAACTTAAATGTGTTGGTTTGTTACGTAATGATTCTATAAGGGAGTTCCATAGTTTGATACCTGTAAAAATAAATGTTTTATTCAAGAGGATTGTTCTAGCTCTTGGTGGATGAAAGAGCCCGGCAGACCTAGTAGGATAATGATGAATATCGACATTTTTAGTAAACATGGAATAAAAAATATTTGGAAGTTCATTTTTATCTAAACTATACATGAGTTTTCCGAGATTGTATACAAGTCACCAATCTTTAAAATATTATATTTATAGAAAAGTTCGTCAGTGTGTGAACGAAAATCAGCATGACAAATAATACGAATAGCCTTTTTCTGCAAAAGTAAAATTCTGTTCAGGAGGCAGTCAGCACAATTCCCCCATGCTGTTATACCATAGTTTAAATGAGGCAGGATCAAAGTTGAATACAAATTAAATAGTATATATAAAATGACTTTATATCAATGTGTTATTATTATTATTTAAACAAAATACAGTCGATCATATTCAAGAGAAAATCTGCATTGGTATACAATAACGGGATATGGATCAAGATGGTTTAATTCAAATTACAGCATTTAACAATTTAATTTCAGTAATCTACATCGGTCAAACCATGCGTTTGAGAAGTGTTGTAAAACCCACTCTCAAAACTGTTTGGCAACATACAGTCCACACAACAATTGGTTAAAACTTTATCAAATTCTGGGTAGTTTTAAACCAATAATGTGTGCTTTGTTTGAAAACTACCCAGAGTTGGATAAAAATTTCAAATCAATTTTTGTGTGGACAGTATTTTTCCTAACATTTTGCATATGTGTACCTTTAAATTGAAGGAAATCAACGGTGAACTGTCATCAGACAAGGAAAGTCATATTTGGCCCGTATGGCTTAATAAGAGCTCACAGAATTCCAGGGGTGGTGGAGCGAAGTTGAAAAGGGGGAGGGTTAAGGGCACATTTTTTTCCCGAAATGGCACTCACTGCACTCACAAAGCTTTGACATGAAACTAATGTACATAGCTTATCATTTGATTTAGCAACAGCCTCGTTTTCCTCGAGGCTCGATATAATATTTAGTAATTTAAAATGTGTGTTGCCAGAATCTTTATACATGTAGTAGGAAAACTTGTGCAAAAGGAAAAGGGACGCTATTAGCATGATTAGAACATTATCAAATTGAAAATTTATCAAAAGTAAACAATGGTATGTTTTAAGACTTTATGCAACGCTGTTTACTATATGAACCTTGCAGTATTTGTTTAACCATTTAAACAATCCTGTTTAATTTATTGAAGATAAGATATTGAAAATTAAACTTTGTTGCTTAAGAGTAAAATACTAACCCTTGTTTAATCATTTTACACAATTACTGTAAGGTTCGTATAGTAAACAGCATTGTATATATTTTTTTTACTATGTAGGACAATCAATAATTTAGAGGTTATGGGGATGAATTTCATTATCAAAATAAATTTGTTCTCGTACACAAAGGCTCGAACAAGATATAATTTCGATTTCATTACCACTACTTTGAACGCTAAGATTTTATTGGATGAAATGTTATATAAAATCTGCATCAAATGTTATTACAATTTATTTGCTTTTCGGATCGCTACGAATCGTTTAGCACCGCGGGCTTAAGGGGAATCCAGTCTTCATATTTTGTAGTTAAGAAATGTTGAGGTCCGTGCGGGGCAGCACCTTTATAAAAGTTTAATTACAGATCTATGGATTAACAATGTACAGAAAAGTATCTCTAAATAAAATGTTATATACTTTTATTTGGAATTCTTCAAAAGAAAAGGTTAAAAGAAATGTTTGTATAAATAAAACAAACGAAGGTGGTCTCGGTATGGTCCACTTAGAATCGAAAATTGAATCACTTAAGATTTCGTGGATAAGCAAGCTGTTAGAGCAAAGCGAACGTAGTTGGAAATTTCTTTTTAATTATTGGTTATCAAAGATTGGTGAAATTCCTCTATGTTTTGAATACAATATTTCAACAAAAGATATGCATTTTATTTGTACAAAAGCAAATTATGCCCAGTTTTTACTATGATTTTTTTTGTAGCTGGTCTAAGTTAAGATATATTGGTATATTTGGAGTAAAAGACATTGAAAATGAAATTATTTGGAATAACAGCAATATAACTTTTAATAAACGTATGCTGATATTTGAGAAATGGAAGCATGCAGGTATAATTAGGGTAAAAGATGTTATTAGAAATCGTCAGTGGTTATCACCAATTATTTTGAATAAATCTGTCTATTCGTCTCAGCTTTTATTTGATTTAGAATATGTTAAGTTAAAAAAGTCTTTTCCTGTTTATTGGTTGAATAAGTTGTTTAAGGAAAATCGTGTACTAGAATTAAAGAAAAGTGAACGAATTTTAATTTCATTAAAAAGTGGAGTACAAATAACTCTAGAATCTTTACCAACAAGAAAAATATATTCTTTATTATGTTCAGAGGTATCGGAAGAACCAGGCATTTTATCTTTTTGGTCTAATCTATTCTCATTACCAATTTCCTTTAATTGGAGCCATGTATTTTATTTCAAGTTGCATTTAATTGTGGATAACAGAGTTAGACAGTTTAGTTTTAAATTTTTAAACAAGATTTTACCATCAAGAGACAATTTATTTAAGTGGCATGTATTAGAAAGCAACACATGTAACATTTGTGGAGAAGTTGATACCACTTTTCATTTCATACTGTATTGTAAATATGTTCGATTATTTTGGAAAGTTATAGAAAGGTTGGTATTTTATATTTTCAAGATTACTATTTCTATAGATGAAAAAACATTAATTATAGGTTATGATCTGCAAAATGCCAGCAATATTATGTGTAATCTATTTTGTGTTATTGCCCAATTTGTTATTTATCGAAATTACATAAAAAGCATATTCAAAGGAAAAAGATATAATGCGAATTCTTTATGGATTGAATTCAAACTTACTATGATTATTTATTTAGAAAATTTATGTAAACAAAAAAACAAGTTCGGAATTTTGAAAAAATGTGATATCCAAAAAATTATTGCATTATTGAATTGAATTGTTTTTTTTTTATTGTTTGTATATAAATGTACATGTTATTGTGAATAAATACCTCGATTAAGAGGATAAGAGAAAAAAAAAACAAAGTACAGAAAAGTAACCCATCAGTAGATTAAGTAAATTAAAAAAAGACCTCTGGAATAATATATCTTGTACGAGAAAACAATGATAGTTATTCAACAACACAATGATAATAACTGTGACGATAATGAATAATTCTTGGCCAACAGAAAGTTTGGGAAGCAACAAAAAATATCGATACATCGTTTATAGCTGTAAAATGAAACTGAAAAACGTAGGAAATATAGTATTCTGGCTTAAAATGTTTCACACAGCCTTAATATTACGATCATGGTTCCTGTTGATTGTTTTTAAATGCTAACTGTATTAAGCTATGCAAACCAATGTGGTGTGATTGCTGTACTTCTAATTATTTCGTTTAATCCAATACTGTTCGGCGCTAGGAGGACAGGATTCCTTGCAAATTTATAAGATCACTGACATACTGATGGGTTACACTCCCCGGGGTTACACTCACGGTCTACATTTGATTACCGTATATTTTTTTCGGAATCTCAGCTGTAATTGACAACATAACAGAAAACAAAATCAGCTGAAGAAAAGAAAATCATTGCCCCTACGTTAAAGTTATGCCTGCCATGACTCATGTAAAAATAAATCAGATAAGCACACGCACCATGATATCGACCAAAGATCGTTGCACGCTGCATATGCCTTTTGGCTGCCACATTTTTGGCACACCCGACGATCCGAAGTGGGGGGGGGGGGGGGTCTCATCCTTGAATTCTAAAGCAAAATATACTATTTCAGAGTCTAAATTTGGCGTGTTGGCTAAAAATATTTTTTACGAATCATTTAGGCTATAAACAATTATTTATGTTAGCAGGGAGTATTTTTTTAATAGAAAAATTATTTTGCCTCTCTCGTATGTTATGCAACTTTCTTTTTATTTTGTTTTCTTCTCACTGGTATAACAATCAAGGGGCTATGTTCCGAAAGAGATGTATAATATTAAGTGGTAAGCTTTGAAGCTCCATTTGCACCCCCTCTCCTTCCCTCCATGCATGTATAGCATGTAAAAAAATCGTCTCCTGCCAGAATAAATGCCTCGGACCATAGAGCTATTAATACTAGACCTACCATAAAGCGTGCAGACCATGGGTCAGGGGGTCAAGGCGGGGTTCCATTATTGTTAGCACTGACTTCTAGCAAGATTTTATTGTTTACGAAACACGTCTACAAATTCCATGAAAGAGTTTCCCGACTTCGTTTGATCGCAGGAGATGGAAAGTTTCCTCCCCCCTCGACCCAGATAGATTGTGCCTTTATTTATTTGATGGCGTAAATGATATAAATCAATGTGGGAACTAGGCGAGTGAAACAGTTTTCAATTATTACTACATCAAAGGACAGAATTATGTTGTCCAAACCATATTTCAAGTAATGTGTAGTTTACAGTATTTATCACACGCATATGGGGCTCCGTGAACAATAATACTACCATTTCTGAATTTAATATCGTGTTAACAGATAAGGTCTCTCTCGATTTTTTTTTCCAGATGGCTATTGCTATGGAAATTAGATCTTTAGCAGCTAAAGGCAGAATAGTATCTAAAACGTCGTTCAAGGGGTATGTAAGCGAGCGTAGTGAGTGAGCCTTGAAGATTGCTTAGAAAGTAATGTGCATATTATTACAGAAGAAAGTAAGTGCAAGAAGAACGAAAACTTAAAGGACAAGTCCACCCCAACAAAAACTTGATTTGAATAAAAAGAGAAAAAATTCAACAAACATAACACTGAATATTTGATCAAAATCGGATGTAATAAGAAAGTTATGACATTTTAAAGTTTCGCTTCATTTTACAAATCAGTTAGGCCTATATGCACATCTCGGTCGGTAAGCAAATAAAGAACTGGTGACATCACTCACTCACTATTTCTTTTGTATTTTCTCATCATTGTCATGTGAAATGAAGTTTTATTCCTACCTGAACACGTGGAGTTCCATTATTTTAACATTGTGTGCGTC
This sequence comes from Lytechinus variegatus, assembly GCF_018143015.1. NCBI lineage: Eukaryota > Metazoa > Echinodermata > Echinoidea > Temnopleuroida > Toxopneustidae > Lytechinus > Lytechinus variegatus. The sequence continues at coordinate 13,997,529 of NC_054748.1, read as the reverse complement.
AGGTAAGGAGGTCCTAATCGTCAAATTCGTAAAAAGTGAAATATTGTATAATTCAAACAATAAAACAAAATAAATAAATAGTGGGTGAGTGACATCATCGACTCTCTCATTTGGATGTAACTGGCTCGTTCATATAACTATTTTGTTAAAAATAAGCGAAACTTTGAAATGTCATTACTTTCTTATTTTACATCCGATTTTGATAACATTTTCAGCATTGTGCTTGTCTGATCTTTCTCTATTGATTCAAATCAACATTGCTCTGAGGTGGACTTGAACTCTAATAAGAATTGGAAAACGAAATATAAATTAGTTGTTACATCACAGTTGGCAAATAAGGATAAAAAACAAAAACAAATTGCTCTTTGAAGTCGAATCATTTAAGTATTAGGTAATTGTTACAAATGTTAATATAATGAGCAGAACAAATTTCCATGTGAACAATAAAATAAAACTAAAATTGAAATGAAAACTAGTTTCCTAACTTTTTAGAGGTGAGATATTTAGACGATGGTTATCGGGTATAGGGATGTCTTATGAAATGATTATGCCATTACAGGCCACAACTTCAAAAAAAAAACTTGGAAATATCACGATGATTAAAATGAAAAGGAAAATATTGCGAAAAGGACAGAGTTTGAACAATCTTTAAAACTATGCAGAGATGATGTAATTACCCTATAAAATGAATAAAATTGTAGAGATATGTCGGAAATGTTGTTGTCCTATCGTATAAGTGTTTCATTAATGACATTGATCATATATATACACTTAACTGTTTTGAAGTATTAAAAAAAGAAGAAAAGAATATGTCACTCGCTTCCACACACACCGCTAACATCCACGCCAGTGAATGTCAGGATGGTTCGGTTCATGATCAAAGTTATATTATTAAAGTTAATGAAATCATACAGTTCATATACGGAGCCGTTAATGATAAGAAACATGATTGCGGTCATAGACTTAATTGTGCACAATATTATGTACACAGTAACATATGAATAATGAGAATCTGAAATGATTGATATTCACAATAAATAAAAAAAAATATGTATACTTAAAAATCGAGATAAAATGAATTAGAAACAAAAAAAAATATTATATCATGATTGACTGCAAAAGCGGAAAGACCGCAGAGGAACTTTTCGTTTTTAGAATGCAAAATAATAGGCAAAATAAAACATTTTGAGTGCATTAAATTATGAATTCACGCGTTATTATTTGAACATTAATCAATTAATATTTTTTCTTTTAAGTACATTTCTCTTCACAAGGTGCGTATTGATTATCTCTAATGAAAATACAATTACTGGCGGGCAATGCTTGCATATATTGCCTACTTGGATGTGGAAGTTATATATCCATGTTCTGCATGACACAAGTCATGTCCAGTCCTCCTGGCAGTGGTTGAGAATGGGGCTAATAGCTCCATGGGTCAAGGGTTTAACCCCTAGCTCAAACTACAAGGTCTGAAGTAGATGAAATGAACATTTGTATTATGATTTATTGGTCTATGGTCATACCGTGGACCATATATTGGACAAAATAAAGACGTCCAGATCTATAGACGAATGACTTTCCTCTATATGGATATTGCCATCCTCCAAGATGGTTGGATCATCTGGCACAAACTTACAATAATGTGAACAGTATATGGATTAATATTTTCATTGAACAATCCATCATGCTTTCTCTCTCTCTGGCTCTCCATCCTCTAAACACATGTATGTGTGTATTTTATACGGTGAACCCAGCTGGGTTCACCCAGGGATATAACCCCGGGATGCGCGGATATAACTTTCGCGCGTAACGTGACTGTCAGTGGTGGCGGGAACTATCTCACTGGGAAACTCTGAGGGAATAATTATGCTTTCGCGCAGGCTTCTGTACATTAATATTGTGATATATATCATGGCGACGAATTGTCCACCAGTAGCATGAATGACCAGCAGAACACGTGGATGTTTGTGAGTATACCTTTTCCCTATAAATTGTATTCGTCCCGAAGGAAAAGTAAATTTTAATATTATAACCACATACAATATATATGTGTTTTCGAAACATACGTCAACATAATAATGTAATTTTCACATGATTGGCGTCTCATAAATTAAAGCAGCTCGTTTATTAGGCCTGTTGCCTAATAAATCCTGTAAATTGCCATTGTAAATAAGAGTAAATACAATTGAATGAATGAATGAATATGCGCGAGCAGTATGATATCAGGAGGATTCATCATTTTGATGTTTTTGAGCGTTGGTCCCTTTTCCATGAAGGCGGGGGGGGGGGGGGGCGGGGAGTCAACATAAACTTTATTCAACTCAGTGGCGTGCATATGGAGAACTTGGCCTTGGGGCGCTTGCTCCTGACTAAAAAAATCACGACCAAGAAAAAAAGAAATTGAAAAGAGAGAAAGGTGAAATACATTTTCTGAATATGTCAAAATTTATCATAATACTTATGTCAGAATTTTTGCTTGCACGCTGACAACTTTTCCTTTTCACTTTTTATTTTTTACCCCTCATATGATTCCAATTAGTGTATATACATGTTTTTATATATTTATATTGATGTTGTCTCAATGCAATCTGTAGTTTTATCCTGAATTCCTTTCAATATTTTTACACTCTTATATTGTTTGTCCTCTTAAAATTGTATGCGTGCACCAGAATTGTGTGTTATGATGACAGTTTCCAATAATTACATATTCATTTTGAATCATTGTACCTATTTTATTATTCCTTGCTCCTTGTGAAAGCCTTTTCAATAACGTGGTATCAGCCTAATTCATTCAATTTTATAAAATATTTAGTGTAAATTCTTGCCAAACTATTTAATTTTATGATCTTTTCTTATAACAACATATATCATGTCACTTTTGTTATTCTGTTTGATTTACCGTATATGTTCCATATGTGTTTACTTTTTTCTTTGTATATATGGACCCATGAAAGAACAGTATAGTCATGTAGACTAAACTGAAAATGGGCTATCCATCCGTTTTGCATTTTTTTAATATACGGAAAATAAATACTTTACTATAGTATAATATCCAGCCCTTACAAAAAAATGGCTCATTATGCCACTTATTCAATTCAATTAAAGGGGTACTCCAGCCGGGCTGAAAATAATATAATTTAAAGAGATAAATAAAAATCAGGCAAACAATACATTGGATCCGAATGGGATAAGGAATAGTTTCGGCATTTTAAAGATTTGAATTATTTTGGTGAAACAGTTCTAGGCATGTCTTTATGAATATTCAGTGAGCAAGGTGAAGTCATATCTCCACTTGTTTTTTGTATTTAATTATATGAAATTAGCTTTATACATTCTTTTTCAAGCAAGAACTGAAAAAAAAAATGCATTGACAACATATTAAGTGCATCAGATATTCATTGCTTCAACTGATTTCATTAAAAGGGAAACACATCATTTACACGTATTGATTTAATGTAATAACATTAAAAAAAAGACAATGGGGATGTGACATCATCAGCCTACCTAATGAATATTAAACGTGCAGATAACTATTTTCACAAAATATTGATAAAACTTGAAATTCAATCACTTCGTTATTCCTAATCCGATTTTGATTAAATTTTCAGCATTTTGCTCTGTGAATTATACTCTATTCATTTAGATGTAAATATTGTTCAGATTGGAGTACCCATTGAAAAATGAATTGAGAATTAAAAATGATTTATATTCACAATAGTAAATGATAAAGAAGAGAGATAAAATGTGTGCAATTAAAAATATAGATAAAAATGAATAAAAACGAATATGTTTGCTTAATACTATAAACGAGGAGAAGGCATAGAATACAGAGAAGCCTTATTGGTGCTGCCACCAAAAGAACAAAATAATGAATCTATATCAAATGTATTGGCATGAGGCTATGCTCAATGTGGAGAAAAGTTTACTTGTCAATTTTCTTGTTCAAAGTTTATCTAAACATAAAATTTCATATTTTATTCATTTTTGCATATTTTTTTTCGAAATCGTGTAAATGAGCAATGGAAATAGATTAGCCATCTGTACTTCACCTAGTCCAATGACCTTCTATTTGGACCAGATTTCAGTCGCTCTTGTTTGTCCAGACCAGTCGGGAGGGAATGTCAGTTAAACAAAACAAAAACAATGGCGTTCGTGTTATATTTATTACACTTTGCTTCATTTAATTGCTAATTTAAAAACTGCATATTTAATTTCAGAATAGTTATTGCTGGTCAAATTGGTTGTTGTCATTATCTAGGATGCCTTATGAAATAATTATAATCCACCACAGGCCACAACAGGCTTATATAAATACGTGGAAATAGCAGGATGATTAAAATAAAAATAAAAATTTATAGGACAGATTTTAAACTTATATTCACAGATGATGCAGTCACCATATTTATTGGATACTTTGCAAAGATAATTATATGGGAAATATTGTCCAAACGTAATATGTCATTAACGGGTTGATTTGATCAATGTAATCTCATCATACACTCTTGATTGCCTTGCAGTATGGGATAGGACTTTTTTTTGTAAAAAATATCATCCGCCTCCACAAAGATGACAGGGTATGACACCACCGCTTACATTCACGCCAGTGTGTCTATACTTTGATTGTTTGTCTATCTGTTTTATATTGGACAAAACGAAGTGTTTAGATCTACACTAGAATAAACAGAAGTTTAATGACTTTCTCTATCAATATTACCATAGAGCTATTAACCCCGGAGGGGCCACTTACATTGACGAGTGGATACCATGCGCGACCAAAAAAAACACGTAAAAAGGATGTCTTTTTCACGATAGGGCACGTTACGTACGTAACGTGATAAGGGTGCCAAAAACACAAAAATAATGAAAAAAGGGTATCTATTTCGCTAGGAAAATTACGTGTTTAGGGTCTAATTTGCAGGGATGATAAAACAAAATTAAAATGTTTTATAAAGGATGTCATTTTTGCACCAACACTTCGTGTTTAGAGTCCGATTTGCGCGAGGTATAGAAGTGGGGTCGTACTAAACCAAATAAGGTAAAGCCGACGATCGAAGGAACCGTAACAATAAAACATTCCTGTACTTGTTTAGGGGTTCATTTCAGGGAATATTTGCCAAGAGTATCGTTTTTGTTTCCAATACTTGTTAAGGGTAGGGTTTCACACGCCAATACTTGTTAAGGGGTTCATTTTCAGAATATGGAAATTACGTGTTTAGGGTGCTTTTCGAGACCCCTTGGTCGCGCATGGTATCCACTCGTGAATGGAAGTGGCCCCCCCGTGCTATTAACAGATATTACCACACTCCAAGCTCCAAGAGTTGGAGCACAAACTACAATGAAATGCCAACATATGGATTGAATCAATCACGCATCTCTCCCTTTCTCTATCCTCTTTCACATACATGCGTGTATTCTCAACGGATGTGTCCATGGCGAAACCAAGGATATACAATAACTCAAAATTTCGCCCGTATAGTGTAACTGCCATAAGTGGTGGCGGGAGTTACCCAATGAAAAAATAAACTGAGGAATTTCAATATGCTTTTGCGCCAGCGTCTGTACATGACTCTCATGGCGATGACAATTTAATGTATACCAACACTGTTAGAAAAAATAAAAGAAGTTCCTGCAGCAGAGTCTCGAGAACACCTGTAATCTTACCGAATTGCGTAATAATCATTCTATAAATTCATAAAACAAGTATTTTTCTGCAATTTAACAGAACAGGTCTGTTTAAAAAGGGGGAAAAGGGTGTTTTATTCAAGGAAATTTGTAAGATTCCATACATCAAATACCAATTTCCTGTAAGATTACGCAATTCGGTAAGATTACAGGTGTTCTCGAGACTCTGCTGCAGGATCTTCTTCTATTTTTTCTAACAGTGAATTCTAGACCTGTACAAATATAGAATGCATGACCAGCGGAGCGCATTGATGCTTGAGAATATACCTATATATATATATATCCTATAGACCTAATATTGTATTAATTTAAGGGAAATCCTTCCTGAAAGAAATATATTTGCATACTATAAGCATACGAATAGAGGTTCTCTAAACAAACGTCAAGAAATAAATGTAATTTTCACATGACTGCGTCTCTGCATTTAATCAAAACAGCTCTTCCGTTAGGCCTGTCCTGAACATTTTCATTGTACATGAAAATAGATAAATGATTGAATAAATAAGTAAATCAATTATTTAATGATTTAAAAATCATTTTTATTATTTTTTTTTCTTGAAAACAAAGCTTGCGTAATATTTTCAATGAATACGGATGCAGTACCATGATCATTATAATAGGTGGAATCGTGTTTATGGTATTTTAGAGCCTTATGCAGTTGGGCCCCTTTCCTCGAAGTTTGGTGGGGGAGCTCAACTTAAAGCTTTATCATTTCAGTGGCGCACAGATGCCCCCCTACTTGGGGCGCTTTACCCCCCACCCCAAAAGAAATTAAAATCACGATTAAGAATGAAAAAATAGAGAAGTGTCAAATTTATTATTTGAGTATTATGCCAACATTTATCACAATATCGTAAATTTGTTTTGAAATGTTGAAATCTTTTTCATAAATATACCCGAAAAGCTATAGAGCTCCCTCATTTATTATTATTATTATTATTTTTTTTTTGGGGGGGGCTCATTACGCCACTGATTTAATTCAATTCAGGCGAGGTTTATTGAAAAAAAAACCCTGCTACAACCACCATAGTGCCAGAATTATTTAGATGTTGGCGGAAATTGCTTTAAAAGTTTTAGTTGGTAAGCTTAATATTTCTTCATGCGAGAGATACACAAGAAATCGAAATGATTTGTGAAATGAGGAGACAGCTCAGAAGGCAGCAGAAATAGCCTTATTATGGGGCTGCCACCAAAAGAGCAAAATAATAAACCGATACCAAAAGTCTTGACATGAGGCTATGTTCCATGTGCAGAAAGTCGACTTCTCGTGCATCAATTTCCTTCGTTTAAAGTTTGTTTTAACATGAAATTTCATACTCTATTCATTTTTTTACATGTTTAGTCGATATCATGTAAATGAGATAGGGAAATAATCATGATTAGCTAATTTCTATACTTCACCCAGACCAATGACCTTCTATTTATATCGGGGCCAGACTTCATAGTCTACGTACAGTTGTTTGTCCAGACCAAATTGGTGGGAATGTCAGATAAAAAAACAATAAACAATGGTGTTGGTGGAAAAATGAATTAAAGTATATGATACATTGATTCATTTCATTGTTAATTCATTAACTATATTACTTGCAGAATAGAAAATGCTGGCCATGTTGGTCGATGCCATTATCATATCCAATCCAATGTATGAATATACAGACTATTTGATGACCTATCTGGGGAGTGAGCGCCCTTCGGCCGCTCGTAAAAAGGGACATTAAATCGAGACGGTTTCTATTGATTCAGCAATGGTTTACGACCGTTGTCAAAATTTGAGAGGAATTGAAGTTCTCTGACCTTCGCCATTGGCTCAACGATGTATGAAAAATCTCAAATATATCCTTTTTCCAACTATTTTACAACTACCCCCTTTCACCCTGACGAGATAAAAACGAGTGATTTTGGCCAAGTAGAAAATTAGTCGAATTGGAGGCCATTCGTGACATTGATGAGTTAATAACGAGAGAGTATGGAGAGATTTTGGCCGGGGATCTCATAGTGCTATCTACGGAGCTGAATGGTCAGGGTATAAGTGTTGAAATTTCCATTTTTCTCCCTTCCGTCTGTCTTTTACTTCATTGACATACGATGGTCATAATGATTGATGAAATGAAGCTTACAAAAAGCTACATTTCACTGGTCAACTCGCTTGTACCTGCACTGCAAAACCAAATTCTCTTTGTATGAGAAATGAATGGGGGGTCACCATCAACAGACATAAAAAGTGAGTATACGGGACTGAAGTTGGGTAATGACATCATGGACATTCTCGGCCAACACCACAGAGATGTATACTAATTACGCGTTATAAGTATCTATAATGGCTAACACCAACCTTTTCGGGCTGAGCGATGACGTCATCATCCAACTTCAGTCCCGAATACTCACTTTTTATGTCTGTTCTAAAGATGGTGACCCCGGGGGGGGCACTCAGTATATAATGCATAGTGGGTATGTGCCGCGGAGGGGACCCCCATTTTCACACTCAAATTTCCGTTCCAAGGCATAGCATTTTTGTCTTATTGAGAAAAAGAACAGAGAAAGCCGCTCCAAGGCATAGCATTTTCTTCTTATCGTGAAAAGCGAAGAAAGAAATCCGCTCCAAAGCCTCGCATATTTTCCGTTACGCCGTTCCGGTCGCATTGATCTGCTCCAATGAGCCGAAATTTTGGTGAAAAGCGGCCGCTGAGCGAGGTCCGACCATTGCCTCTGTGCTAGCGCACCCGGCGCCCGTGCCGCCGGGCTAGCTGTATGCACGTATGCCCGTTCCATGGGGATGCATATGCGCACTCACATGCAGGCGACTCGTTCCAAGGACCCCCGTTTTCACAAACATTTGTAGTTCCGAAGCCCGTTCCGAGGACCCTCCTTTTTACAATTAGCCCGCTCCGAGGCCCCCGTTTTTTGTCTCGCCCGCGGCACACCCCCACCACTTTTTTGGTCGAGTGCCCCCCCCGGGATGGTGACCCCCCCATTCATGTCTCATACAAAATGGAGAGAATTTGGTTTTGCAGTGCAGGTACAAGCGAGTTGACCAGTGAAATGTAGCTTTTTGTAAGCTTCATTTCATCAATCATTATGACCATCGTATGTCAATGAAGTAAAAGACAGACGGAAGGGAGAAAAGGGAAATTTCAACACTTATACCTTGACCATTCAGCTCCGTAGATAGTGTATGTATAAAGCATTCATGCCTCATGCCGACAAAACGTTATAGCCATGCCAGACCGTGCTAAGGTTAGTGATAGGGCCGAATGCAACAGCTGATTGCACTGGCAATTGTGTATAATCAGCGATAAATTCAAACTTTACGATTTGTGTTTATGGGCCCACCTCGTGGTGCATTGTCCCCCGGGGGGGGGGGGGCACTCAGTATATAGTGCATAGTGGGTATGTGCCGCGGAGGGGACCCCCATTTTCACACCCAAATTTCCGTTCCAAGGCATAGCATTTTTGTCTTATTGAGAAAAAAAACAAAGAAAGCCGCTCCAAGGCATAGCATTTTGTTCTTATCGAGAAAAAAAGAAGGAAGAAATCCGCTCCAAAGCTTCGCATATTTTTCGTTACGCCGTTCCGGTCGCATTGATCTGCTGCAATTTTGGTGAAAAGCGGCCGCCGAGCGCTGTCAAACCATCGTCTCTGCCCGAGCGCACCCGGCGGAGGCCACGCTAGCTGCATCATGCACGCATACCCGTTCCATAGGGGTGCATACTCACGTACTCACAAGCTGGCGATCCGTTCCAAGGACCCCCGTTTTCACAAAATTGTAGTTCAGAAGCCCGTTCCGAGGACCCTCCTTTTTACAATAAGCCCGCTCCAAGGCCCCCGTTTTTTGTATCGCCCGCGGCACACCCCTACCACTTTTTGGTCGAGTGCCCCCCCTGGTCCTACAACAATGGTGTGCGCCGCCTACAGGCCGAGAAAAAGGAGGAACGTATTTTTTTGCAATTGAGTGAAATGAATTTGCAACATGAGTGAAATGTTCGTAGCGAGAGGAATGGATATTTACGTGAAGAACGAAATTTACTCACGGTCTATACGGGAGCCTTATGTGTTATCCAACAAAAGTGAAAGGATTTGTTTTATCTCAGATTTAAAATGTAACAAGTGAAATCAGATTTTAATTCGTCGTACGGACGAATAAGGTGGTCTGTCGTAGATGCAGAGATAAACATACATAATTATTCAAACAAATGAGTGGATATAAGTATGAAAGATAAATAGACAGACAGACATAGATATTCAAACAGATACATATAAGAAATATAGATAAATAGATAGATGGCTGGAGAGATAAATGATAGGTGGATAGATTAATAAGAGACAGATTATTAACAGGGGGTGCGGAAGCTGGATCTGGGCTTCAGCCCTCCCCCCACTTTTTTCAAAAACCGTGTACAAAAACGTATAAATGACCATAATTATGACTGTGATTTTTTGCATGGTCCCCCCCCCCAGTTTGAAAACCGTTCCACGGCCCCTGATTAATAGATAGATATAGATAGATAAAGAGACAGATATATAGATTTGTAGATAAAAAGTGAAAGGATTTGTTTTCTCTCAAAATTAAAATGTAACAAGTGAAATGATTCTTCGTCGAAAAAAATATTTTTTTTTTGAAAAGTGAAATGAATTTTTTTCAAAAGTGAAACATATTTTTTTTTTGAAAAGTGAAATATATTTTTTTGAAAAGTGAAATATATTTTTATGAAAAGTGAAATATATTTTTTTTGAAAAGTGAAATATATTTTTTTGAAAAGTGAAATATATTTTTTGAAAAGTGAAATATATTTTTTGAAAAGTGAAATATATTTTATTGAAAAGTGAAATATTTTTTTGAAAAGTGAAATATATATTTTTTTTAAAGTGAAATATATATTTTTTTGAAAAGTGAAATATATTTTTTTTCATAAAGTGGAATACAATTTTTAAAAGTGAAATGGTTTAGTGGAAGAGAAACATATTTTTTTCAAGTGAAATATATATTTAATTGTTTCCCTATGAGCGTGCCATAGACGTCGATCGAGAATCAAGCGTTGCGTGTCGAGAACTGTTACAGTAGTCCAGGATAGAACCTCGTTTTTTATATATACAATATTTTCTTATGGTTTCTTGTCAATTCGAGGGTGCTGATTACGAATCCGAATAATGCCACTCATGTAACCTTGAGCATTTTCGCAAATTGGCAAAATCCAATATGGCCGCCAAAACATGCAAATTATACCCATGAAAATCATAAAATTGTCCGCACATTGGTTATTGAAGTGCATGAAATTGTGTGGCAGGAGTGTAATACTCTGAAAATATAATTTTTTTTTACAAATATTTATTTTCTTGATATTTAAAATGGCCGTCATAGTCTATTGTATACTCTATTATGTACAATATAATAGTAAAAACTAATTTTCACAAAAATGAGCACTAAACTGCAAAAAATCGTCATGTATGAACAAAGTAATATATGCAAATCATCATTACTAACGAGATATATCATTTATTTTGTCATATATGGGAACATTGCTGTATTTTGATATCTAAAATAGCTGCCACTGGCCAAACAATATTGCGTACAATGGCAATGGGGCCCAAAAATTTACATGAGTGATCACTAAGATGCATGTTATTAAGATTAAACGAGTGAAATACTGACTAAAAACATAATTGTTATCGAAATATATTAATAATATGTCATTATGTGATGAATGTTGTATTTTGATATTCAAAATGGCTGCCAAAGGCCCTAAGAGTATTATGCACAATGAGAAAGAGGAGCAAAGAAATCACAAGAGTGAGCACTAAAATGAATGGATATATACTCTCTAGAAATGTATTTTTTAACGAAATATATCGCTCAGGTTTCAATTTTGTGTTAAATAGGTATTTTGACTTTCAAAAGGCTGCTATCGACATTAACTGTATTATGTACAATGCAAAGTGGGAAATCAATAATTCACAGAAGTAAGCACCATAAATGCACGTAATAGTGATCTATGATTAAAATATTGTCTGAAAGCATAATTTCTATTAAGATATATCACTTATTCTGCCAGTTAGGTGAAAAAATATTGTTATTTTAAAGTTAAAATGGCCGCTACAGGTTACGGTATTATGCACATTGTGAATAGGAACAAATCATTTCAACAAAATTTGTCTTTGCTTGGCAAAATGCCGGGGTCAAATGGTGATGTATGAGTGAAATGTCTGAAACCATAATTTGTAAAACAAAATATATCATATCTTGTGTAATTTAGGTGATGAATACTGCATTCAACATTTAAAATGGCTGCCATATGCCCTTTTTGTGAACATTATTGTCTCCACTCAAATAGTATATTATACGATAAGGGCCTATGTTGGCCATTTTCAATTTAGAAATGCAGCATTTATCACCTTAATTACACAACATTATGATATTATATGTCGTTAAAAACCATGGTTTTAGACAATAATTCTCCCTTACATCACAATTCACAATTATATGCAATAGGGTCAAGCAAAACCAAACTGTCGAAATTATACATCCCATGTTATACACAATACTTTTAGGACCTATGGCAGCCATTTTGGATTTCAAAGTACAGCATTTATTACCTCCACGACCAATATATGATGAATTTAGTTAGAAATCATGTTTAAGACAATATTTTTACTCGTACACTACAGATATGCAGTTTATGATTCTCACTCTTGCGAAAATTAGTTTCCCTATTCGCATGTTACATAATTTAGTTAGGGCTTGTATAGGTTATTTTGAATGTCAAAATACAGTATTTATCACCTTTATGACAAAAGAAATGCTATAATTAAAAAATATGTTTTCACATAACATTTTACTCATACAGCAGGAGTACATGGATGTCATAGTCAAGCAAATAATTTTTTTTTACAAAATTATACGTCCCCATTCACATTGTAGATATTACTGTTAGGGCCTACAGGGGCCATTCTGAATTTCATAATGCAGCATTTATCTCATGCATGACAAAAGAAATGATATGTCTTGCTATAAAACATGTTGTCAGACAATATTTTACTAGTAGATCACAATTACATGCATTTTATGTTTCTTGCTCGTGTGAAAATTAGTTTCTCCATTCGCATTGTACATTATTAATATAGGGCCCATGGCGGCCATTTTGAATTTCAAAATACAGCATTTATCACATAAATGGCATGTTTTTAGTCAGTATTCCACTCATTTATCTTAATAATATGCATTTTAATGCTCACTCTTGTCATTTTTAAGCCCCCGGCCGTTGGCATTGTACATTATACTCTTTGGGCCAGTGGCGGATATTTCAGACATCAAAAACAGCAATGTTCCCATAAATGACATAATATCTCGTTAGTAATGATAATTTGCATATATTAATTTGTTCATACATTGCGATTTTTTGCAGTTTAGTGCTCATTTTTGTGAAAATTAGTTTATTGTACATAATACAGTATACAATGGACTATGGCGGCCATATTGAATATCAGGAAAATAAATATTTGTCAATTTTTTTTTTTCAGAGAGTATTACACTCCTGCCACACAATTTCATGCACTTCATAGCCAATGTGCGGACAATTTTATGATTTTCACTGGTAATTTGCATATTTTGGCGGCCATATTGGATTTTGCCAATTTGCGGAAAATGCTCAAGGTTACACGAGTGGCATCATCCAGATTCATAATCAGCACCCTCGAATTGACAAGAAACCATCAAAAAATATTGTATAATAAGGTTTGGTCAATTTTCTATGGGGCCGTTCCTGGACTAATATACTCCTGAGTTAAATTGTGCAATTCAGGAAATTAAGGCACGTAGTAGTGGGGGGGGGGGGGGGGTATCCGCAAGAGTGATACGAGTTTGCATAACCAATATTGTAAATATACAAATTTGGAAAATAAAGGGGAAAACATTGAACTACTGGTGTGTTGTCAGGTGAAGTCAAATATCAATATCTGCTCTGCCTATTAAGAATCATTGGTATGAAACCAAGCAGTTGCTAACCATGCTAACAATGTAAGCCAAAACGCCCAATAATACCGTGTTGGTAAAGAATGGCAAATGCCAATAGACCAGTTCGTAGTTACTTCATGGACAATTTTGGTCAAATGACCTTTCATTTCTTTCATCATGATAGGCAGATTTCAAAGCAAGATATTACGTAAGCTTGCCTTACATAGCAGGATGAAGAAATTGAATAGACCAGGTGACTAGAATAGCACACAAATGAACACTTAATGAAGGCATTTGTTGCATTCCTACTTTGAATGCATATCTTAGCATGTTGCACAATGTACTTTGCAAACTGTGAAATACCAGTCGTTCGTGGAAGCATTGTTGTTTTTTGTGGATATAAATGAAAACGACAATTCAAAAGAATATATGAATAATCAAGACATCAAAGTTGGTGCTTATCTCATTAGATTTAAAAGCACCATGTCACTTTAGTGCAAATGACCTTCTTCTGATCATGCGTAGAATCTTTTGATCATGCGCAGAAAGGAACTACGAACTGGCTTATTGGTAAAGACCTTGGATCTGTACAGATGATTCAATCGCATACACCGGACTCACATTAGTAACAAATTGCCAAAAATGCTAAAAAGAGGGAAAGCTCATGTCTTAATGAAACAACTGTGCCATGTGTTGCATGCAGATACAATGAGAAGTAGTTGATTGTAAGAAAAGTTGATTAACTTTTTCACCTGATAATCATGCAGCTAGTTGACCTTAGAGGGTATCATCTCATTTCATTAATAAGGTATGAAAAAATTTCAAATTATAATATCTGAGCTGAATAGATGAATAAGCTCTATGATTTGCAAGTATTGCCTTCTTGCATGCTAATTAGGCATGTTCAAAACCATGTAATATATTTCCTTTTAGTAGAATACTGAGAGCTTTCGTTTCTAGAAAAAAGAGAAGACATTCAAGAATTGGATTATTGTATGTTCATTCGAAATTGGTCCATGTACTAATTACCATGATTACCGAGTTACCTGTCCAGAAAATAATCCAACATCATTTCGGATATTAAATAAATCGCACTTTAACGTTATAACAGAGTGAGGAACTTTAAACCGAGTGTGGGTTTTACATGCAAATTCAACTACGTTAGGGATGTAACCATATTAAAAACTGAGGTATTGAATAGGGTGGTAGACTTTAATACCTTTGGTATGATCGGTGAAATGCAAGCAAGATAATGCCAGAACACAGACCAATATCATACAAATCAGGTTTTAGTTGGTTAGAATTTCTTCCGTAGATGAAATTGTAAAAGTAGCCATCAGATATGCTTTCGAAACCAAGTATAATCAAGATGCTTTTGACAAAATATTCGTGTTGCCTATCATGCTTACTGACAAGAATATTACAATGTACTATTTTAATATAAAATTGAGTAATGGGAAAATGGAGATTTCGCCACATTGGCTGCTTGATAATGCAACAAAAATGGAATAACATGACCTTGTCATGACACAAGCGAAGAAGCAAGGTTGGACATGATGATTGTTTATTCATTAATTCATGATGAATGAGAATAGTGCAGTTTCATTTTGCTCCTGATAAATTCAATGAAAAATATATGTCGTTTGATTTCTTTTTAAAATGCCTTCACGGTACACCTCAACCAATTCGTAAATAGCATTGTTAGGCCGATAAACAAATAACTGAAATGCCTAACCGTGACATGCACTTCTAATTTAATTGTATTGTATTTTTTGTATTTTATTTATTTAATCACGGTTAAAAAGCCTGCTCTAAGCTAGGAGCTGCCTTTCAGCAAGGCCGTTGACAAATGATAATAACAAACAATATCAACATAAATCAAGCATACAAAAGTAAAAACGAAAAACAAAAATATATCAAAGCATAGGTAAAATACAATTGGCAAAAGCAAAATTGGAGTGAACAAAAATAAAAAATGAATAGACCAAAATAATATACAAAGTTATGTCAAAATTAAACATAAAAAATGAAGTTATATAATGCGGTATCATCAAGGGTGATCGGGATGGAGAATTAAATTAAGAAAGTGATATGAGACGTGCAAATGTAGCCGGGTTTTTTTTCTAATCGGGTTGTTGCGGGTAAGTTATTGAATAATTTAGAAGCTGAATAAAGGGGACTGTTTTTTAGATAATTAGAATGAGGCTTCGGTAATTGAATTTGTCGGTATATGTTTCTTAAAAGAAATTCTCGTGATTTAAGTGTGATTCGAGAACAAAGGATAGATGGAGCTAGATTATTGACCAATTTAAAAATGGTAAAAATTGACTGATTGTGATATTCGCTGTACTAAATCTATTGTTTACTTCTAACACAGATTTCAGTGCCCTGTTTTGTAGAACTTGGAGACGATTTAGTTGGCTTTTACTGCCATTTCTCCAGATTGTACAATAGTCAAATATCAGTTGGATTAAAGGCATGGGGGGCACTGCATTGTTTGTGAACAATGCCGTGCCCCCTCCCCCAGTGCTTTGTCTCCTCGGGGTCACGGTCCGCCACTGATTACCGCCACTGATTATATGCATTGAAAACGTTTGCCCTTTATATCAATAGAAGCTTGCTACTGGTAGTGTATAACATATTTTAGGATTTTATTATGTAAGAGGTGAAAGTCATTCCCAGGTTGTTTTCATGCATAGTTGGTTCTGACACGGCCCTTCTATGGCTTTTTTAAAACACTTGATTAGAATAGAGATCGTGCCAGATCGAGTGGGTGTGGTCTTTTCGTGATCACTCATGAGTTGCCACAGGTCATCAACCACATGTAAGTGTGGTGTGATCTTTTCTTTCCCCGCACTCTGAGAATATTTTAATAAGGAACTGAAAGGGGGTATAGGCATGATATTGAGCAAGCCAATGTACAAAGGTTACAATTTGATTTCAAGGATTTGAAAAGGAAAAAAAATGTTTCTTGGAGCAATGATACATGGTTCTTAAAGAAGGTATCCCACTCTGGTTGACACTTGACCGCTTAAGCTCCATGGATATTTTAATTGCTACCCTTGGCATTAAAAGCCAGTGCTGGGATTTTGGTATGGTAAAATTCTAGTTCGATTCTATTTTTTTTAAGGCAATTAAAAAGTTTCAAGGGATATGTTCTGATAGTGTTTTAACCAGTGTTATTGTAACAATAGTCATATAAGACCGACATAGGAAATAATTTGCCCTGGTTATTTAAAGATAGCTCTAGGCATTTGATTTGATTTTGATGGTTTCATAAAAGACAAGAAAGGAAAGGCTTGTTTATTCGAAGGGCATTGTTTCTTAACTGAAGTCAGGTTACAAAAGAGGTCGGCGGACATGCCTTGTGATGTTTTCTCAATGAATATTCTTGACTGATAGTTTTGAATTTGTTTTGTTTTATGAGCGTAGTCTCGGCATTTGAATAAAGGTAGATAGTACAATTGTAAATATGTAAATAGATGAACCAGATTAGATACAAAAGATAGGTAAAAATAACTTTTCTCTTTATTTAATGCTTTGTTTTAATTCTACAAAGACAGACAGGTGCCTTGGTTAATGAGGTTATTTTATTTAGGGGAGAGAAGACTTTAAGAAGTGAATGGGAGGGGGGGGTGGAGCGTGTCAAGCTATCAGTCTCTACATCTGTGCGTTTTTTT
This sequence comes from Lytechinus variegatus, assembly GCF_018143015.1. NCBI lineage: Eukaryota > Metazoa > Echinodermata > Echinoidea > Temnopleuroida > Toxopneustidae > Lytechinus > Lytechinus variegatus. The sequence continues at coordinate 13,980,222 of NC_054748.1, read as the reverse complement.
AGATCTCTCTTGTCGTAAATAATCTTTCGAAACCCTACTCGAAGGGCCCTTTTCGAAACAAGCTTCGTCTCAGAATCTCTGGAATATTTTGAGGTATATAATATCTGTCATTCTTTTTTTTTAGCTAATGGATTTGGATCGTTTATCTGTTAATTGCAGTTTTCTTTCTTTGAATGTACACAGGATAAGCTGCTTCTAAAGCTACCTCACTTGAGAACAAAAGTAACTCTTGGGGATCGTGCTTTCAGTTGTGCTGCTCCAAAGCTTTGGAACAAATTACCCCTGGAAATACGAAAAGCACCAACTGTAACCATCTTCAAACATTTATTGAAGACCCATCTTTTTTCAGAAGTTTTTGGTTAATTGTATTATATGCATAATTGTTTAATTTGTTTGAGCAGTAGCATTGTTGGGAGCTCTGTTACACTACAGCGCAGTAGAGTATATTTACATAGTGACTGCGCTATATAAATGGTCTAATTATTATTATTATTATTAATGTGAAAGGTTTAAGAGATAAGTTAAAAAGGGAAATAATTTTTACTTGGTTGAAGGATAAGAAAGCAGACGTAGTTTTCTTGCAAGAAACTTTAAGTACAAGGGAGTGGAATGGAAACATATACTATAGTCATGGTACATGTCATAGTCGGGGGGTTAGTGTACTAATCAACTCCAAGTTAGGTATTCAGATTCTGGACACAAAGACTGACGAAAACGGAAGGTTTATAATTATGGAATGTATATTACAAGATATAAAGTTAGCTTTAGTTAATGTGTACTTCCCTGTTCAAGGTCATAACATGGAGCGAAACACAGTCTTACACAATTTAAATACAGTTTTAAAAGAAAAACATGATCGAGGTGTTCCTCTCATTATGGGGGGAGATTTTAATTTAGTACGGAATATTGACTTAGACTACATGGGAAATAATACAAGACAGTTTCAGTCTTCTTTTCAGAAGAACTTTGATAATTTTGTATGTGATTTAAATTTAGTTGATATTTGGAGGGAAATTAATGGCGTTAAGAGACAGTATACTTTTAGACAAATTAACCCCTTTATGCAAAGCAGGTTAGATTATTGGTTTATTACAGAAAGTTTTAGAGAATTTGTATTAACATGTGATATAATACCGTCTATAGCACCAGATCACTCGGCGGTTGTATTTCAACTCTTTAATAAACCCTCTCAGTCAATTCAAACATCTAAAGGCACTTATTGGAAATTTAACAATAGTCTGTGTACAGACGGTGATTTTACTCGACAAATGAAAGACGAAATTATCAATTTGAAAGAAACTTTTAAAAAAGAAATCAAAGATAATTTTTTGGGATTTCTTGAAAATGAAAATCGGCAATTTTTCTCGGAAATATTCAAAGGAAAAGGCTAAGAAACGAAGAGAGAAAATCAAAGATTTAGAAAAAGAAATTGATGGTATTCAAACGAGATTAACTACAAATATGAATAAACAATCAATCGATTTATTAGAGAATAAAAAGACAGAATTAAAGGCATGTTATGATTATGTGAGCGAAGGTCTTAAAATCAGATCGAGAGCTTCTTTTTATGAAAGCGGGGAAAGGGATACCAGGTACTTCACTCAGTTAATGGAATCCAACAAAAAGAAAACAAATATACGTAAATTATCAATAGGAGATAGATTAACTTTTGATCAAAAGGAAATAAAAAATGAAATAAGGAATTTTTATAGCATGTTATATGCAAAGAGAGATGATAAAATCCTTGATGATGACTTTTTCTCCGATGTAACAAAATTATCAGAAGAATCGATGAAATCATGTGAAGGGAAAATTACGGAAGGTGAATGTTTAGCTGCCTTAAAAGGGATGAAGTTAAATAAATCACCGGGTAATGACGGGCTTAGCGTAGAATTTTATTTAGTGTTCTGGCCGCTGATTGGGGATGTTTTAGTTGATGCTTTAAATAATGCTTTTATGAGAGGAGAACTTTCGCCATCACAAAGACAAGCAACTATTACCTTAATTCATAAAGAAGGAAAGGATCCATTACATATTAAAAATTATCGGCCCATCTCACTGTTAAATGTAGACTACAAAATTTTGGCGAAGGTACTATCAATAAGAATAAAGGAGGTGTTGCATGAAATAATCAATGTCGACCAAGTAGGATATTTAAAAGGAAGGAATATTGGGGAAGCTATTAGACTTATAGATGACATGATTTTTCATTCAGTAAAAAATGATATATCGGCATATCTATTGGCCATTGATTTTGAAAAGGCATTTGATTCGGTTTCACATTGTTTAAAGTCTTGCAAACGTTTGGTTTTGGACCCTCATTTTGTAAATGGACAAGTACTTTGTATAAAAAAGCTGAAAGTTGTGTTTTCAATGGCAGTATTTCAACAGGTTACTTTGATATAGGGAGAGGGGTAAGACAAGGAGATCCGTTATCCCCCTATCTCTTTATTTTATGTATTGAAATTTTGGCTAACAGAATAAGACTTGATCCAGAAATTCACGGAATTAAGTTTGGAAATACAGAAGTTAAGCAAATTTTATACGCAGATGATATGACAATTTTTGTAAAAGACACTCGGTCCATTGAAAAGTTAGATATGCTGTTCGAATGTTTTGCCGAAACGTCAGGTTTGAGGATGAATAAAGATAAAACCTTTATTATGTTACTGGGACACCATGAACAAATAGATCAAATTTTACCTTTTGGTAAAGTGGAGCAGATGGTTAGGATCTTAGGTATATATTTTTCATTAGATAGAGAAAGTCAAGTAAGAATAAATTACAAAGAAATACTTAGTAGAATAAAGAAAATTTTGATGTGGTGGAAGCAAAGGGATTTGACATTAATGGGCAAAATTCAGTTAATTAAAACATTTGTACTATCTAAATTGATATACATTTCTTCTCTTACCATTGTCCCGACATGGGTAATAGAGGATCTTAATACACTGATCTTTGGATTTTTATGGGGTGGTAAAGATAAAATTCAAAGAGACATTGTTTATTTAGATTATGGTCATGCTGGTCTAAAAATGACAAATTTTCAGTTATTCATTAAGACACAAAGAATTATGTGGATTAAAAGACTTATAATGGGAGAGCCAAAAATGAAATGGAAACAATATTTCAGATACTTAGCACACGATATGGGAGGATTGCTAATTTTTTTTAGTAACCTCACAATGAATTTGATAGGATTTGAACTGCCAGAATTTTATACAGAAATGTTAGATGTATGGTTCAATAAGAAATTGTTTTTACTTAAAGAAGAGAAGAATAAAAGAAATGAGATCATTTTCAATAATAGGTTCATCCGTTTGAAAGGAGAAACATATTATAATGAAAAGCTGTTTTTAAAGAAAATTTATAAACTCCATCATACATGTCATATTGTAGATATAGATGGGAAGATTAAGTCTATCTCGACCTTTAAAAAAATGGGCTTCGATCGTTTTGAAATAGAAAAGATACTCGAAATTTTTAATAACATTCCATACTTTTGGAAGGACTCGCTGAAAAAAGGGGGTCAAAGTTCCATAGATAGTGAGTTAATTTTGGATTTTCAATTAAAAGGCAGGACTTTTGACTTGCAAGACATCACATCAAAAAGAAAATATGATATTCTTGTAAGTATGAAATCGGATATACCCCAAGCATTTAAAAAACTTGAGGAAAAATATAATATAACAAAAAAAGATATATCTGATATATTTCTAAGACCACGAAAATCGACTCTGAATAGCAGACTCAGAGAATTTCAATTTAAAATATTACACAATATACTATACACAAAAAAATATTTATATTTATTTAAAATGACAACAGATGATTTATGTTCATTTTGCAGTAAAGAAGAAGAAACATATGATCATATATTCTTTTCATGTGATAAAATAAAAACTATATGGAAAGAATGTGGGAACATGCTTCAACTCCCTATCATTACAAATATAGATAAAAAAAAGTGTACACGTAGGCGTGGAAGGGTCAACTAAAGGAGAGGCTCAATTATTAAATCACATAATAATCCTCATAAAGTATATGATTTTAAAAAATAGTAGAAACACAAAAGATCCACCGACCCTTAACCATATTAAGGAAAAAATACAAGAAGATAGACTTGAAGAAAGAAAACTAGCTGAACAGAGAGGTCTATTAACAAACCATTTCAGAAAATGGGACAAGTTTATTTTCTAGGGATGCTGAGGCTAAGAAAGTTCAAGCACACAGTAGACTGAAATGGAGGGTAGGGTTGAGGGGAGGGAAGCAGGTCGCGCTTCCTGGGCTTGGATGGGATGTGGGGGGAGGGGGCAGTTGGGATGGGATGTGGGGGGGGGGGGCAGTTGGGATGGGAGGGCTTTACTTTGTTTACTCATTCAGTTCAATTGCGTCACTATAAATTATTTTGTTATAACTATTTTGTTCCTGATGACTCGAGTGTTATATTCTGTATTTCTTTTTGTACAATTCTTTTTTGCATTATGAATTGTTTGACTTTGTGAACAATGTTTTGTTAATATACTATTGTATGTATGATTTTGAACAGAATGTTTTAATAAAAACTACTTCAAAACAAAAAAAGATAATGTCAGAACACAGACCAATATCATACAAATCAGGTTTTAGTTGGTTAGAATTTCTTCCGTAGATGAAATTGTAAAAGTAGCCATCAGATATGCTTTCGAAACCAAGTATAATCAAGATGCTTTTGACAAAATATTCGTGTTGCCTATCATGCTTACTGACAAGAATATTACAATGTACTATTGTAATATAAAATTGAGTTATGGGAAAATGGAGATTTCGCCACATTGGCTGCTTGATAATCCAACAAAAATGGAATAACATGACCTTGTCATGACACAAGCGAAGAAGCAAGGTTGGACATGATGATTGTTTATTCATTAATTCATGATGAATGAGAATAGTGCAGTTTCATTTTGCTCCTGATAAATTCAATGAAAAATATATGTCGTTTGATTTCTTTTTAAAATGCCTTCACGGTACACCTCAACCAATTCGTAAATAGCATTGTTAGGCCGATAAACACATAACTGAAATGACTAACCGTGACATGCACTTCTAATCTAATTGTATTGTATTTTTTGTATTTTATTTATTTAATCACGGTTAAAAAGCCTGCTTTCAGCTAGAAGCTGCTTTTCAGCAAGGCCGTGGACAAATGATAATAACAAATAATATCAACATAAAACAAGCATACAAAAATAAAAACGAAAAACAAAAATATATCAAAGCATAGGTAAAATACAATTGGCAAAAGCAAAATTGGAGTAAACAAAAATAAATAGACCAAAATAATATACAAAGTTATGTCAAAATTAAACATAAAAAATGAAGATATATAATGCGGTATCATCAAGGGTGAATCGGGGTGGAGAATTAAATTAAGAAAGTGATATGAGACGTGCAAATGTAGCCGGGTTTTTTTCTAATCGGGTTGTTGCGGGTAAGTTATTGAATAATTTAGAAGCTGAATAAATGGGACTGTTCTTTAGATAATTAGAATGAGGCTTCGGTAATTGAATTTGTCGGTCTATGTTTCTTAAAAGATATTCTCGTGATTTAAGTGTGATTCGAGAACAAAGGATAGATGGAGCTAGATTATTGACCAATTTAAAAATGGTAAAAATTGACTGATTGTGATATTCGCTGTACTAAATCTACTGTTTACTTCTAACACAGATTTCAGTGCCCTGTTTTGTAGAACTTGGAGACGATTTAGTTGGCTTTTATTGCCATTTCTCCAGATTGTACAACAATAGTCAAATATCGGTTGGATTAAAGCCTTATACAACATAAGAGCTGTGTTTTGGGGTATATAACATCGAATGCGTTTTAAAGAATAAAATGTCTGTAAAACTTTCTTCCGAACACTGTCAATTTGGGGGGGTTGTTGCAACCACAAATGTAATAACGCCCACAAATGTAATAACACTTTACCCACAAATGTAATAACGCCCACAAATGTAATAACGACTTTACCCACAAATGTAATAAATTTGAAGGGATTTTTGGCGAATCCGTTCTAAACTAAAATCCTATAGTAATGCGTTCATATAGCACAAAAGTGCAAAGTCTTTTTTTCAGACCGGGTTAATAAAACATCAAAGGACAAATATAAATCCAAAGTCTTTTTTCCAGACCCGGTTGTTTAAAAAATTGTGATCTTCAATCACGTGAATATATAAGTCCAAAGTCTTTTTTCCAGACCCGGTTGTTTCAAGAATTTTAATAAGTCCAAAGTCTTTTTCCTGACCCAGTTATTTCAAAATTTATAATATAAGTCCAAACTAAGATACGATAATGATATTCCTGTGAAAAAAAGGGAATCGAGCTTAGTCTTTTCTCCAGACCCAGTTAATTAAAACTGGTGGAATTAATGTCTTTGTTGTTGTTTCAACTGTATATTGTGAATATATGCACTAAGAGTAAATTGAGAATCAAGCGTAGTCTTTTCTCCAGACCCGGTTACCTGTTATTTAAACATTATGAATAACAGTTTAAAAACAGCATAAAGACCCCATAATCTTATTAATGCTGGATATAGCGTAGTCTTTCAGCCCAACCATTTTTTTCTTTAAAAAAACCCCTAATAGTAAGAATTAAAAAAAATCAGTCTAAGACCAAACAAACCTTCAACCTAAGAACCTGTTTTAAAAGAGGTTTAGAGTGTTGTCTTTATTCCAGACCTAAAACAGTTACGAAAAAATCTTCTAACATAAGACCTTATATTCTTATTCTCGTGGAATAACACGAGTTTTAAAACGTACTCTTTCCTCCAGACCCGGCTATTAAAAAAAGTAACTGAAAAACTTCGAATCTAAGACCAAATTTCCAAAGTTTCACCCAGTAAAAATATGTTTTTTTTTTTAAATAATACTACTACCCCTACAAAACATTGTAATAACGCGTGGGTAAAGCAGACATCCTTTCTCCAGACTTGGTTACTATTTGAAAAATAAAATAGTTTTTACAAATATTCTAAAACGAATACCCAATAATCTAATTACTGTGGAACAACATGAAGACCGATTGTCGAAGATCGACTTTCCTCCAGACACAATTATTTCAGGAATAAAAAATCAATAAAACTCAACCCCAACAACGAATCTAAGAACCAACAATCCTCCAAATTAAGACCATGCATGTAGAAAAGTACATGTTTAGAGCGTTGTCTTTATTCCAGACCCGGTGATTTAAAAATGATTTAAACAATCCTAAAAACAAAAGACTCATATTCTTATTCTTGTGGAATAACACGAGTATTATGCTTAGTCTTTCGTCTGGACCCGGTTATTTAAAAGATAAAGAAATATTGAAAAAAATGACAGCTGAGACCAATCTTCAAAATTAAACCCACTTAAATGGATTGGGGTAGTGTTATCTTTACCCCTCACCGACGTATATTATAACTTTTGAACGACCGGGTCTGAAAAAAAGACTTTGGACTTGCATTATAATTTTTGAATTAACCGGGTCTGGAAAAAAGACTTTGGACGTATATTATAATTTTGAAAAAACCGGGTCTGGTAAAAAGACTTTGGACGTATATTATAATTTTGAAAAACCGGGTCTGGAAAAAGACTTGGACTTGTACTGTAATATTTCTTTAACCGGGTCTGGAAAAAAGACTTTGGACTTTTGTGCTATATGAACGCATCAGTATAGGATATTAGTTTCGAACGAATTCGCCAAAAATCACTTCAAATTTATTATATTTGTAGGTAAAGTCATTATTACATTTGTGGGTAAAGTGCATTATTACATTTGTGGGTAAAGTGTTATTACATTTGTGGGTAAAGTGTTATTACATTTGTGGGCGTTATTACATTTGTGGGCGATTATTACATTTGTGGGTGTAACAGGGGTCCAGGTTAGGGAGCTGTCTATTATTACACCAAGATATTTACATTGGCTTACCGTTTGCAATTCGTAATTTTGCATTTGTATTTTTATATTATCAAATAGACGGATCGAGTTTTGCTTTAGATCCTAATAACATGAATTGACACTTATAGATGTTGATTAATAGTTCATAATTAATGTACATGCGGGTTTTTTTGACAATTCATTACTACCCCGGCTGTAGCCGTGCTGCCTACACACTCTAAAAATAAATCAGTCAAAAATGACTAGTTAATAGGGTCAGCTGGGTGCAACTGTTATTCTTGTAATAATTGACTATTTCTAGTCATATTTTACTAGAACAGAGTTATTTCTGACTAGACTATGCCAGAAATGTAAATATCAGTGATTGCCATATCAGTTGCTCCCAGCTGACTACTGGTCTAGTCAATTTGACTGATTTGTTTTAAGAGTGCAGGCGCTTTGGCATTCGAGGAATTTCTTCCTGCCTGGTACCAATTCACCTCACCTGGGTTGAGTGCAGCACAATGGGGGTAAAATTCTTGCTGAAGCCAAACATACCATGGCTAGGAATCGAACCCACGTCCCTTATATTGAAATAAGAGAGTCATAACCACTAGACAACGACGCCCCAAGATTTTGTATTATCCATGTTTAAGAAAGCGAAAATGATGAAAGAATATTATAGAAACAAAATAAATGGTCAAATTGGTAGTGATTTCGATTATGCAAATAAAAAGGTTAAAACATGAGAAATCGGCCTGGAGGACCGGTCTTATCATATTCAGCACATTGAAATTGTGTGATACAGACCGGTTCCCAACTTTTACCTCGAAAAGCTTCTAGAACCCCCCCCCCCCAGTCTACAAATGTAGACCCACATCTGCAGTGTGTGTACCTCAGCTGATTCAACGAGTCTGCTCGCCCTTTCAGGCTGGTTTGCTTCGAAAACCAGTAGCAGATCCCACCTCACGAGCCATTCAGATTCTGCATAGCAGACTACCCCCCCCCCCCCCCCCGATACGTCTTGTCTATTATATTCGTATATCAGGGACCGCGGAACGGTTTTGAAAGTGGGGGGGGGGGGGCTGATGATGAGGAAAAACCTTTAAGCTTTTTATTGCGTCATAGCAGGATAATGCTGAAGAGAAAGAGCCCAAGAGAGGGGACGGGGCTAGTGTACTTGTGCACATACTTTGTTTCTGCAATAATAAAAAAGTGATATTGAAAAAAACCCATATTTAAGGTACCTTACTAACATTGTGTTACATGTGTCTATGCATGCCAATGTACGCAATGAAGGTATTAGATATGTGCACTAAAGTCCTGCTTTGAGAATACACCAAGGTTTCCCATTCTCCTGTCATTTCTGCTGGCAAACTCGTTGCTGACAGCTACCAAGTCCAGAGATGATGGATGTTCCTTATGTACATTTAGAACTGCCAGGTGATTGAAACGGCCTTGGTTCATGGTAGATCTTAACCAAGTCTTCAACCAACGCGCCGTTGAGAATGACCTCTCCCCTACTGCATTGGTTGACGGATTGAGAAGGATGAGCTTGACCAAGACTAGGATTTCTGATATCAGCCCCTTTTGAGCCGTGTCGAGTTCCTTCAAAGGCACGTAAATGTCATTGAAACAATCATATTCAGTATCAGACTTCAACAACAAACTAAGAAGTGGCAGTTGGGCTGTTAACCGTACAATGTTAATATCATCAGCATAGTTTTTTTTCCAAGTAACCCAACTCCTGAGATATATCTTCCTCTCGTAGAGATTTAAGGAGAAGCTCTTCCATTTGATGATACGCATGGAAACCGGGCTGATCAAACCTACGGTTAATAGCGGCAATAGCAAGATCCAACACCGAAGTATTGCCTCTTGTAGTATTCCTTCGGTGAAGACGGAAAAGAGCCCTCTCCGCTTCCTACTTCAAAACGCCTGGGGGGTTCTTCTGTGTCGTGGTAGCTGTGGTCCAGATAACCCAAGCTCCGTTGACCTTTGAAGTACATCCTCGTAGAGCTTATCGAACTTCTGGTCACAGCGGATCCTGCCTAGGGCTTCTGCCGTTATTTTTGGCATTGCGCTGCCCTTGTGCTGCAGACATTGATGATTGCTGTAAAGTCTTTGACAAATTGTCAGTCATAGAATATACCTTGACACCCAGGTGAAGAGCGAAGAAATATTCAAACTTCTCCATCTGTGACTTCACACCAATGATCCTGGCTCTCATCTCTGAGTCAAGTCGATCTTCCAGACAGGCATCCCATTCCATCAAAGGGCCTCATAATTCTTGATTATGCAATAGAAACTCAGTCCACGCACAGTCCATCGTGTTGGACAAATCACCTTCAAAGCAGCAGCCTCTAAGTTAATGTCCGCCTTAATTTGATCTAGTAAGCCTTGACGCTTGGGTAAAAACTTAATGAGCTTACAAAGTTCATATGTGATATCCAAAGCATCCGATAGGAGCTTGGAACTCTTCGTTGCATCACATACTGCCAGATTAAGGGCGTGTCCAGGGCAATGTGTCGGGTGAGCCTTTGGTGCCTCTGGTAGAATTTGCTGAGCCACACCTCGACGTGAACCAGCCATTTGGCCACCGGCATCGTAGCATTGTCCACGGCAGTTCGACAGGCTCAAATTCATCCTCATGACTGCATCCTTAATGACTGCCACAATAGTATCTGCCTTGATGTTCGGAATGTGATAGAATCCGATAAATTCTTCATGTGGTTCAAGCTTCTCATCAATCCACCTAATACAAAGTGTCAGTTGTTCCTTATTCGAAATGTCTGTGCATTCGTCTGCCAAGATCGAGAAGAATACACCGTTCCTGATAGAGGACGCTACCTCCCTCAATACCTGAAGTGCCATTATCTCTAACATTTCGTTTTGGATATCATGGGACATGTACTTGTTGGTTTTCTTCTTTAACCAATCCAACATTCGGGGGTCATCAGTAGCTCTCATGTGATACAGTTGGAGAACGTTTGAGTCTACATCTTCCTTCCCTTGAAACGCTAGTCCTTGTCTACCCAGAAACTGTATGTTCTGCACTATCCTTGCAACATTTCTCCGACTTTCTCGCTTTTCCTCAGTCAGGTTCTTATGCATCATCTCGGCTGTTACAATATCTGCATGTTTATGGGATTTGAGGAGCATTAATGATCCTGCCAAAAGAGGGCGCTACAAAACGTTTGGTACTTATCAAATGCTACTCTCTCTTCTTCTTCTTCTGGAAACAGTACAGTCCACCGTCTGGTGTATTGTCGTACTGGTGAAGTGCAGCGTGCAAGTGTATGTACATTATCCAATAAAAAATTGCTTACAGCGTGCAAGTAAAAATAACCACCGTTATTAACGGAGCTGGGTCTTTTGTACCTCTTGTTTAAAGATGTGTAGAGAGGTACAATTAACTGTGCTTTGGGGGAGGGAGTTCCAAAGTCTTATCGAATCTGGGAAGAAGCTCCTCTGGTAGACAAGTGTTCTGGCAAAGGGAACAAGGATCTTCTGAGAATGACCTCTATGCATAGATGTGGATGGAGTGAGGAAAGTAGGTGGGATGTCAATGAGTGAGTTGGTAATACAGTAGATCATCACCACCTTGGCCTGTGCCCTACGCTCTTGTAAAGTTGGCCATTTGAGCTGGTTCAACATGGCTGCAACACTGCTTGTCCTACGGTGATCATTACAGACAAAGCGTGCATAGCGTCGCTGCACCATTTCAAGCTTTTTTATATTTGCTTGCGTGTGAGGGTCCCATATTATGCTGGCATACTCCATGATTGGTTGCAGGAGAGCTTTGTAGCACAGTTCCTTGACCTTTCTTGGACATGGCCGGATATTTCTCTGGAGGAAGGCACGCGTGGAGTTGGCCTTTTTGGTTACAGCATTTATATGTTGATTCCAGCTGAGGTTTCTCTGCAGCTCAACTCCAAGATACTTTGCTGTATTTTTATCAGATATAGTCTGTCCATGGATGAAGTAAGGCTTGATGATAGGTTTGCGCTTATTTGTGACATGAAGTACTTGACACTTCTGTGGATTGAATTCCATCAGCCAATCTTGCTCCCATCGTTGCAAGGAGTCGAGGTCCTCTTGGAGACGAATTGCATCTTCCTCTGTCTTGATGTTGGCATAAACCATGCAATCATCAACAAAGAACCTTACTGTTGACTTGTTGGAGAGATACTCTGGCAGGTCATTTATGAAGATGAGAAAGAGCATTGGCCCGAGGACACTGCCTTGCGGGACGCCTGATGTTACTCGGCTGGTATTGGAGATGGATCCGTCCAATACAACGCGTTGGGTCCTATTACTCAGAAAGTCAGCTATCCAATGGTGAGTGTGATCTCGGATTCCATAAAATTGAAGCTTGTGTAACAGGCGTCCATGCGGTACTTTGTCAAATGCTTTAGAGAAGTCAAGGAGTATCATATCCAGTTGACCCTTGTCATCAATGGTTCTAGCAAGATCTTGGACGGCAAGAATCAGCTGAGAAACACAAGAACGTTTCTTGCGAAAACCGTGTTGAGCATCAGACAATACATTGTGGTCTTCAAGGTGGGTCATGACGTCACTAAGAACGATGTGCTCTAGAATCTTACAGGTCACAGATGTCAGAGAGATAGGCCTGTAGTTCTCTGGTTTACTACGGTCGCCTTTCTTGAAGATGGGGACAATGTTTGCCGTCTTCCATTCAGCAGGGATAATACCTTGATCTAGGGAGGCTTGAAAGAATATGGAGAATATTGGTGTCAATTCGGTGGCAAGTCCCATCAAAAGTCTGGCAGGAATTTCATCAGGACCAGATGCCTTATGGATATCAAGCTCAGAAAGAATCTTATGGACCCCTGGGGGAGAGATGATTATATGATCCATGGATGGGTAAGGACTAGGCCCTTTGTCTCTCAGGCTGGTCATATCTTCATCATGGTTGAAGACCGATGAGAATTGTTGGCTTAAGATGTTGGCCTTAAAGAGACTGTCAGCAGTAGTCAGACCATCACGAGACTTTAATGGTGCTACACCTGAGGCATCATGGCGCTTGCTGTTTACAAAACTCCAGAAACGCTTTGGATTACTTGTGGTGTCTGGACTGACAATATCTGTCAAGTACTTGTTGTAAGCTTGTTTACAGGCAATTCTGGAATGTCTCTTGACCTGCCGGTACTTCTCAAAGTTAGCTTGGTCATTACTGGTCTTCGCTCTGTTATAGTACCTTTTCTTCTTTCTTGAGAGCCGTTTGACAGAGCGAGTTATCCAGGGCTGGTTGTATCTAGTTGATGACATCTTTGACGGTACATGCTTATCCAGCAGCTTTGTCAGAGTTGTTTTGATGTCAAGCCACATGTCTTGTACAGAGCTGGAAGTACAGTATTGACCAGTAAAGCTGTTCTGGAATACAAGGCAATCCTCCTTCAGGTTCTCTAAGTCTGCCTGCTTCAAAAGGTAGATTTTTCTCTTCACAGGTTTGCGTCTGCTAGCTTTAATAGAGGACACCACGGACACAATATCGTGATCACCAATTCCAGGAAGGGGAGAACACTTGTCAACAAGGGTAGGTCTATTCGTAAGGAAGAGGTCAAGAAAGCTGTTCTGCCTTGTTGGAAAATCTACAATTTGTTCAAGCCCACAGTTATGAAGCATGTCCAAGAATCTCATGTTGACAGCATTTTGATATTGGTTCCTGTCAATAGCTAGGGTGGTCCAATTGATGTCAGGAAGATTCAAATCCCCTCCAAGCCACAAAACAGCGTTGCGATGCTCAGCGTTAATGTCCTCTATCACTTCACAAAGGTCATTCATGTAAGCAATCGAACTGGATGGTGGGCGATACATAGCACAGATAACTAGGGATTGGTGCCTGTCAAGATGAAGTTTTATAAAGACTGCTTCTATCTCATTCATGTGTGTAGGGGCTTATGTCGAAAGGGTGGGTGCTGTCGCGTTAGGGTGCGTCAACGCGAACGCGAAGATTCGTCCAAAGCCCCCCCCCCCCCGGTTTGGCCGAAAGGGTGCGTTGGTAGCGCCACGTCTCGTCGCGTTCACTGGAACGCGCCCTTTCGTCCAAAGCCCCCCCCCCCCCGGTTTGGACGAAAGGGTGTGTTTAATAATAATGAATAAATAAATACAAATATTTATAAGAAAGCTGAATATAAGGTATTTCGTCAAACATTGCCAATTTGCACGTAAAATAGTGGATTTTCAATCATTTAAAGCATTGACAATTTGAGGAAAAGAAAGAAAAGTTCAACTAAGAATAATAGTGATAATAATAATAATAATGATAATAATAATAATAATTATGATAATAATAATAATGATAATAATAATAATAATAATGATAATAACATCAGATACCCACCCTTGCAATAAGCCACTTGGCGCCAATTTTTCACTCCAAATTCATTTCCATAAATTAACTCTTTGGGGTGAAAATTATTATTATTATCATTATTATAAGTATTATTATTATTATTGTTATTATTTTTATTATTATAAGTATTATTATTATTATTATTATACAAACAACACACACATATTATTATTATTATACACACAACACGCACACATACACAACAGATACATCTCACAAAATATACTGAGGCAGGGTCTCAAGTGTAAAATATAGTAAGGTAGGGTCTGAAGAGTTAAACGTTGTGAATGCTGACCCGACATCAATTTTGGCCTTGCCCTTCCAGGACACATCTGCCGTAAGTTTTATAATTTGGGGGACACCAAATATCTCCAGGTATACGAATGTTTTCCTTTGTAATAAATACACACCTGCAAAGTATAAAATTGAAGGTAAGTTACTTTTTTTTATTTAAAAGAACCTTGAAATCAGTCATAATTTTTACATGTATCAATTTTACACCATAAAACATTTCCACCGAAAAATCCTCATGCAGCATGCCGTCATTGTTTTTTTTTTTTACCTTAAAAAGAATGTTTGTGCCATATGATGATTTATGTTCCAATGCAAATTTCACATATCACTCGTCTTTTTTGTTTGTTCAGCTTTCTTATAAATATTTGTATTTATTTATTCATTATTATTAAACACACCCTTTCGTCCAAACCGGGGGGGGGGGGGGCTTTGGACGAAAGGGCGCGTTCCAGTGAACGCGACGCGACGTGGCGCTCCCAACGCACCCTTTCGGCCAAACCGGGGGGGCTTTGGACGAATCTTCGCGTTCGCGTTGACGCACCCTAACGCGACAGCACCCACCCTTTCGAAATAAGCCGACTGTAGGTTAGACACTCAAATACAAGGTTGTTCTTTATTGCAATGCATACTCCTCCATACCCATCAAGACGATCCTTCCGAACTACATCGTAGCCTGGGGGGAACAATTCTGAACTGCATATGGAACTGTTAAGCCATGTTTCAGAGCCAAGAATAATATCAGGATCAGTAGAGTCAATAAGAGAACCAAGTTCTTCCTTTTTATTCTTGATACTTTGGAAATTGATGTTCAAGATTTTCATCTTGTGCTTAACCTGACCTCGCTTCCGCATGGTTTTTCGACGGGTAGGAGATGAAGAAGCTAGTGGAGGGCCAGGGCTGAGTGGCGTTGTGGAGCTACTTGTGTCGGTAGAACTTGAAGACAGGCTGTCGTACACATTGCTCATCTCCATTTGGAAGGAGTCAAATAGGCTGGTGGAGAATTGCGGCATGCCACAAGAAATACATTGCCATGAAACGTTAGAATGGGCAAGGGCCTCGTAGACTGGAGTTGACATTTGCATGCATTCCACATGGTACCATTGATCACAGTCATCACATGCCACACCTCTTTGCCTCCATGTAACAGAACGGTTACAGATCTGGCATGGATACTTGACGTTGGGTCCAGGATTTGTGTCAACATCTGAGGCATTTGACAATAGAAGGGTGAGATATAGGAGTGAGAGCGCATTGCTGTGGCATGAAATGCCTGCAATAAATGCATCAGGTTTCCTTTGTACTAGGATATGATGTAGCGTGTTCTCTATTACATCTCCATGAGAAAAATGCCTAGAAAATCCTCCCTGATGATTGGATAATTGATGAGTATGCCACATGTAATGGAATGATGAGGTTTCAAACATGTGTGGGAGAAACTGTTGGGCTATGATAACGTTACTACTGAAGAGAGCAGAATGAACAAACACATTTGTTGAACATACATGGTGATGGTCAGTGGTGGTAATGACTCAGCAAAATTACATTTTTTAGTTCCTAGCATAAATAAAAAATGACAGAAATCCTCATAAGCTACAGTAGATCTACAGCAAATACTCACTAAACAAGCTGTTGAAGAAAGGATGCACAACTTGAAAAAAGGATGAAAGCTAGGCACCTAACAGTGCTGAAGAAAGGAAGGTACTAACTCATGTAACATGTAGGTTGTAGAATGCAGCACAGAAGATAACATATGGGACTGAGCTGAGTTGCCAGAGTCAAAAACAAGATGGAGGCTGGTGAAACTATTCCTCAGAATAACACTAAAACACAATTCAGAATCCTAAAAACAGGCCCAGAATGGTTCCAAAATGCCCAAAGGCCCTACTAGCAACCAAAATATGAATGGTCATGCTAGATTTAGAACCAATTAATGGCTCAAAACTGAGAGCTAAAAAATATCAAACAATGTACACACACTGCACACTTACCCTCTCGACTATACAGAAGCTGTGTAATTCTGTTTGATTCTGACTCATAATATAACTTGAAACATGATGGCAGCGGTGAAAAGTTACATATTTCCGTAGAACAGTTATTATTCTACTCCCTGAACTCTATTATGCATCTGCAAACTGTGATTTGACCTGGATTTCGCCAGCTTTCTGAGAGTCATTCCTGCATGTGTCCCACATATGTAAGTCTGTGTACTGTTTTCTACATTCAGTATCGCTATTGGTGTGAATTACCATTCTGACTTACTGTTACTACTGTTGATTGCATGATGACTGATGATAATCATAGTAATGGGTCTCCTTCCGAGCTTCAGCATGGAGCTACTTTTGCTAAGCCTTCCATTCAACCCCCTGGGCATTTTCATGCGTCTGCTGGAAATAATGTCGCAGAGGAGTGGAAAATGTGGAGCCAGCAATGGGAAAATTACTCAATTCTCACAAATCTCTCTCAACAACCTGAACGTTATCAAACTGCCCTTCTCCTTCATAGTGTTGGACCGGAATGTCTTCGCATCTACAATGGCATGAAATTTGCTACTGAGGCTGATAGCTTCAAATGTTCTGTAATCATGGACAAGTTTAACACACATTTCCTTGGGAGAGCAGGGAATTCTTTGAGAGATTTAAATTCAACCAGCGCAATCAAGAGAGTGGTGAATCCATTGAGCAGTATGTCACGGTTCTTTGTATGATGAGCAAAACGTGTGGATTCTGTGACTGTATGAAAGACAAGTTGCTTGTTGATCGTGTCCTACTCGGTGTGCGTGATGATCGTATGAGAGAACTACTCATTTCGAGATCTGACCTTGACCTCACAACTGCTATAGACGTGTGTAAAGCTGTAGAGGCTACATCTGTCCAAATGAAAGCTCTGAGTCAAAAGAATGAAGACATACATAAGGTTGGACAGAAACATTTCCCTAAGTCTGGAAGAAAAAAGAATAGCATGCAGAAACCAAAGGGGAAAGATCTGCAGAAAGGTAAATCAGAGGTTAAGAAGTGCAAGTTCTGTAACAGGGTTCATGAGATGAAAAAAGAGTCCTGTCCAGCATGGGGACAAAAGTGCAAAGCTTGCAGTAAGCCTAATCACTTCAAGGGATCTTCAGTGTGCAAGACCAGGAATGTTCACCATGTCGGAGATGATGACTACTCATCCTCAGCTGAAAGCATTAGTTTTGTGCAAATTAATGCAGTGGATATGGACAAAGAGCCAATTATCTGTAACATGCTTATCAACAATCAGAGGGTACCATTCCAGTTGGACTCAGGTGCAACAGTGAATCTTCTACCACAAAAGTATCTAAACAAGGAGGATGTAGTACAGAGTGCAAACATCCATCTATCTATGTGGAATAAAGCTACAACTCAGGCTATTGGCAAGTGTAAGGTGATAACCAGAAATCCTGCTACTGGCAAGAAATACAAAGTTGAATACATTGTAGTAAAGGAAGATCTACCTCCACTGTTGAGCAAAACAGCAGGGGAAAAGATGCAGCTCATTACTGTTCATTATGATTCCCTTGAGCTAGTACGCAGCATAGTTCCTGAGGACATTGGTAAGATAATTCCTGACGAGTATCCGGATGTGTTCTCGTCTTCTTCAATTGGCACTCTGCCTGGAAGTCCTGTTCATCTGACAGTTACGGATGATGCAATGCCTACTGTTTGCCCAGCTAGAATCATCCCTGAATCCTTGAAAGGCAAAGTAAAGGATGCACTTGATGATCTTCAGACAAAAGACAACATCGAAGAAGTCAGCTCTCCAACTGATTGGGTAAATCAGATGGCTGTGGTGCAGAAAAAATCTGGTAAAGTACGTGTTTGTCTAGACCCCAGACCTCTCAACATCGTGCTTAAGAGGGAGCACTGTCCCTAACCTGTCTTAGATGATATTCTACCTCAGCTTTCAGACGCTACAGTCTTTTTAATCTGTGACTTGAAAGACGGATACCTTCACTGCAAGTTAGATGAAGAGTCTAGTTTACTGACTACTTTTGCCACACCCTGGGGATGGTACAGATGGAAACGTCTTCCATTTGGTTTGAAAGTCAGTAGTGAAAGCTTCCAAAAGAGCCTTCACCAAGCACTTGATGGTCTTTCTGGAGTCCGCTGCGTGGCCGATGACATCATCATCTGGGGCAACACTGACGCTGAGCATGATGCCCGACTACACTGTCTACTGAAGAGATGTCAAGCTGTTGGCATTGTGTTGAACAAGGAGAAATGCCAGTTTCGACTGAAGGAAATCTCATTCCTTGTCCACATAGTATCCAACTCTGGACTCAAACCTGATCCATCAAAGATCGAAGCTATCCTGAACATGACTGATCCTTCCTGCAAAGATGAAATCCATCGCTTGCGTGGCATGGTAAACTATCTATCCAGATACCTACCTAGGTTATCAGATGTGATGACACCTCTCAATGACTTGACGCATAACAACTCAGCGTGGACTTGGGACTCCAACCACGACAAAGCTTTCAAGGTGCTGAAAGAGATGCTAGTGCAAGCACCTGTGTTGGCCTTCTACGATCATAGCAAACCGCTAGAAATTCAGACTGATGCCAGCTCCAAAGGGGTAGGTGCGGTTGTGCTACAAGATGGTAGACCGATAGCCTGATGCTAGCAGAATGCTGAGTGATGCCGAATTCAGATACTCTGTCATTGAGAAAGAAATGCTTGGTATTGTATTTGCACTGGAGAAATGGAATCAATACACCTATGGCCGTGAAATAACTGTGTTCACTGACCACAAACCTCTTGAAAGTATCTGCAAGAAACACCTTGATAGAGCTCCAAAGCGTCTGCAAGGGTTACTCCTACGAGCTCTTGCATATGACATACAAGTGAGATATCTCAAGGGCAAGGACAATGTTCTGGCTGATGCTCTTAGCCGTGCTTCTCTTCCCTATGAGAGTGGACAACATGATCTAGAAGTGGTGAATCCTGTTAACCACTTATCACTCCCTGATGACAGGATAGCAGAGATAAAGAGACAGACTGCCAATGACCCTACTCTCTGCCAACTCAAAGACACCATTCTTGAAGGGTGGCCAGACCACAAGTCACAACTTCCTCAGTCACTCACCCCATACTTTGGTTTCAGAGATGAACTTTCTGTCAGTGATGATCTAATCTTCAAGGGTGAACGACTTGTAGTCCCAAAACAAGTCAGGCACAAGATGAAAGAGGAGTTACATCGTGGTCACAATGGTGTCGAGTCAACTTTGAGGAGAGCTCGTGATCATCTCTACTGGCCGGGCATGAGTAAAGAAATCAAGGAATTTATTCAAACGTGTGCCACATGCCAAGAAAACTCTATCTCACAGCCTCCCCAGCCTTTGATGCCTCATCAGATTATTGGAAGACCATGGGCCAAGGTTGGAATTGATCTCTTCCATCATGGTCATGACAATTATCTGCTCATGGTCTGTTATTACTCCAATTTCTTTGAAATGGAAAAGCTACAGAGGACAACTGCCCCTGCAGTCATCAAGAAATTGAAACACCATTTTGGCAGATATGGAGTACCTGAAATCATAGTATCTGACAACGGTCCTCCTTTCTCCTCTAGGGAATTTGCTGAATTTGCAAAAAAGCTTGGAGTTGAGCACAATACCATCTCTCCATACAACAGCAAAGCTAATGGCAAAGCAGAGTCTGCTGTCAAGACTGCAAAAAGACTACTTACAAGATGCAAGGATACTGGTGATGATGTTGATCTAGCCTTACTCAACATTCGCAACACCCCTACACAAGGTATCCAGAGTAGTCCAGTCCAGAGATTCATGGGTCGTCGGACTCGTACTCTCATCCCCACTTCAACTCGGTTGCTTGCACCTGATCGCAACCCACAGGCTGATCTTGAGAGACTGAAAGAAAGCCAGAAACGTCAAGCAAAGTATTTCAACAGAGATACAAGAAAGTTGAAAGATCTCTCACCAGGAGCAGTAGTAAGAGTCAAGCCATTCAACAATGACAAGAAGTGGAAGAAAGCAGTTATCCTTAAGAAACTGGATGACCGTTCCTATGAAGTTCGCTGTGAGGGCCAGGTTCTCAGAAGGAACAGAGAACACCTCAGAGCCACATCTGAACCACAAGATGTACATGACACTGGGCCTGCTCTTTTCAACTGGAGACGTTCTGATGGTAATCCTCAACCTGATGTACCAACTACTGAGCACCATACTTCCCATACTAGGACCCAGATATCCCAGACCGCGGATATTAACAGTCCGGAGAAGTCGCGTGATCCAAACTTGAATACCACAGAAACGGAACCAACCAACCCAGCTTCCCTGAGACGATCTAGACGTCAGCGACGCGAACCGCTTAAGATGAGGGATTTTGTTACGTTTTGAACATTTCAACCGAAGAAGGAAAGAGAGTGAATGCTGAAATTTTATACACAAACTGAACACTAACATTTCTTAAACAACTTTTTTTTGTTTTTAACTCAAGCATATTTTAAAGTCAGAACTGAAGCAACAAACACTCATTTATCAACTCATCTTTCTGGACTTTTTATTTTGTGAAATCAACCTGGACAATTTAACCTGGACTTTTAAAAACATTTTTGCCCGCAACTGGAAGAACTGTTTTGAACTCAATTATAATTAGTTTTGTGCAACTTCAGAAATGTGAAAGTCTCATAAACTGGTATTTTGGACATATATTTTTGAAACATTTTATACACATTCTTTCTAGCACAAAGCTCAAAGAAGGGAGGATGTTACAATATCTGCATGTTTGTGATATTTGAGCATGTAATGATCCTGCCAAAAGAGGGCGCTACAAAACGTTTGGTACTTATTAAATGCTACTCTCTCGACGATACAGAAGCTGTGTAATTCTGTTTGATTCTGACTCACAATATAACTTGAAACATCGGCAACATTTGGGCACTGCTTAGGAACAACAATCACAGCTGATACCGCTGACTTGTGGCAGTGAGAAACTTGGTGCTCCCGACATTTTTCTCTGGCTTTCTTCCAGTTTGAAAATCCATGTGATAAGAAAGCATATTCCTTTGTTTCTCGCGGCAATAATTTTGTTTCCCTTTTCAGCTAGTAGGCAGGTGTGGCAGAGGACAATATCTTGAGATTCGATGTAGTGCAACCATGGAAATTCATCAAACCAACCAGGCTGAAATGACCTTTTGAACTGTTTTTACTCTTTTTTAGGGAACTGAAAGTTCCGTGGCTGGTTAGGCTCGAGGGGGATTATTGTTTCTTCATTAGATTTGGCACCCTCAGCTTTGCTTGAAGATGGAAGGCTAACTCCCGGAGCTTCCAATGACTTAGTTGGTGTAGATGATCTAGCGATATCTTTTTCATCAGCAGTAGATGGACATTTCTGTTGACTTTCATTCGATTCAGCTTGTTTGGGATTGAAGAAATTCTTTATGCTCAGCTGAGTTTTGGGCCTATTGGGAGGCGACCCTAGCATACCTTTTTGTAGTTATATTGCATTCATTGATCAATTAGAATTGAATAGAATTGAATCGGTTATACAGTATACGTATATAGGTGTGTCGGAATCCCATGTAAATGAGGATCTTTTTGCTCTCCAAGGGATAATTAAACGACTTTAAAAAAAAATCGCTATTTGTATAACAATTGAGACGTTGCTATGTATATATTTGATCTCGTACTTTTTTTAATCACAGCAATACCTGTATTGCCCTAATATACATTCTCAATCATTCATGGCTTGCTGACACAGAAGTAAATGCTTTTCTATCTGCATTCCAATGCCATTCACAGTGTGATGGCAATTTCCTATATTTTTTCTATCTTTGAGAGGCAAGAAACTTTCTATTCAAATTGAAGACGCCTCTTTATTCATTAACAATCACATTTTGCTCTTGATTATTGTATTTGTTGGAGCTAATGACTCTATAGATGGACTATTCCCCATTCACTGTATATACATATAGATATGCCTATGCAGAAGATAGACCTGCTGTAAGTGAAGAATAATGTAAAGCACATTAATCATTTAAGGCACTATGATGTAATGAAATCGTCTGGAAAGAAAAAATCTTTATTACCAGCTGTTGATTGTATTAAACGTTTTAAAAAGTCATTTCAATTTCATATTATCTTTAAAACTTATTTTTTCCAAATATTTGACAATTATATAAAGATATATCAATATCTTCAAAGACCCACCATATAACTTGTTTTAATGACAATGATGTAAGCACCAGCCCGAGTCTGTCAGATCGTCACACATAAGTGAACATGTATAACACTTTCTTCAATGCTTCTGGCATACACCCTTATTTGCACTCACATGCACCACGCACCTCGGATACTTCTTCAACGATTGCAAACAGAATCTTATCTATTCTCTTTCAATAGAGCAGACGTATTAAACGGAGAAACCTTTTCACCCCAGTGCAAATATTATACAGCCAGTGAATTTAATAAGGCTTTTCATAAATTAGCTCAAAGTGATATTCCCGACTACTTTAGTTTAATGCATTTAAATATAAGAAGCTTACAAAAAAAATTGATACTTTCTGCGAATTTTTATCCACATTAAACACATTTCCATTTTCTATTATTGGTCTCACGGAGACATGGTTGCATCCATTGTCTCCTCCAATTTACAACATTGATAATTACAATTTCCTCCATATAGATAGAAAAGTTGGTAAGGGAGGAGGTGTCGCTCTCTATGTACATAAAGATCTTAATTACAAAGTAAGACATGATATTGAACTTCAAAATATGGAATCCTTATTCATTGAAATTTCTAACGCTAAAAATAAGAATAAAATAATCGGTGTAATCTATAGACCCCCAACCAATAATACTGACATGTTTTTAAATGAATTGGAATCTAGTCTTGAATCAGTTTCTCGAGAAAACAAAAAAATCTATATCATGGGCGACTTTAACATTGATTTGTCATTACCCTATACTACAATAGGTCAACATTTTACTAATTTATTATCATCATTTGGATTACAACATCTCGTTAATAAACCAACTAGAATTTCTAACATATCAAATACAATACTTGATAATATTTTTTCTAATGCACTTGATAAAAGTGATAATGGAATAATATACTATGATATTTCAGACCATCTGCCTATTTTTGCAATGTATCCAAATGACAAACGCCCTCACCAACCTAGGGACAAAGAAAACATAACTAGACGGAATGAAACCCAACGTAATATAAAATCCCTTAAGGTAGATTTGGCTGAAGAAGATTGGCATGATATTTACCTAGTACAAATTGCAAATGACTCTTATGTAATATTCTTAAACAAACTTCTTTATTATTATGATAAAAACGTGCCATTACTAAGAGTTAAATCGAGTAAAAAGAAGAACAAACAACCGTGGGTCACACAAGGTATAATTAAATCCATATTCACTCGGAATAGACTTTATAAAATATCCATTAAATCGCCTACAATTCAAAACATAAATAAATACAAAAAATTCCGCAACAAATTAACTTCAGTTATTCGCCGAGCTCGCAAATCTTACTTTTTTGATGAAATTGAAAATAACAAAGATAATAAAAATTCATTATGGAATTCTGTAAATGAGATATTACGTAAGAAAAAAGAAAACTATGATAACATCAATTTCGTAGAAAATGATCAACACTTGCGAAACCCAAATGATGTTGCTAATGCCTTTAATAACTTCTTCAATAATATCGGTCCAAATTTAGCTTCAAAAATAGTATCTAATGATAATGATTTTTCTGAATACTTAAACGACTTTCCGGAACATTCTTTATTTTTTAATCCGACTAACACTCATGAGATCTTAGAAATTGTTAGGTCTTTGAAACCAACTAAATCTTTAGGGCATGATGGAATAAGTGTCTGTTTATTAAAACAAATAATTCACTTTATAGCTTCACCGCTCATGCATATTTTTAACCTCTCTCTGTATCATGGCATTGTTCCCGATTCACTTAAGATTGCAAAAATAATACCAATATATAAGAAAGGTGACCCATGTCTCACTTCCAACTACCGACCAATATCTTTATTACCGAGTATCTCTAAAATTCTTGAAAAAGTAGTTTACAAACGATTGTATTCCTTTTTGAACAATAACAATATATTATTTCCAAATCAATATGGTTTCAGAGAGAATCACTCAACCAATTATGCAATTTTACAATTATTCGACAAAATATCTGATTCTCTCTCTAAAAAAGAACACAATGTTGGGGTTTTTATGGACTTATCAAAAGCATTCGATACTATGGATCACCGCATTTTACTTTCTAAATTAAAGAGATATGGAATCAGGGGGGTTGTTTTCACTTGGTTCAAAGATTACTTAAGTAATCGACGCCATTATGTTTCTTTCAAATCAAACACATCCAATATTTGTACTATGAAATGTGGAGTACCACAAGGATCGATTTTAGGTCCCTTGCTATTTTTGATTTATATGAATGATATTGTAAATGCATCTCGAGAATTAACATATGTTTTATTTGCAGACGATACAAATGTCTTATATTCCTACAAAGACTTAAGTATACTCGTTCCGACACTTAATTTAGAATTAAAGAAATTATCAAAATGGTTTAAAGCTAATAAACTCTCCCTAAATATAAGCAAAACAAATTTTATGTATTTTAAACACATTCAAACTAAACATATGTTCCTTAATATATACATAGATGACATCCCTATCATTGAAAAAACAAGAAACCAAATTTTTAGGTGTATGGATTGACTCAAATTTAACCTGGAACAGTCGCATTCACAATATTTGCATGATGGCATCCAGAGGAATAGGAATTTTGTTTAGATTAAAATATTATCTCTCCCAAAATCATTATTTATGCTTTATAATTCGTTCGTTTTATCTCACTTATCCTACTGCAACTTAGTATGGGGGTATGGTAGTAAGGTAAAAATAGAAAGGATTTTCCGTCTCTAAAAGAAAGCACTCCGCATATGTACTCATTCACATTTCATTGCACGTACTGATCCAATATTTCACAACTTAAAAACATTGAAAATTGAAGATATTAACATTTATCAAACGGCCATATTTATGTTTAAATTTTCATCCAATACAATCCCGATTCCATTTCGCAATTTTTTTGTTTACAACAAAGACATTCACAATTATCCAACACGGCATTCAACAGATCTCCACTTACTTAACCAACCCAAGAATATTACTCGCTCATAAGACGATACGCCACAGTGGCCCAGACATTTGGAATGCATTGCCACATGATATAAAACAATGTACATCTCTCTATTCGTTTAAAGCTTCGTTGAAAAAATTTCTTATTTCTAAGTATACCTAATTTAATTCACCTGCACTCACCCACATGCACACACTTGCACTTCTTTTTACCATTTTTTTTTAATATACCAATATATATATATGTATATGTGTATATGTATATATATATATATATATATATATATATATATATATATATATATATATATATATATATATATATATGTGTGTGTGTGTGTGTGTATATATGTATATATATATATATATATATATATATATATAAATCTTACATTTCGTGACGATCAATTTATCAAATATAATTTATGATGGTTTTCATGTAGCCCCCTCTCCTGGCTGCTATTGCTTCAAGCACCTCTTTGCTTATAATAGCTGGCCCCTGTATTTTACCGAACTATATCACATGCTTAGGTATGATTTAATTACCAGTCTTGTTTGTATTATTTACATTGTATCTTTTAAATTGTCACATTTAATTTGTATTCATTCAATTATGTGAACATGTTAATCTATCATTGATTTCTGAATAAAATGCAGAAACCCCTGCAAAAAAATGACCTATCAAAATTAAGGGAAAAGGGAACCAACTTTCAGTTTCTAAATAAAACCAGAGACAAAATGGCATAGACAAATTTTACAATATTTTTCTTTAAAAGATATGAAAAATAAGTCCATCCTTTTATTTTTTCCTACAAAAATACCCCACTCCTCACTTTCAAGAGAAAGAACAGCAGATAAAATGGTAGGTTTCATGCAATATTAATACGAAAGTAAAATTGGATCATGAATTGTTGACGCAGATGGCACTGTACTACATTTTCGTTAGTGGATTTCCCAAAGTAATAATGTAGACAAAGACGACAGGTTTTGTGGATTGCTTCCATTTTTTTAAAGCAATTGCTCAAAGCTAAATCATTTGGTCTACAAAGCTCTTGAATCGTACATTAGGGCTATACAAAAGACAATTCAACATACATGATCAAGAAAACTTAGAACTGGGACCATACTCATAAGATAGGGCTGTATAAACACATTTTCATTGATAACTGTTGGGGAGGGACTACTTAATATAATACTCATGATACACAATGAGGTTCAAAATAAGGTTAGCACTTTTCATTCACTTTGAGAAAAAACCCAACATATTAAACAGGACAATTTTAGGCTAAATAGGAACATACATATAATAAACTGGTAGAAGCAGGTATAAGAATGGGGGTGCATGGAGGGTGTATGTTCGCAGTTACAACTTTTATCAAATGTCCACACGACACGTTTATTATCATTTTCAACTTCAAATTTGTAAGACCCTGCAAGCAACCAGTTTTTACTAACAAATCTTATTTTCATCAGAATAAAATGTAGACCTGGATCTACATGTTTAAAGCAGATTGGTTTCGACATGATTACATTAGATCCAGCGTAATATAAACACGATAGATCCTCGATTGAAGACCAGTCAGATATTCATTAATTTTGTAAATATGAAAATGAGATTGCGAATTATTTGATCACAATATTTAATATTTATAATGCTACATACCTCATATTCCTTATCCTTACAATGATCCATTCCTCAAATTCAGGATTGGTTATCTTTAACGATTAAACAGGAACAATCCTTCGTGTGAATGCGATGCTATGGACTGTATCTCATAAGACATGTGAGCGAAAAGCTTGCGCACAATTGGTCTATATCTACGCTAGATAACATTTGAATGGCGCAGCGCGTGTGTACTTTGCAAGTGAATGGTATGCAATGTGCTATTCACGGGTTTACAGAGCAACTTGGAATCCATTGTCTTGATTGTTTGAATGAAACCGACAATAGGAGTTCCTTAGTTCATTTCATATATTAGGAATACCAAGTTTGAAGTATTTAATCTACTGAAATAACATTTAAATGACTGTAAAACAGCGTTTTGGGGATTTTTTTCAAACGTATCTACTCAAAATAGTGGGGGGGGGGTGGCTGCAGCCCCCCAGCCCCCCCCCCCGGTTCCGCTGCCCCTGTATATGGATTTAAACTTCACATTGATTGATAAATATTCATATCATTCTACTACAAAAATTTGAGATTATCAATCAATAAACTCTAAAATTGCACTAAGAGGTATAATTACTTCTTCCATAAACCAATGAGACCTTTCAATTCATCATCAGATAATGTTCATTTTCTCAGAATTTTATTTTGTAATGGTTATGATATTTTGCTTATATATTATACGCTGTTTTATTTTACTTTTATTTATATAAAAGTATCATAATTATACTGTATGCCTCAATCTATTTTATCTGTATAAGTTCATTGTTACTATTTTGACCACATTACCTTGTTCTGTTGAAAATTAAATGAATTAAATTGAATTGAATTTCGTTTCCATGTCATTGTGTTAATTTGACTAAACCAATATTGGCAAACACACGTAAAAATAAATGCAATCGTCATATTGATATATCCCAGACATCATATCAAGCACAAAAAAGGACTATGGTAAGAATTGTTCCGTGTAAATAGTTTGTTTGTCGGAAATGAAATGAGTGTGCAATCATGTGACGCTCTTTAAGCCTCTTGATTGGTCGATTAACAAACAACGCCTTGGTGACAACATAAGAAACAGAGGCGGTGCTGCGGGAAGGCTGAAACGATAATTGCAGAAGAAGGGTGCTTGACATAAAACGGTCTATAGTAATTACTAAGCTTCTGTTCACAGTTTGCTGTTGATTTTTGCAGTTTAATACTTCTCCGGTCTCAAGTTGTCCACAATGTCTTTAATGAAATGTATTTCAGTGATTTGTATTGCCGGTATTCTTTCCAATGAATGCCTAGGAGGTGAGTGTCAGACTATTAAATCAATTTATTTGTATTTTTCATAATTAGCAGATCATTTCATTTTGCAATGTATAATTCCTTAAAAATATATCATCACTAACTTACTTTTCTCTTCATTGCATTACGGGGGGGGGGGGATTCTGCACAAACGCGTTCATCCCCCCCCCAAAAAAAAAAGAATGATGACAATATGTTTTTTTTTTAAGTTTGAAAGCGGCGTCGATGTTTTTCTTTTTAAAGAAAAAGAAAAAAAGGAGGAGTATTTTTCGTTCGACGTTACAGTATTAAATTTTAGACATAAGGGGATCATAACATCTCAGTGTTTTGGTATATCTAATGCAGATTTTGATCATCATTCTAATATTAATTGGTTCCTTCATGGAAGTTACGACATTTGGGGCACAAATTTGATCAAGTAGTATCACACAATTGAGACAAAACTGGTGTGCAATTAAAATTTTCCATGGATTCTTTCACAAAACTGTAGTACGAAACCAACAGGAAGTTAACGTTTTCAAGATATCAGCTCGTAAATACTAGTAACAACGTATCACCTTTCACTTTCATGGGTTGGGATATTGTCGTGTTGGGATCGGTAATTATTGAAGGGAAGCGTATAATAAGGAAACTTTGGAGAAAGTTATACAGTTCAAATCACAGGGTATTTAATCATCAGTTACAGTTTGCAGTTCGAAGTACATGAATATTCAGATATAATAGGAGACGATGAATATAAAATAATTTTGAATAAGATTGAGATTCGGAGTGAAGTTAGATTAATATTCGATGGACGTCAAGTCTTGAAGTCAGTCAGTCAGTCAGGATCAGTGTCAGTGGGTCTAGTATTCTATCGTTGGTATTCTATCTCTAATAATAAAGAAGTCTTATTTATATTATTAGTTTTGGGGGCAGGCGCGGATCCAGGAGGGGGCCGAGTCGGCCCCGCCCCTCTATTTTTTTGACAACCTGCAGAAAAAAGTGTACTCTTTATCTTGATAGAAACTACGAAAAGCAGGAAGAAAAGTAAAAAAGAGCTATTATACCCATGATGTGTAATTTACCGACCCCGAAAGGAAACAAGAAAAAGATGAGGGGGAAAATTGGAAAATAGACATTATATAAAAAACTTCGCTCGCGCATCGCGCTCGCATCGCCTGTGTAATGAATCCCATTCAAGAGGATTAAATGGCACTTTATTTGTTCTGAAAGAAATTTGCACACAATATTTTAGCTCACACATCAAGCTTTCATTATTTTGTTTGATTTACACAAATTGTTATATCAAAATTTTCATGTCAGTATATCAACAAATTAAGCTCGTGCTTTGCACTTGCATTTAATTGTTTGAGACACACAAGCTTGTTCTTTAATTTCAAATAAAAACGCGCTTAGACCGTCCAGTTTTCAGGTCGGAATATCACTCTCATTATTTAATTGGTGATACTTGTATCCTCTTCATTAATCACTAAAAACAGTCCTAATTGAGTCCCTTAATTTTCACGTTACTGTAATAAAATTTCGGCTCGCGCTTCGCGCTCGCATTGTTTAGTTGGATACTTATCTTTGTTCATGATTATAAAAACTGCTCAGAATCTTCAGTTCTAAGGACATAAAATATCAAAGAATTTTTTGCTCGCGCTTCGCGCTCGCATTATATATTAAGACCACATGAGATACCTTATCTTGTTTATAACAATAAAAACTAACATATACTTAAAACTTCAGTCTTTAGTTAGGACTACCCCCTGAAAAACCAACAAAATTTATGACGGCCAATCGAGAAAAATGTTGCTGAAAATATTTTTCGGCCCCCCCCCCCCTATGGGCGAAAGCTGGATCCGCCCCTGGGGGTGTAGCAATTTAAGGTGGGAGGAATCTCTAAGCTTGATATGATTGGTCTCCAGGAAACTGTCTACCCGGGGGGCACTCGACCAAAAAAGTGGTGGGGGTGTGCCGCGGGCGAGACAAAAAACGGGGGCCTTGGAGCGGGCTTATTGTAAAAAGGAGGGTCCTCGGAACGGGCTTCGGAACGACAAGCGTTTGTGAAAACGGAGGTCTTTGGAACGGACCGCCAGCGTGTGAGTGCGTACATGCATCCCGAAAGAACGGTCATGCGTGCATGATGCAGCTAGCGCGGTTAGATTAGGTCCCAACAAACTCAACGCTTTTTAAAAGCTATAGACCAATTTCACAACGTGAGAGGGCAGCAGACTGGTCGCCATGCTGCGGTGGGCGAATCAACTTTTATAGTACACAAGTCAATAGGGTATTTGGTACATTCGTTCGATTTTTTTTTTATTTTGGACCAATTGAGCAGATTTCTTGTAAGATTCACAATGAGCATTAATCGGAGAAGTTCAGGTCGCAGCTGTGCTGTGTTCAATTGCCACAACAATTGGAGAAAGCTTCAGGATTGGAAGCAAAGTGAATGTGAAATTCACTCGCCTTGGGCTCATGAAGCCTGTTTGTGTGTGAAGCCGTACTCCCTGCATAGGTTTCCAGGCCATGATGAAGGAATGCGTCACCAGTGGATCTCTCTTCCCCTTCCTCCTTTATCCTTCCTCTCTGTTTTATTCTCTTGCCTTGCCCCCTCCTTTTGGATACTTATAGGCCTGCATAAAATGTGGTGGTGGTGGTTTTTTTGTGGGGGGAGGGAGGGGGGATTTATTTGATCATGCTTAGATGGAAATATCAGTCCCCCCCCCCTCTCTCTCTCGACTCTCCCTCTCTCTCTCCCTCTCACTATCCCCTTCTCTGTATTACACTATCCCTCTCTCACACACTCTCTCGCTAGCCCCCCCCCCCCCTCTCTCTCTCTCTCTCACTACCCCCCCCCCTTTCTCACTATTCCCCTCTCCCCTCTCACTATCCCCCTCCTCTCACACATAGATCTCCCCCTCTCCCCTCTCTCATCCTCTCTCTTATCCTCTCTATCACTGTATGTCTCGTTCGCTCTCCAGCTACTCTAACACAATTTACTAGCAACAAGAAGTGAGCTCCCTGATGAAACCCAACAGCGATTCTTGGTCATCATCAACTCACTTTTACTGACAAAACTAAGGGGAAAAAGTAGCCAAAGTGCAAAAATTCATCATACCTTCATCGGTCAGATATGGCCATTGTCTCACATCGTCTACCCAGGTGTCCATGCTTTATTTTATTGATTTATGATGAAGTTAATGACACAATATCAGAGCTTTTCTGTAATCTTTCATTGAATTTGTACACAGAGCCAATCGCGGTCAGCGCACTTGCCCACCGCAGCAATGGCGTCGCCGATAGAGGGCCAAATACATAAACCGGCCGTGAAATTGGTCTATATATCTTATTCATTATCGAAATAAGGTTTGTTATAAAGAAGTGCGCGGCACGACAAAACGTGTGGTTAACGTGTTAGACTCCTGCGCGAGCCGTTTCTGAAGGGGTTTTCAATGTTGTGGCGGAGCAGTGGTGTAAATAAAAAAATACGCGCGCGGCCTCCGCCGGGTGAGCCTTGCGGCCGCTTTTCACCAAAATTACAACTCATTGTCGCAGATCGATGCGATCGGAGCGGCGTAACGAAAAATATGCGAAGCTTTGAAGCGGATTTCTCTCTTCTTTTTTCTCGATAAGAAGGAAATGCTATGCCTTGGAGCGGCTTTCATTGTTCTTTTTCTCAACAAGACAAATATGCTATGCCTCGGAACGGATTTTTGAGTGTAAAAATGGGGGTCCCCTCCGCGGCACATACCCACTATGCATTATATACTGAGTGCCCCCCCACCGGGATTGTC
This sequence comes from Lytechinus variegatus, assembly GCF_018143015.1. NCBI lineage: Eukaryota > Metazoa > Echinodermata > Echinoidea > Temnopleuroida > Toxopneustidae > Lytechinus > Lytechinus variegatus. Next base: position 13,947,766 of record NC_054748.1, on the reverse strand, counting down.
TATCAAACTTTCTCTGGTATAAGCTTAGGGTGTGGTGTTGCTCTGTGCAAGTGACTGGGGCTGGAAAAGTGTGAGTCATTCTTCTTCCATAAAATTAGCTGACGTCACGGAGGGTTGGTATTTTTATGGTAAAGGATTAGGAGTTAAATGGTACTGGGTTTGGGAATTCTTAGATGAAATTAGGGGAGTTTGTAAACAAGTGAAGGCGAATGATTGAAAGGATAACAGGAAGTTAAATGCATACTACATAACAATATGCTGTAGATATTTAAAAACATGCAAGATCGTTCTTACATTTGGGTTTTATCATGATCGCGTTAAGGATTTTAGAAATATTGTATCCCTGGTGCTTGCATTGTCTGTTTAAAGAGATTTACAATCCTGTCGTGCTAAACATCCTGTTTTCAACGGTTCTGAATATAAAACATTCCCAGCCCGTGCTTATGTTCGCATTGTGTCTGCTCTTCATGAATTCCTAAAACAGTCCTAAAAATGTCCATTTTCTGATCTGAATATCAAAACTTTTCAGCTCGCGCTTCGCGCTTGCATAATTTGGTTAGTGAAATATGCGTATCAACTTAGTGAATTTGTTCAGTGAGATACACATCCGTTTAATGGCACAATCCTTAAAATGTTTCTATTATAGGTCAGTATACCTGGCAACTACGTGACCCATGTCGTGACCCACGGTACGTACGCCACTGACAATAGGGCATTTTTAATGATATTAGTTGAATGACAATTTTGTTTTTAACCACATAAACAATAATCATATCGAAACGTTTTTCGACCACAAGGACTGACTCATGTGATCAAATCAATACTCTGGCATAGATGACATTGTCGGTCAGGGGTGTCGATCCATTTTTCAGAATGGGGGGGGCAAAATCATGAATCAATTTTCCAAAGGCGCTCGATCACACAAAACAAACAAACACACACACACACACGCCTATATATATGTGTTTACATATATATATATATGTATACACACACACACACACACACACGTATTCACCAGCAGATTAATGCGAGCGCGAAGTGCGAGCTGAAAATTTTGATGTTTCGATATGAAAAAAATTTGAGTTTAATGGACGTTTTATCATGGAAAGTATGGGTTTTTGTTTCAGAAATAATGCGAGCGCGAAGCGCGAGCTGAAGTTTTGTGATAATCCAATCTGAAAAGTAGACATTTTGAGCACGATTTTAGACGAAGAACGAGTTGTGTATCTCAATCTCTCTTGCTGATTTCTGTGTAACATTACAATCTTATTTTATTTTTAGCACATACGGAATTATTGGGGGGGGGGCAAAACGGTATGTTTGCCCCCCCAATATTTTCATTGGTGGGGTGATCACCCCCCCCCCATAATCGACGCCTCTGTTGTCGGTTGTCATGCGGAAAATAAACATTTTTAGCAAAGCAAAGTAAAGAAGCCAATAATTAGTTTTGCTTTCAATTTGGCCATGGAACTTCAAAGTAGGCCTAAAATTGCGGAACTAAAACATCAATTATATTTAAGCTGGATGTTACTTTAACAACCTTATTTAAAGTATAATCGAATATCAACACAATTTTGTCACAAAATCAATACAGAATATAATATAATATGATATAATAAATATAATGTAATATAATATAGCATATAATTTCTTCTTCTCCCACTACGTTTCTCTGTCTTTCTCCTTTTCTTTTTCATTTCCCCTGGGTTTTTTTTGCCAGCCGATGTGCGGGGGGGGGGTGTTACACCCACAAATGTAATAATCGCCCACAAATGTTACAACGCCCTCAAATGTAATTAACACTTTACCCACAAATGTAATAACGCCCACAAATGTAATAACACTTTACCCACAAATGTAATAATGCACTTTACCCACAAATGTAATAATGACTTTACCCACAGTGTAATAAATTTGATGGGATTTTTGGCGAATCCGTTCTAAACTAAAATCCTATAGTAATGCGTTCATATAGCACAAAAGTCTTTTTTCCAGACCCGGTTAATAAAATATTACAGTACAAGTCCAAAGTCTTTTTCCAGACCCGGTATTTCAAGATTATAATATACGTCCAAAGTCTTTTTTCCAGACCCGGTTTATCAAAAAATTATAATATACGTCCAAAGTCTTTTTTCGAGACCCGGTTCATTAAAAAAATTATAATGCAGTCCAAAGTCTTTTTTCAGACCCGGTCGTTAAAAAAATCATAATATACGTCCAAAGCCTTTTTTCCGGACCCGGTTGTTTCAAAAATTACCATATAAGTCCAAAGTCTTTTTTCCAGACCTAGTTGTTACAAAAATTATAATATACGTCCAAAGTCTTTTTTCCAGACCCGGTTAATTAAAAAATTGTTGTTGTTGTTGTTGTTTTAGCTTATACGGCGCGTGTCATTCAGTAGTGAATACTTGCGCCAGCATAATTTGCGGTAATTTTATTTATAATTTTTTCTGTACTTAAATCAATTCAGTAAAAGTCAGGTACGGCGCTGCATTATTCGCGCAATTTTGGAGATTCACAACAGACTGTCATCACAAATCACTTAACCACTTATGATGTATTTTCTGGCCAAGCCCGGATCGGTACATTGATCAGGTTTCTCAGCTACTGCATGATGCGCATGCGTAGCCTTAGGCCCCCCCAATACCAGTCAAGGCTGTGTGATGTCTGTTGACGAAGTGATCTCCATCCGAGTTTCGAAATTCAAAGTTAGTACAAATGGTTAGGTTCGAGACAAAACAAACGTTCTGAGTCTTGTGAAGTTATCGTGCATTGGGTTAATTTTCACATCTCATAGTTTGTTCAATATATCAAATGCTTACAAATTAATAAGATCATACGGAAGACATATATGTAATGCATTCATATCTAACACATTCATATCTAACACGTATATCATTGTATATATATATATATATATTTTTTTTTTTTTCCCCCAACATGGGTTTATAAGACTCAACAAACATATCAATATTCATATATGAATGGAACTAATACAACGTTCAATTGTTTCAATTAACAATATGTTTAAAATGACTCGAATATACTATGTGAATCTTTGGGTCCTTCTTACGAAGGATACCAAAGCTTTTTGATGCGAGTACTCTGCTGAATTGAGAAGTCTCTTTATATCCAATTCGCTTTCATTTATTTCAAGTAAGAGCCTTTCCCTTTCTTGTGAGTATTCTGGACATTTTGTGAGATAGTGGAGAGTTGTTTCCGGCACAGCACAGAATGAGCATAGACCTGTTTCATGGTTGTTGACAAGCCGTCTATTCTCGTTAAGATCAATATTGTTCATTCGGAGACAATGTAAAATAGATGTGTTATATCTCTGGTTTAGAACACATTTGAAAGTTTTCGAAACTGATTTTTGAATGTCCTTCAAAGGTGATTGTGTTTCATCCCATTTTTTTTGCCATATTTGTGTGAAGTACGTTTTAAGAATGCAGTTTGATTCATGCTTACTAATTTTGTTATTTACATCAATCTGGCTGTGCCGTAAACCTTGTTTGGCTGCGATATCCACCACCTCATTGTTCCTGATATCACAATGACCTGGGATCCATTCAAAATACACTGTTATTCCTTTATTATACAATTGTGTATACATTAACAAAATTTCATTCACAAAGTTAGTTTCTTTTTTAGTTTTGATTGCCTCTAGTGCGCTGAGTGAATCACAAAATACGACCGCTCCTGTATAAAGGCCAGGTAATTGGTTCAACCAATTTAATGCTAGTATAATCGCTGCAAGCTCTGATCTATAAGACGATGTATTATCTTGGAGTCTCATTGAATGTATATATTTGTAATAGGGTACGTGAAATGCTGCTGCTGCTTTTCCTGTTTCAGGAGACTTCGAACCATCAGTGAAGATTTGTAAGAAGTTATACCACTTCTTGTGTATTAATTCAAGACTTGTTTGTTTCTGGAATGTTAAATTGTCACTTTTCGATATATAATCGGATATCTCCGTGGATATTATTGGTGACCGGTAATGCCAATAAGGTATAAAAGTATACGAGTACATATATTCAATTTCATATTGGAGAGGCTGGGGTAATTTCGATATTCTTTCCCCGAACGGCTTCCTCGTGTTCTTGTCAGAGTAAAACTGAAACTGCCAACAGTCTTGAAGATCTTGTTTCAATGGATGATTTAGTATACTATCTATGCGTTTCTTGAGTCTTACCCTCAGCATTTCACGTCGTATATCTAGGGGCATTTCTCCAAGTTCTACTTGAAGAGTTCGAAGGGAAGTGCCCCTTTTTGCTCCCGCGCATATGGCGAGTGCCTGATATTGGCAGGAGTTAAGAATATTTTTAACATTTGTGGTTGCAGAGTCATAAGCCTCACATGAATAATCCATGAGTGACCGAATAATTGCCCGGTATACGTGGAGTAATTCTCCAACATTACCACAGAAATTGGCATAAGATAAGCATTTCAAAATGTTGATTCTCTTTTTACATCTTTGAACTACTTCATGTATGTGGGGTCTCCATGTTAGCCTAGAGTCGAAAACAGTACCAAGATATTTGTACTCCTTCCTTGGCGTTAGGAGGTTGTCCCCCAAATATATCTCGAGACATGGATCATATCGAGGGGAATGAGAAAAAAGTACGGGGACCGTCTTTTCACAAGAAATTATCATCCCCAAGAGAGAAACCAATCATAAAGTATATTTAGATATTCCTGGATTTCTTTGGTACCCTCTCTTATATCATTGGCAGATTTCCATATTACACAATCATCGGCATAAAGGAGATTGTGGATGGTTGGTGAAATTGGAATATCGTGCACCATAATATTAAATAATTCAGGACTAAGGCTACTGCCTTGAGGAATTCCATTATTGGTTTCCATAATGTCAGAAAGATGATCCCCTACTCGAACTTGAATAGTGCGATGTGTCAATAGATTTTTTAAGAAAAGTAGAATGTTTCCTGTAAGACCTAATTTACTTAATTTGACTAGGAGTCCCTTTGTCCATAGGGAGTCAAATGCTTTCTTTATGTCTATAAAGATTGCTAATGTTTTAACACCAGTTTTCAAATTCTTTTGAATTTCATTCTCAAGATGAACAATGTTATCAATTGTTCCTCGACCTTTGCGGAATCCATTCTGTATAGGAGATAGTAAAACGTGTTTTTCAAGGTACATTTGAAGTCGTTTTTTTTACCATACTTTCCATAATTTTGATGAAACAAGACGTGAGTGCAATGGGTCGATAAGAATCTGTTTTGGATGGGTTTTTGTCATGCTTTAACATGGGAATAAGTATGGAGTGCTTGCATGGCACTGGTATTGTACCGGTTTCCCAGATCCTATTTATAACATATAACATCATATGTTTAAGGGACTCCGGCAGGTGCTCGTACACTTGATAACCTATTCCATCTTCTCCTGGAGTTGAGGGTTTCTTACCTTGTAGGATACTTTCTAACTCTATCATCTGAAATTGTTCGTTAATTGCTAGAGGCATGTTACCTGTGTTCTCGAAAGGAAGATTTTCAAACTGCCTATTGATCTCTTTATCCGAACTGTCAGCATTGGTAGTTTCTCCAACTTGTACAAAAGATCGAGCAAAAGCGTTGGCTTTGTCTGTATCACTGAGAAGCGTTTCTCCATTCTCTAAGAACAATACAGGCATGTTACGCCTTGTTGGATTAGGGACACCTTTCAATCTTTTAACAAAACGCCAAATTTGACCAAGTGGAGTGAAGCGACTCAATTTAGAGCAGTATAACTGCCAATACTGACGTTTGGCAAGTCGAATTTCTTTTTGAGCTTCAGCTTTCTTTTGCTTATAACTAATCAGGTTCTCAATTGATAGACATTTTCTTAATTTATTTTTCGCTTTATTCCTTTCTTTGATTTTTAAGGAACATTTCTTTGTCCACCATGGGACTGGATTGCGATGCGCCCTTTTCTTAATGGGTGCCGATTCATTTAGAGACATTGCTAAAATGTCCATAAATCTTTCACAAAGAATATTAACATCAATAGTATTATTCATATAATATTGTTTATAGTTTTTCTCACATATATTACTAAAATTATTCCAGTTCATGCCTTTCAGGGACCATTTGTATTTAGTCTCTCTGTCTTCGTCTTGTTTCGAGATCTGTTTACCGGTATATATTTCCGTTATAACTGGGAAGTGATCACTTCCAAATTTATTAGGAAGGGTGTACCAATGACAGTTCATAGCTAAGGAAGTGGAGATGAGAGATAGATCTAAACATGAGGTTTTTCCTGTTACAGGATTCAATCTTGTACCTGAACCATCATTAAGAACCATCAAATCATGATGCATAAGGAAGTCTTCTATCTGGGGCCCATTATTATCTGTTGTATCGCTTCCCCAAAGTGTATTGTGGGAGTTAAAGTCCCCTAATAATAACAATTTCGTAGTGTCCTTAACATGGCGCAATAAAGTATTTAGAATGTTTTCGTCTATTCTCTTACAAGGATTATAATAATTGACAACGGATAAAGTAAAATTATGCATATATAAATTTATCAATTGCATTTCTATATCTGCATGTATTGTAGGATAATCGTAGTGAACAGAGTCGTGAACATATAATGCACATCCACCACCTCGCTGCTTATCTCTATTTCTAGTGAAGCAGCTATAATTCGGGATATGGAGTATAATGTTCCTCTGAAAACCACGTTTCTTGAATGCAGATGAGGTGGAAAGGTGTATTCTTATTACATTCTAAATACTTTATTAACTCATCACCGTGTCCAATCATACTTTGTGCATTCCATTGTAGGACTAAAAGTGCAGTCATGAATGAATTAATTAGCTCGCTCTTGATGAATTGGTAGCCATAAGTTTTTCAACAGAAGACTCAATGAGAGTTACAACTTCGGCTTCTGAGTGTTCTTTGAAGAAAATCATAAACAATTTTACAAAGAAAGTAATTAGATCTTCATTGGATGCTGACATCAAGAAATTCTCTTTTGCCAGGGGGGTTGGCATATATCTATTAGTTTCAACCTGTTTCACTTTATTTTCTACTAGGGTTGGGCCAGGGAGATCCACTTGTGCGGATTCATGAATTGAAGTTGAATCATGAATTTCAGCCTCGATTGTTATCTCATTCGGTCGACTTTCCTTGCTTCCAATGTCTTTTTGAGCATTTTTGGAGTTAGGCTTGACAGCCTGTGCATAGGAGGGCGCGCTATCATTATTAGCAAGATTTTTGTCATTTTGCATCCCATTGTATTTTTTGAGCGCCTGTGCATAGTTCATTTTATTGACAACCTTAATCTTTAAGATTTCTTTTGCCTTAATTGCTTCTTCACATCCTCTAAAGGCGGCTGGGTGGTTACCTCCACAATTAACGCAGTTTCGCTCTTCCTTGCGATTGCATTCCTCAAATGGATGTTCACCTCCACACCGGACGCATCTAAGTTTTTGGCGACAATTAGCTATTGTATGTCCAAATCGTTGACATTGGAAGCAACGGATAAGTCGGGGGATGTATTGTTTTACTTCTTTTTTCAGGTAGCACAAGGCAATCTCTTTTGGTAGAGTTTTCACCTTTTCGAAGGAAATGATTAAGCTGCGAGTAGGGTAATTTGTTTCTTTGTTGTTTGCACCATTAGGCCTATTATTTCCCTTTCTCATAATTCTCTTTACACTTTACTACATGTTGTGATTTCAACTCAGCGAGTAATTCTTCCTCTTACATTTCCGTGGGGATGTCAGAAATAACACCTTTTAGCGTGATTGTTCTATCAATGGCTTTAACCGGTATGTTACCAATATCCTCAATGTCATGTAGTAACTTATACTGTCTAGTATTTACACACTTGATAAGAATGCCTGACCTAAAGAAGTTCATGTTAGCAGGTGTTGATCCAGAACAATTATGGATTGCATTCGCAACTGTCCGCATATTAACATTTCTCAGTGACCTTTCTTTGGCAATGGGCATAATTAATACCGTCATATTATTATGGTTGGACGAGGCAGTTGGAGTTTGAAAAACTGATTGGTCATTTCCATCCGAGGACGAGTCTCCTCGACATGGTGATAAATTCTCTATGTTCTGGCTACTGCCTTCTCTCACTTTTCTCTTTTTTCTTCTTACTGTTTTGTTATTAACGACAGACCAATTATCTCCCCCACTATTTTGACCAATGTGATCGTAATCCATCATCAATGACGACGTGTCGGTCATAATGACCACGCGCCGAAATTTGGCGGGAAAATCAAATTTGTGTTAGTTGTGTATGAAAGTTGCAAGACCCAGAAAGTTTGCTTACCGAGACCTTTGACAAATCCAAATAGTATTCCAATGTATGTATCTATCAGACAGGCACGTATGTCCAGTTAATAAATCCAGAAAATCCTAAATAAATCCGAGATATAGATTGAAAAATCAAGAGAAGCCCGCAGCCATGACCTGCCTCTCCCGCCGCTTGAGCCGTCAATGGGGGGGGGGGGGGGGTTTCTTATTTTTATTTGGCAACCAGTCAATTTGACTATTTTCGCCATAGTATATATCATATTATTAACGTTTGTTTTCTTAAAATGGAAAAAAGTAAAATTCAAATATTTCTTTTTCCTTTCTTTTTTGTTTTTCTTTTCTATGCTTTTTTTAATATTTTATTTCTTTTTTTTTTTTTTAGGATACTAGGATTTAAAGTCGAGTAGGTGTGTCTCACAAATTAAAACCAGGGCTATTGCTAACAATTTGCTATATAGGCCTACTAGTATGCAAGCAGGATGGAGATGACAGAAAAAGAAATTAGGAAAATCACAGCTCCAATCCTACACCCGTACTAGTCCAGATTGGACCTTGTTGTTTGGAAGTGCCCTTTCCCAAAAGCTAACATAGAGGGCACATGTCTCCCAATCTCTAATCAGCGGAGCGAAGATGAGTGGATTGTCGCTGATTAGAGATTGGGAGACATGTGCCCTCTATGTTAGCTTTTGGGAAAGGGCACTTCCAAACAACAAGGTCCAATCTGGACTACACCCGTACCGGAGTATGGGGATACGTCTGTCCCGTTGATGTGAACATCAACGTCAGTGAAGTCTCGATCTTTCCCGGAGACAAGACGCCTTTAAATCCTACCTACTTTGGGAGACAAGCCCTTGTAGGATGGAATGTGACTTTGGGTGAGTTTGGGGAAAAAAATTATAATAATCTATATATCAACATGCATACTTTCATCATTTAAAGATAAGCAAACCGTAAGGCAATCATCTGAAGGCTATACATGTTTGGTTAGTCATGACCACATAAAGATGTAATTGCAAAATAAACATTTGTGATTAAAGGTAATCAAGAGCAGTGCAACTTGTGCATGAAAAGTTTTCTTTTTTCTGTTTTCTTCTGTCTCAATACTTCCTCTACTTTTTCCCCTTCTCTCTTGTATTTTTTTTTCATGAGTTTGAATAACCCGCATAAAGCTTTGGCATATGATTATTGGCAAAACAAAACAAAGAGCTCAATTTTTTAACTGCTCCTCGAATAGCTGGGTAACTGATGAACTAGATCAACATGGTGCTTTCATCGGCCGTTTTCCTCGAGTCACCTGTGACTAATCATCAGCCGAGAAGGAGATATATAATATACGTCCAAAGTCTTTTTTCCAGACCCGGTTAATTAAAAAATTATAATGCAAGTCCAAAGTCTTTTTTCAGACCCGGTCGTTTCAAAAATTATAATATACGTCCAAAGTCTTTTTCCAGACCTGGTTAGTTCAAAATTTATAATGCAAGTCCAAAGTATTTTTTTCAGACCCGGTTGTTTCAAAAATTATAATATAAGTCCAAAGTCTTTTTTCTAGACCCGGTTGTTTAAAAAATCATAATATACTTCCAAAGTCTTTTTCCAGACCCGGTTGTTTCAAAAATTATTATATAAGTCCAAACAAAGATACGATAATGATATTCTAGTGGAATAAAAATGAGCATCGAGCTTAGTATTTTCTCCAGACCCAGTTAATTAAAACTGGTGGAAAGGTAACAGAGACCCCAACTCTCTTATTTATGTTAAATAACATGGAAATATAGCGTAGTCTTTCATCCAGACCAAGATCTTTCAAATAACAAATGAATAATAATAATAAATTAGTAATAATAAAAAAGCAAACAAAGACCCACGATCCTATTTATGTAGAATAACATGGAAATATAGCGTAGTCTTTCATCCAGACCCAGATCTTTCAAATAACAAATGAATAACAATAATAATAATAAATTAGTAATAATAAAAAAAGCAAACAAAGACCCACGATCCTATTTATGCTGAATAACATGGAAATATAGCGTAGTCTTTCCTCCAGACCCAGATCTTTCAAATAAGAAAAGATGAATAATAATAATAAATTAGTAACAATAAAAAAGCAAACGAAGACCCACGTTCCTCTTTATGATGAAAAAAACATAGTCTTTCCTCCAGACCCAGTTATAAAAGTCATTTAAAACACAATAACAACAACAAAACAAAGACCCTGCAATCTTATCAACATTGAATAACATAGAAATATGGTGTAGGCCCAACTATCCTTCAAACTAAGAACCTTCAATGAATAAAATTTTAGAGAGTTTTCTTTATTCCAGACCTTGTCATTTTCAAAAATTAGATAAATGAAATCCTCATAACTCAATCATATTCTTGTGCCTGTTCAACATGAATAAGATGATTGGGGGAGTATTTCATCAACATTTATGTCCGACAAGTTGTCAGATCTGACAACTGTCCTTGGTGTTGATTGGCTAAGAAGCAGTGCTACCATGGTAAGTGTCGGATAAAACGTCAGACAACTCCTTTCCATGAAACGCTCCCCGGGCTCTAAGTTTTGATGTTTTTTTATCATAAATTTCTTTGCCTGGAAGAAAAAGTGAATGTTTAATTACATCATGTATTACAGGATGTAAGGCTGGAAGAGGGTTAAATGTTTTTTCTGTATTTTTTTAAATAAACTTGTTTTGTCAAATTAAGTATGCTGGGGTCTAAGTTTTAAGATTAATGTTTTGCTTAATTTGTATTTTTAAGAGAACTGGGTGAGGGGTAAAGACAACACTCTAAGCCCAAGCATTTTAAGTGGGTTTAATTTTGAAGATTGGTCTTAGCTGTGATTTTTTTTCAATATTTGTTTATCTTTTAAATAACCGGGTCCAGACGAAAGACTAAGCATAATACTCGTGTTGTTCCACAAGAATAAGAATATGAGTCTTTGTTTTTAAGATTGTTTAAATCATTTTTAAATCACCGGGTCTGGAATAAAGACAACGCTCTAAACATGTGCTTTACTACATGCATGGTCTTAATTTGGAGGATTGTTGGTTCTTAGATTTGTTGTTGGGGTTGAGTTTTATTTATTTTTTATTCCTGAAATAATTGTGTCTGGAGGAAAGTCGATCTTCGACAATCGGTCTTCATGTTGTTCCACAGTAATTAGATTAGTAAAATTATTTTTTTAAATGGGTGTGGTGTAAAGACATATTTTTACTGGGTGAAACTTTGGAAAATTAGTCTTAGATTTGAAGTTTTTTAGTTATATTTTTTGAATAGCCGGGTTTGGAGGAAAGAGTACGTTTTAAAACTCGTGTTATTCCACAAGAATAAGAATATAAGGTCTTATGTTAGAAGATTTTTTCGTAACTGTTTTAGGTCTGGAATAAAGACAACACTCTAAACCTCTTTTTAAACAGGTTCTTAGGTAGAAGGTTTATGTGGTCTTACACTTTGATTTTTTTTTAATTCTTACTATTAGCGTTTTTTTGAAAAAAACTTGGTCGGGCTGAAAGACTACGCTATATCCAGCATTAATAAAATTATGGGGTCTTTATACTGTTTTTAAACTGTTATTCATAATGTTGAAATAACAAATAACCGGGTCTGGAGAAAAGACTACGCTTGATTCTCAATTTACTCTTAGTGCATATATTCACAATATACACCATATAAGTTGAAACAACAACAAAGACATTAATTCCACCAGTTTTAATTAACTGGGTCTGGAGAAAAGACTAAGCTCGATTCCCATTTTTTTCCACAGGAATATCATTATCGTATCTTAGTTTGGACTTATATCACAATTTTTGAAACAACCGGGTCTGGAAAAAAAAGACTTTGGACTTATATTATAATTTTTGAAACGACCCGGTCTGGAAAAAAGACTTTGGACTTGTACTTTAATGTTTTATTAACCCGGTCTGAAAAAAGACTGCAATTTTGTGCTATATGAACGCAATTCTATAGGATTTTAGTTTAGAACGGATTCGCCAAAAATCCCTTCAAATTTATTACATTTGTGGGTAAAGTCATTATTACATTTGTGGGCGATCAAAAATTATTACATTTGTGGGTAAAGTGTTATCACATTTGTGGGCGTTATTACATTTGTGGGCGTTATTACATTTGTGGGTGCAACAAGGGGGGGGGGCATCCAATATTGTGAATGGTGAAAACTGACGGTACAGAGGCAACAAACGTATTATTCTGCCCCTTCCCCATTGAACTTTTTTTTGCTGTTTTGCTATCTCCTCCCCTTGTTACTCTTTCGGTGTTTTAGTTCTCTTTTCTTTGTATAACGAATACCGAAAACCGTTTCTTTTCATGTGATTGCTTTCATTTCTTAGTTGCTTATTATTTTTGATATTTTAATCAATAAACGCTTATTGGTACTGATAAAATAAAAATGAATTGTATTATATGATTTATTTATATCATATATCATTATTATTATCAGATCGGGAAAGAGAATCGGTTTAGGCTTCATCTACATACATTGTCAGTGTGTGTATAGCCTTTATAAAAGATCGGTTGTATTCTACGTTCTGTTTTTTTTTTTTACTTTTCACTTTTAATTGTCAAGTTTATTCATGAAATTTTCAGAAATGGAATTCGAGTGCGCCGCTCTTCCTGACGGTGAGGTTGCTAAGATAACCAACTTCATCTCTGTGGATAACAGCGTCAGTGAATCTGCTATCTGTAAGATGCAATATCAGGTGCCAGATGGGGCAAACCTCTGGCAAGGCATACTTGCTGCTAATCAGCAACACGGGGATAACTTCACGTAAGCCAAACCAGAATTACATCAATTATGTTATGCGGATGGGGATGAGAGATAAAGATGAAGGGGAGAAGCAGGGGAGGTGAGGGAGAGAAATCGAAGGGGAGGGCCGGGGGGGGGGGGAGGATAACGATATGATGAAATCCGGGGATGAAAATACAAATACGTGTTATATATGTATGGATTATTCCTAATAGGCCTACTGGCCTTTCGGACCACATATTATTGCACCATTGTCCATTAGCTCTTCATTCATTTTCTTTTTAAATGAATAGAATACCGAAGTGTTGCGTATAAATAAACAGATTTTGCAGTTTTCTTTTCAATATCATATCACGGAGGAGAATGATGAAAAGCATCTACAGCACAAATTTGGTAGGAAGCGTTTCAACTGGGCCCGACACATGGACCAAACTGGCCAGGGTTTACTTTCAATTAGTCCAATGCCAATTCGTCCAATTGCCAACTCGTCTACTATCATTCGGTCTACCATCAGTTCTTCCATTATCTGCATGGTCTAATTGCTAAATCGTCCACTCACTATTTCGTCTAATAACCAATTGGTCTAATAGCCATTTAGTCCATATACCATTTGGTCTAATTGGACTAATTGTGCAAAATGAATGAAAACGAAATGGATATCAGACCACAACTGGTTATGAGACAAAGTGGTCATATACGAAATGTTAATTAGACGAAGTTATGATTTGACCAAATGGTTATTGTACAAAATGGTTGTTAGATAAAAAGTTGATGCACGGAATGGCATTAGACCCCATTAGACTAAATGAAAGTAGACCATGTGCTGAGTGGACGAATTGGCAGTAGACGAATCGGCAATCTACCACTGGCCAGTGTACATTGACTTCAATAATCATTAGGCTAATTAGGCATCCATGCGGTCATAAACTTATATTTGTAATTGATAAATAGAAAATGTGACGTCATCACTCTATATCTGATTCTCATTTTCATTACTACGTATAGTTTCGGGGCGTCTTTGCATCCTATATACGGTCACTTTATTACGACCATTAATGGCGTCGCAGGCAATGCAGATTATTTCTGGGCAATCTTCGACGGGGAAGGAATAGCGACACCTACAGGTGAGAAACAGAAATGTCATTACGATGTAAAACCACCACTGTTATATTAAGGGTCAAGTCCACAATAGAAAAAAAAGGTTGAATTGAATTAAAAGAGAAAAATCAAACAAGCACAACACTGAAAATTTCGTCACAATCGGATGTAAAACGAGAAAGTTATGACATTTCAAAGTCCCCCCCCATTAAAAAAAACAGCAGTTATAACTCAGTAATGTGCAAATGAGAGAGTCGACGATGTCATATCGTGTTTTCTTTATGTATGCTTAATGGATAATCCTAATTATCTCCCCTTTTCCAATTCTTCTGTTTTACAGGTGTTGATGAAATCGAACTTGAAGTTGGAGATTCTTATATCTTCGATTACACGTCAGTTTCTCCATCCAATTCAAGCGATCACACTATCGCCAACTACACAGGTATATTTTATACAACGACTGCAATAAATTGAAACTGAAAAAGAGAATTCATAATTTTCTTGATTGGGATGGTGGGGCTCGAACCTAAATAGTGCTTTTATAACCCACTGAAATGAGCATGAATATGTTATTTTGAATTATACTTTTCATCCCATTTAAAGAATAACAGCAAAATGTTCTGCCATGTATTCCTCCTTTGCAACGGGTCAGATGATAGCCTATTGGTTTAAATTTGAAATAACGCAACCTACATTCAATTTCTATTCTGTTAAACATTCATTCTCTTCCGATTGACATTTGATTGTAAATATATATATATATATATATATATATATATATATATATATATATATATATAGTTTTGTCACCCCTCGTCTATGCAGTGGTTCATTTATGAGAGTTAATATGGTACTTTGGCATACCGGAAAGCTTTATACATAAAATCGTCTTTAATTTGAAAAAGGAAAGGTCATGAGCGAAGTTGTTTGAGAGCTATAAAGGCCTAATTCAGAAATGGACAAACTTGTGTACGAATTGTCATAAAGGTAGACTAAAGGTGTTATTTGAAAGAGATTAATGTTTGTTTTAATATGAATATGTCCTATTTGAATAGAGGTATTTGTATCGTTTATACTCCTAATATTAAGGGCCATGTTTCAGTGCAACCGACATCCCAGCTAATGTGCCCCTGAAGTTACTCAGTATATTCATCACCATCTCAGATGAGAACACGGGGGAGGGAATCTACTTCAAGCCCGTATGCAATCAACTGGTCCTCTATGACCAATCACTTGTAAATTTGTATGACGTCATGCGGTTTATCAGCGATCAGGTCCCATTGGACATTAGGTAACCATCTTTTTATGTAAATGTGGCGAGTATATGAATATAGGTCCTCGTGTAGTGATGATGTATAGGCAATTATGACAGCCGTGATGGTAGACACGGGCATACAGATAGGAAGGGGGGGGGGCAAGAAAAAAGGAAGAATAGAAAGAAAAGGAAAGTGAGAGGGGGATACCATTTTTTTAATATTATGTCAAAATCTATTCACAAATAAGATTTTTGTATTTAAAGGTCCCTAGTCTTGTTCTCGCTCGCTTTGCTCATATCCTTTAAAAACCTTTGCCATATCTAGTACCCTAATGAATTTGGCAGGCATCGAGGATGCATCCCTCCTGATTTCTCTAAGTAATCTCTTTAATGTCGGACAAGCACGCAGACAACCAGGCATGGAAATTCAAATCGTAAAACGCAATTTTTTTTATTTTTTTCACCCATAAATGAAAAATAAACAAATAAATAAACTGAAATCGAAAGGTGGAGATTAGTTTGAAAGATTAGGAGTGAAATCATTTAATCTTGCTCCACAAATAATAATTTTCTTTTCTTTCATATCAAAGTGTTGTGTTAGATCCTTCTACCAAGAGCATAATGACATTAAACAATATAACAAACCGAATTGGATACCAGTGGACACCGTTCAACGTTAAGACCAAAAAGACACTCCCAAGGGGTAAGAAACGCAGTCTTTTTTAACGCTTACACTTCTTCCGTATTATCAGAATATTCAAGTCATGTTTCTTTGCATTTTGTATCATACTTTTCAAAATTCTCTATGTAACATTCATTGATGAACCCGTATAAATACTACAATGTCCAATTCTGATCAATCGTCAATTACAAGATGATTTTTGAGGGCACGGGTCCGCCGGGGGGGGGGGGGGTTACACTTACGCTCCTGGCAGATAAATAGGGTATTCATTATTTTAAAAGATGAGCATCATCCTCAACACTACGACCACAACCACCAACATCTTCATCAAAATCATCCTCACCACCACCACGATCACCATCATCGCCATCATCATCACCATCATCACTACCACCACCACCACCACCACCATCATCATCATCATCTTTATCATCATTATCATCTTAATCACCATCATCATCATTATCGCCACCACAACCACCACCATCACCGCTATCATCATCACCATCATCATCACCATCATCATCACCACCATCATCACCACCACCAAGATCACCATCATCTTCATCATCACCATCTTCTCCTTCTTTTCTCCTGTGTTTTCTTTTTTCTTATCTTCTTATTAATTTTTTACACAACTTTTTTCATTCCTCAGATCTCTGGGGGATCTCACCTTCTGACGGTGATCAGATTCGTTTTGACTTCGTCAATGTCGGTGGTGACGACATTCATCAACAGAAATCTGGAGTTAAGAGTCTTAAGACCACAATGTCTGTCCTCTTGTTCCTCTCATCAATCTTTCTATCTCTCTACATGTAGAGAATGTATGGGCAGCGAATTTCACAGACTCTATTAAAAAATAATTATTTCAAAATAACCGTCGATTAAAAACTAGTTCAGATTAAAGGAAACCAAAACCCAAGAAGAGGAGCAATCTTATTGGAAAGAGTAAAATGAGAGGAACAATTATAAAAGTTTCATCAAAATCGTTTATGAAATAAACAAGTAATGTGAGTTTGAAAACCCTTGTTGTACTTTCTATGGGCACCCTCAAATTGGCAAACATGCTTCAAAACGGCTGATTTTGTGGACAACTCTCCATTTGTTTTGCATACAAATTTTCAGATTTTCCTCATTATCTTTCAAATTGCATCTTGCCTCCTCCTGAGCACAACATATGTCATGGGAAAATATAATCCACACCATATATGTCAAGGTCGGGAGGAGATAATGTGAAATATGTAAAATAAAGGGGAAAATATGTGTAATTGCATCTTGTTTCCTCCTGAGCCTGCACATCATAATATGTCATGGGATAATATAATCCACACCATATATGTCAAGGTCAGGAGGATATGTGAAATATGTAAAATAAAGGGGAAAATCTGAAAATATGTGTACAAAACAGATGGAGAGTTATCCACAAAATCAGCCATTTTGAAGCACGTTTGCCAATTTGAGGATCCGCATATTAAGTACAACAAGACTTTTCAATCGTCCATAACTTGCTTATTTCATAACCGATTTTGATGAAACTTTTTTAAATTGTTCCTCTTATTTTACTCTTTCCAATAAGATTGCTCCTCTTCTTGGGTTTAGGTTTCCTTTAAGGTTCAGTAAAATATGGTATTTTGCCATTTTCCAAATATTTGAACTGATATGAAGAACAAGAAGTGGTTTGTTTCTTGTTTAGATCATTTATATTTGGTCACATAATACTGTATTTCCTCAACCTGTTTCTCTCATTGCCATTTTGGTCTAATCAGATTATTTCCTATCATTGTCTTTTATTTTCGGTCACGCAATTACCTTTCGTTACAGTTGACTCCCTTTTGAACAATTAAAATCTTTATCATTTTAAGTTAGAATATTTGCTGATACCTCTTTATCAGGAAGCTCCAAACGCCCTGCATTCGCGAAAGTAAAATCAGTATGATCTCCCTAGCTTCAGGCGGGATATTGTTTAAATGACAGATCATGAAAATATTATTCAAACGCTCATTTTTCAAAATTCGTGTAAATGAAATGCAAGAGAATTAGTGAGTAACATCGTCGATTCCTTCATTTGCATTCCGTCCTGTGTTGTGCCTATTTTGATGAGATTCTTTAAAATTTTGCTTGCTTGATTTTTCTGTTCTTTCCTATTAAACCTAACACAGGGTGGAGTTGGCCTTTAACTGTTATTTCTGAAATGACATCTTCTAAATATATATAAAGCAACAAGAAAGTGAACTGAGAATTTGACAAATCCGATGATACGAGCAAAGGAATTGAAAAGTTGCAATTCGACAAAGTTTGAATTAAAATGAATTATCAATACACAACGTGCAAATAATCTTCCTACTATCAAAATTCAAAGATTCTTTTTATATGAATCATATGCTTTGAATTGATCATCATATGTTTTAATATTTACTGCTAATGTATGAACCAGATCGATGAATAAGCATAAGTCCTTTATAACACTTTCTTACGTCAATTTGTATGTCTTTAAACAAGTAACAAGAAAATGTTCCAGATTATCCGTTCATACAAAGTGAAAATCTTTGTAGAGTAGCCGGCGTTCAACTAGGGATGAATACTTTACTTTGTTTTACACTTTCTAGGTGATAGTTTCCTCTCATTTTACTGTCATTCTATTTTGTTCATTTATGTTCATCGGTGTAGTTCTGTGTATTATTGTTTTGTTGTATTTGTATGTGGTATTATTGTTTAGTTGTGTTTTTTTTTAATTTCAGTTGATACAGGGCCCAAACTTGCAATTTCAATCATGCAATTTGCGATTTGAAATTCACAAACTTCACAATCGACTGAAATTGCAAACTTTGCAATGAATATCGCAAACTTCACAACTGAAGTCATGTGTCATGAGTGTGATCAACCATACTTCAGTGCCACCATAAAGATAGTGCTTCCATCATCAACATCGGCACCAACTTTGAAATTAAAACCAATTTGTATAGTAGCACCATAATTATCTATTCATGGAACAACATAGAGTCAACAGACAATAAACCAGTTTACAGTTTGCTTATGATCAACTTTCTCATTTGACCTTTCCAAATATCCATTCCGATGAGCACTAACACTAAGTAAAGTTGCCTAAGCTTTCCAGACACAGCAATCTACATGTATGGTATTCAAATTCTCTGAAAGAAATACCAGTACAACTAGGCTGCACAGAAACGTCAGTACTGTAACAGAGGCCCTTTTACCACTGGTAATGTCTGAGCAACAAACTATTTACATCTTGGATCAACACTTTGACATTGCGATCCAAAAGGTGTGACTGGCTCTACTATTAGTATTCTGTTCAGCACTGTACGGTTTATTTCCAATTTGTCTAATGCCCATTCGTCCAATTGCCAACTCGTCTAATATCATTTGGTTTACTATCAGTTCGTATACTCACCACATGGTCTACTTTCATTTAGTCTACTGCCATTCTGTCTAATAACCAGTTGGACCAATAGCCATTTAGTCCATATACCATGTGGTCTTATAAAAGTGTTAATTGTGCAAATTGGATGAAAAGAATATGGGTACTAGACCAACTGGTTATTAGATGATAAGACCAACTGATTGTTCGACGAAATGGTGATTAGACAAAGTGATAATTGGACCAAATGGTTGTTAGAGAAAATGTTGGACGGAATGTCATTAGACTAAATGAAGGTAGACAATGTGGTGAGTGGACAATTTACAGCTGTTTGGCCGGTACAGGTGACAAGCATAGTACATTCGTGATGAAGTTCACAAATTGTTTGTTGTATTGTGTGCATTTGGCATATTTACTATTATCTGGGCTACTGTCAAATACCAATGATTGTGAATACTTTGTTACAAACAAATCAGTAATACACTTCGGTGAATATTTTAAAAGGAATATTTGATAAATCATTAAATCACAAGTGCTTAATATGCCACTGAATTTGAAAAATATCTTGAAGTTTATTTCAAATGGCCTTTTGCTACTAACTCAGGGGCAGTTAAAAAGTGTGAAAAGGCCAGACAACGTATATCTACTATTCAAAGATAATATCTTGTCACTGCGACATCCCCCAGTTGGAAAATGACACAAAATCTTTCGCAGACATAAAAAACTTGCATTTTACAAATAGAATTATCAAATCACTGTATGAAATCAAAGTTTACTACATGTGAAAACATTCATAACAGAACAAAATGCAATAGGAAAGTGTTTACACATTGTTACGATTCACACACCTTTTACACCAATATTGCATAAAAATTCTAAACAATTTGTGCTTCAATACCACCGTCAAGATATGTTGAATAAAATTTAACCGACTACAGTTCTCCACAATAGAAGGCACTAATTGACATTTGACATAAATATTTACTTTACATTTTTTCAACAAACACATGTTACCCAAACCATTTCTCCTGAATATATGTTTTCCCTCATTCAAAACCTATCTAAAGCTTTGGTAATGGTCAAACAACGTGTAATATATTGGAGTTAAAAACATTCCAATCTTTCACTTTTGTAATGTGAAATAAGACATTAAGACATTTTAGTGATCTTGCTCAGTAATTAAGAATCTTATTTTCATTTTAGAAATGTCTTTTGAGCTATACATATAATCTTAATATCATATCATCATGTGTGGGCGTGCCATGCTCTAGTGGTTCTGACTCTCGCCTTTCAAACAGAGAGTTGTGGGTTCGAATCCTAGCCATGGTGGTGTTTTCCTTCAGCAAGAAATTTATCCACAATATGCTGCACTCGACCCAGGTGGGGTGAATGGGTACCTGGCAGGATAACTTCCTTGAATGTATTGAGCGCCGGTGATGGTAGCTCAAGCTAAAGCCAGGGTAATAATAGCAGCGCTTTGTTTCCTCAGGCAAAAAGCGCTTTATAAATCCAGCTATTGTTATAAATATTTGCCCAAATCTATGCTTGAGAAATGGTTACATCATAGACCTTTTACCAAACGCTTTAGACGGGCTCTGAATACATAATTATACCCAAATGCATCCTTCATCGTTTGACTCCTGGGCCCTGTTGCACAGAGTTACGATGATCTGATCATGGCAACTATGGACGGCCAGCAACGTCAACATCTACTGTGCATGTCTCTTCAAAATATTTTATAGCTGTGATGTATATTCATGCATTCATTGTTTTCTTGAAAATTCACTGCGCTTCTCTTTGCATAAAAAGGACATTGTGCAAATTTTTCGTAGAAAAAATTACGACACTGATGGATTTCCATAGAGTTATGATTGATCTGATCAATCGTAACTCTTTGTACAACAGGGACCTGGAATAGTGAATTATTGTCCAACTTTGGGGAGTCCAAAATATGAGAGGCTTCAATTCTCATTAATGCCATAACAAATTGTAGCACAACCAAAAAAAAATCACACCATGAGAATAAAAAACAGAGAAAATGGCAAACTTAGCTTCTTAGCCCTTTCATAGCCAAGGGATTTTAAACAATTGCAAAAAAAAAATAATCAAAGTCCTGAACAATACCCTATCCCGACACCAACAGCTCAAAAAATGTCACGGGAAAAAAATTGATACACTGAAAACAGGGGTAGAAAAGTGTCAGTAATAATCTTTCAAGAAATGTAAAGTTATTACTTCAACAGATTTTATCCAACTTCTGATACAGCTATATCACCGCATTTATAGATCTACAAGACTGCTAAACTCAAGTAATCGCATTTCAAATGTATCTTTTTGCTTCATCAAATCATGGATCATCCATGATCAAATTTATCAAAATTCTCATAGAGCTTTATCACCCCATTTATATACACAACAAAAAAAGTAAGTCCCCCCTAAATCAAATTGCTGTAAATTTTGAACCGCATTAGTTTGAGATATGATATTTCATAGGTAGTTTTCTGCACTCATTAAGCAAACCCTGAGGAAAAATGAAATCGATCGGTTGAGTCATGCATGAGTAATTAAAGATTGAATTAAAAATGACCATTTTTAAAAGTCACAAGAGTCGTTTTTCAGTTTGTTCAAATACAAAGTTGGGCAAAAGTTGTTTTCAGGTGAATTTTATTGTGTTATGCTGTTTTACTATCCATCATTCAACCACTTCAGACCAGATTTTGAAATGGTATGTTCATGGTTGAGTGAACACAATGTATTGCAGGGGCTGCGGAAGCGGGGGGGGGGGGGGGGGGGGATTCAGCCCCAACTTTTTTCCAAAAGCATGTACGAAAATGTAAAAACGACCACACGATTTTGATTTTTTGCATGATCAGCCCCCCCCCCTCACTTTTGGCCCAGTCTCCCCTCCCCCCCACTTTGAAAACCGTTCAGCGGCCCCTGAATTGTGACGTATCATCATAGGGGTTTATGGTAGTATCCTCTACAACTTGTTAAATCATGTTAAAATTTGAAAATGTTGGTGGCTTCCCCGATTATAGGCCCCTTCCCCTATTTTAAAATTCTGGATCTACCACTGATTTGTCCATACATTCAACTGATCCTGAGAAATTGTTAGGAAAAGAATACATTTATGCAGTATAAAGAGTATTAATTCCTAAGTTTTCGATTGTGCTCGCTCAACCATGAAAATGTTTAAAATTCGGAAAGTATTTGGTGATAGAAATGATGGATGATAAAAACAACAGCAATTAAAGTCACATTTGAAACCGAATTTGCCCCCAATAATCACTATATTATCCTTAAAAATGCGTCTGTGACATTGCAAATACAAATTTTCCCACTTTGATGCGTGCTCACTCATCCATAAATAAACGAATCGATTTCATTTTTGCACAAAATTTTGGCCATAGGTTGATAAACATTACTGCCTAACGACATTTGCTAAAGACAGCCTTGAAAAAAAAGTTCCACCATATTGAATAAGGGGTTACTTATTCGTAAACATATGCACCCATAATGTACACAAGTCTATGGGAGAGGAAGTCCAAATTTTGAAATGAGGGTTTGTTTCATGGATGGTTTTTGTTACTTCTGCCAACAGTTATTTCATGAAACTTCGCACATTGCTTCAGAGTAACACTATCCAAAAGGTGCGCACACCAAAATAACCATTCGATGCGGCACAGAGTGGGGCCAAGGCCTTGAACTTTCTTCTCATTTGCATAATTTTCGAGTATTTTGTGCTCACTGATGCGTTAAACATCGGGATTTTCACAAAAATTAAATCAAATGAACTATGCAAGGAGGTTTGTGACAGATATCCATAGTTACAAATTGCATTTTTTCCAATAACGTAAAAAAGAGCTAATCACATTCCACATGTTCATTCAAGCGTGAATGTTTAATTAAACGCCTTTGAATAATTGAAGCATGTTAATTGATCATGAACACAACGAAAAAGTTGAGAAAAGATCATTTTCAGTTACCAAAATGAAACAATACTTGCCTATGATATTTGAAAATCGTATTTTTTGTTTTCAATAAATGTTCATTGAACCGTGAAACGATGAATACTGTTGAAGAAACTCTTCCCCAAAATAACTGTCATCATATTCAATCATTTTAGTGATAGAAACCTGTAAAATATCCAATTATAGCAAATTCGGACTGGTGTTTATTCAACCGTGAAATTTAGCCAAAAAAGTTGTATCGTCTTTTAGAAAGTACCTTTTATAAGCCTTCTGACTATTTTTCATGATGAGAATGTGGAATTAGTTCCAATAAAATGGAATCAAAGTCATGATATTTTTCTTGTGACTTTAGAAAAGTGACATTTTTGCCTTCTGACGGTGCTCACTGAAGCATGACGTAAAATACGTCCATAACATTTACTCAGAGGGTAGCTCATAAAATTACCTACACGCTCATGTAAAAATATATTAAAAACTCGAATTGGTTTGGAAATTATTGATGTTTGTTTAAGGGGGGACTTACTTTTTTTGTTGTGTATAGATCTACTACAACATTGCCAAACTCAAGTATTGGCATTTCAAATGCATGTTTTTGCTTCATCAAATTTATCAAAATTCTCGTGAAGCTTGATGAAATAATTTATAGATGTACTACAATATTCTTAAACTCAAGTATTTGTAACAATTAACATAATTCATTTTTTAAATCAAGGTCAATTTTCATCATAACATTGTAGATCTAGATCTAGTTATATCTATTTTTATGTAAAGGCCTTTTCACACGAGAATCTTGAATCATCATTGTGATATGATTGCAATTAGTCTTACAAATCATTGTACCATTCACAAGTTCACTCGAAAACTGATTTGAATTCGAATTCCTAAGCGAACGCGGTATTGTGTCCTTGGTGACTTGTCAATCAAACCCAATCAAAGCACTGCATCGCAAAAAAGAAACTACGATGAGTGCACAACAATTGTATTATCTACGTAAGTGCTTGAAATGTCATGAAAGCTCCGCCCCTCAAAAGATGTTTTGGAGGTCAACCCTTTCTGACGTAAAATATGTAGCATAATTTGAGTGAAACTGAACAGGAATTCACCTCCGGAGTAGAATTTGAATTCTTGATTGTGATTGGCGTTCGTGATTCTAGTTTGGTTTCACACGTGCTAAAGATTCGTAACTAGAATTATTTTTCACTGGAATCATTCAAATGACGATTTTGGTACCATGTGAAGGGGTGTAAGTCGAAGCTGAAAAGCAAGTGCACTGATGATCAATAACTATTGGCAGCGATTGCAGCAATGAATATGGGAGTGGAGGATGTGCACACACTGTGTGCGGGAATGACGTGATTGAATCCAATGGCCGGGGTAAAACTATATCTGTAAAGCACTTAGACACGTTGTTCTGATTTATCAAGCGCTATATAAAAGCAGATTATTATCATATTTATTAAATGCACTTGAGCAATCTTTATTCTAATAGTTTTTGGTTCTGGCCAAATATCTAAAAGTTAATCCTCAATTTCTCCTTATGATGTAACAACATTTTTCCCTTTTTCTTTTGAAGTTTCATTTTTTCTAATAATGACCTTTATTTTCTCTGAAAAACATATATTTTGAACGACAAAAACAACATTTTAAGGCTTTCAGTCAGTTCCCATAATTGACAACCCTTGAAATACGTTTTTCAGACAAATTTACACCCACTGAGTGGATCCAATCAAGGTTTACTGATTTTTTAGTTTTTCTTGTTGGAAAAATAATACCCTTTTGGGGCATTATCACATTTTGCCCTTCTGTGAGAAACATAATAACATTGTTGTTACCATGGCAATGCAGTCAAGTGGCATCATGAGCTAAAAATAAGGGGCAAGACAAAGTGCAGAAACAGAAATCTTCACATCTGCAAGGAGAGTAACTCAAGCACACTTCAGGTTGATTAGGGTACTTATGGGCGAGAAAGGGCATGTCACTCGGTATCAGACATCCGTCTAGACGACGAGACAAACCTCAGGTATGTTTCTCCAAATGCGCAGAACTAAATCATGGGTTCACATCTCGGCAATACCACCGCCCATCATTACGCCTTTGGGAGAAGACAAAATTTGGTTTTTGAACCCCCAAATATTGAATAGAACAAAAAGGCGTGACTAAATTCATATCTTGGCAACACCGCCACCTATTGTTACTACAGCTGGAGAAGACTAAATTTGGTTTTGAACCCTACGTCCCGAATTCACAATAATTTTTAAACCCCCTCCTGGGTTTTTCAGTCCACGGTTTAAACCCAGAGGGAGTATAAACCCCCTCTCTGTTTCAAAAACAATGGTTTCTTAATCTTTAGTCCATGGTTTAAAATAAAACCATGGTTTAAAACAATGGATTTATTTCAAACCATGGTTCTGAGCATGCTCAGTAGAGCATATGTTGTCTGCTACTGTCAAAATGGATTCCATACCAAGTTGCAGTGGCAGAGCAAGGGCCAAGGGAAATAGGCAGATCACAGAGAAACGCGCTTCTTGAGCTCATAGCTGTGTGGAAAGACGTTATATTAAGTAGACAAACAGACTGGAAAGCGAACACTGAAATATCTCAAGGGTGGTTGGATGCTACAACCAAATTCCATGCCAGATTTGGCCAGAAATGGTCAACGCAACAGATCAAAGAACAATGGAAGAGGATACGCATTGCCGCAAAGAAAGAGTTCTCTAACTACTACAAAGAGGCCAGGAAAACAGGGGGAGGACCATCCCACCTGATTCCAGTAATCAGACCATCATTAAGGAGCCGTGCCCTTATGATTCTGTACAATTTCAGAATATTATTGACGATGATGCGGGTCAATTCACCGAAAGAGATGATTCAGCCACAGTGTCCTTGTTGACTATGGCAACAGGGTTCGAAAATCCTGAGTAAGTCTGGGGTTAAAACTACAAAAATTTGCAATCTTAATCGATTATATGAAATGAAATTACATTAAAAAATTAGTCATTGTAGGATGAGTTGCATTGTATTGTACATCCACTATTTTTAGATACATCACAAAATGCAATAAAATTGAAAGTTTGAAAATGTAACCCCCAAAACTCAGAGGTAAACACTACGCACGCAAGCCTACACATATGATCAGGCATTGGTTGTAGAATAAAAGGAAATTTAAGGACTTGTCCGAGTAAATTGATGGACTACAAAGAGATATGACCATGTGTATGCCCCTTCCCCTCTAAACTTTGACAGATTTCAAAATTTGTCACGATTAGCGAAATGACTGGTGAGATGCGTCTGCTACCCTGCCCCTCTGCTCAAGAAACAGACATCTTCACCACGTCAACAAGGGAGGTGGTTAATACAAGCACAGTTTCATCCGTCGTTCGCACGGTGGAGGTAGGACAAAATGAAGAGATCAAAGTTATTACAGGGGAAAAATGCACGTTGCTTGGTACTCAGACATCCGGCTAGACACAGAAACAGACCTCAGGTATGCGTCACTTCCCCAAACACACAAAACTGAATCGTGGTTTCACATCTTGGCAATATCACCACTGATCATTACGGCTGTTAGTACAAGAAGACAAAATTTGGATTTTTATACCCAAATATTGAATAAAATAAAAGGACAAGACTAGATTCATATCTTGACAAAACCACCACCTATCATCACACTTGTAGAAGAAAAGAGTTTTTTTTAAACTCCAAATCATGGAAGAGAAGCCATGAATGCATATCATGAAGTGTTTATCTTTCCAATAAAATGTCCAAGTATTTATTTCTGCTGTCTCATTGTTCATTTGATATGTATTATCCTGTAGTGCACTTCGAAATAGTAATCTATACATGTAGATGAATAAGAAAAGTGGTTTAATAGTTATCCCTTTTGTTTTCGTCCAGGGGGAAAGACTTCAGACCAGACTACTTAAAACTCAACAGACTAAGCTCCATATTTCCTGACATCACTTTTTCTTGCTCTTACTGCAACAGCTACCCTGCCCTCACAGAATAATATCAAAGAAGTATAGTTGATGAAATAGAGCGGCTCTCGTTAAGACTAATCCAAACTGAAATAACATCAAGCTCTCAGTCATTCAAAGACTTGACAACATTTGCATGATCAACCACGTACTTGCAGATTTGGCAGTAAACAAGTCTTTGGTAGAATTGTTTTTCATTGCACAAAAGGGAACGGGTAAACGGTGAAATGCTGTCAGATCTCGAAAAAAAGATGTTACAGTGAGGAAGAATACAAGGAATGTACATCAAGCAGAATGTTTCATAAAGAGGCTCCAGCATCTGCCAAGGAAAAAATCTTGCAATCACTTCAAAAGGGTGCATCAGGATCAAAGCGTAGCTTCCTGGCAAGAGTTTCACTTGGCATGAGACAACATAACTCTTGCATCAGACAGGACATTCTTAATAAATGCCCAACTGACTTGGAGGACTATGCCCAGGTACATGTAATCGGATGAGCATCTCTGGATTCACAAAGGGGAGAAGCGATCATGTTCCTTAATGGGCAAGATTGTTCAAGACGCAGGAATGCGGATGATGGAGAGCAGAAAAAGGGAAGAGGAAATACGAATGAAAGAAGTCAGAAGTCTGAGAATAAGAAGATAATATCCAACAGGAAACAACAATGCTTCTAGAGTTCTACGTAGAGAAATTGCACACCTGGATACTTAATGTTCAGAAATTACATCGATGATGAAAATGTATTCCTAGGAAAAATTGGAAATGGTGTCAAAAACATAGGAGCAATAGCTGACAAAAGATGGAAGGAAAAAGGCAACAAAAAACGTCTCCTGCCCACTTCAATCAGACAGACTGCAACGTTTATGGTAATAAAAGTTATCGGGTAAAGTTGTGAGCGTACAAGAGACCAGAATACTTAAAACTCAACAGACTTTGCTCCATATTTCCAGAATCCCTTTTCTTGCTCTCACTGCAACAGCTACCCTGCCTTCACAGAAGAATATCAAAGAAGTGTCGCTCATGAAAAAATTACAACTAATCCAAACCAAAAGCTTTCAGTCAAGCAAAGAATTGACAGCATTTGCATGATCAACCACATTCATGTACTTGCAGATTTGGCAGCAAACAAGTCTTTGGTAGAAATAAGACTATATTGTTCTTCACTGAACAAAATGAAATAGGCATACAGTGAAATGGTGTCAGATCTCAAAAACAGTTGTTACACTTAAGAATTTGATCTTTGCTACTTCTACTTGGTCACTTTCATGGTGTCTAAAACATAGGAGCAATAGCTGACAAAAGATGGAAGGAAAAAGGCAACAAAAAACGTCTCCTGCCCACTTCAATCAGACAGACTGCAACGTTTATGGTAATAAAAGTTATCGGGTAAAGTTGTGAGCGTACAAGAGACCAGAATACTTAAAACTCAACAGACTTTGCTCCATATTTCCAGAATCCCTTTTCTTGCTCTCACTGCAACAGCTACCCTGCCTTCACAGAAGAATATCAAAGAAGTGTCGCTCATGAAAAATTTACAACTAATCCAAACCAAAAGCTTTCAGTCAAGCAAAGAATTGACAGCATTTGCATGATCAACCACATTCATGTACTTGCAGATTTGGCAGCAAACAAGTCTTTGGTAGAAATAAGACTATATTGTTCTTCACTGAACAAAATGAAATAGGCATACAGTGAAATGGTGTCAGATCTCAAAAACAGTTGTTACACTTAAGAATTTGATCTTTGCTACTTCTACTTGGTCACTTTCATGGTGTCTAAAACATAGGAGCAATAGCTGACAAAAGATGGAAGGAAAAAGGCAACAAAAAACGTCTCCTGCCCACTTCAATCAGACAGACTGCAACGTTTATGGTAATAAAAGTTATCGGGTAAAGTTGTGAGCGTACAAGAGACCAGAATACTTAAAACTCAACAGACTTTGCTCCATATTTCCAGACATCCCTTTTCTTGCTCTCACTGCAACAGCTACCCTGCCTTCACAGAAGAATATCAAAGAAGTGTCGCTCATGAAAAAATTACAACTAATCCAAACCAAAAGCTTTCAGTCAAGCAAAGAATTGACAGCATTTGCATGATCAACCACATTCATGTACTTGCAGATTTGGCAGCAAACAAGTCTTTGGTAGAAATAAGACTATATTGTTCTTCACTAAACAAAATGAAATAGGCATACAGTGAAATGGTGTCAGATCTCAAAATCAAATGTTACACTTAAGAATTTGATCTTTGCTACTTCTACTTGGTCACTTTCATGGTGTCTAAAACATAGGAGCAATAGCTGACAAAAGATGGAAGGAAAAAGGCAACAAAAAACGTCTCCTGCCCACTTCAATCAGACAGACTGCAACGTTTATGGTAATAAAAGTTATCGGGTAAAGTTGTGAGCGTACAATCTTAAGAGACCAGAATACTTAAAACTCAACAGACTTTGCTCCATATTTCCAGACATCCCTTTTCTTGCTCTCACTGCAACAGCTACCCTGCCTTCACAGAAGAATATCAAAGTGTCGCTCATGAAAAAACAGGACTTGTTACAACTAATCCAAACCAAAAGCTTTCAGTCAAGCAAAGAATTGACAGCATTTGCATGATCAACCACATACATGTACTTGCAGATTTGGCAGCAAACAAGTCTTTGGTAGAAATAAGAATATATTGTTCTTCACTGAACAAAATGAAATAGGCATACAGTGAAATGGTGTCAGATCTCAAAAACAGTTGTTACACTTAAGAATTTGATCTTTGCTACTTCTACTTGGTCACTTTCATGGTGTCTAAAACATAGGAGCAATAGCTGACAAAAGATGGAAGGAAAAAGGCAACAAAAAACGTCTCCTGCCCACTTCAATCAGACAGACTGCAACGTTTATGGTAATAAAAGTTATCGGGTAAAGTTGTGAGCGTACAATCTTAAGAGACCAGAATACTTAAAACTCAACAGACTTTGCTCCATATTTCCAGACATCCCTTTTCTTGCTCTCACTGCAACAGCTACCCTGCCTTCACAGAAGAATATCAAAGAAGTGTCGCTCATGAAAAAACAGCACTTGTTACAACTAATCCAAACCAAAGGCTTTCAGTCGAGATAAGAATTGACATCATTTGCATGATCAACACATACATTTACTTGCAGATTTGGCAGCAAACAAGTCTTTGGTAGAAATAAGAATATATTGTTCTTCACTGAACAAAATGAAATGGGTTTACAGTGAAATGCTGTCAGATCTCAAAAACAGTTGTTACACTTAAGAAGAATTTGATCTTTGCTCCTTCTACTTGGTTACTTTCATGGTGTCTAAAACATAGGAGCAATAGCTGACAAAAGATGGAAGGAAAATAGGAACAGAAAACGTCTCCTGCCCACTTCAATCAGACAGACTGCAATGTTGATGAGCCTACAATCTTAATTAAGAGACCAGAATACTTAAAACTCAACAGACTTTGCTCCATATTTCCAGACATCCCTTTACTTGCTCTCAGTGCAACAGCTACCCTGCCTTCACAGAAGAATATCAAAGAAGTGTTGCTCATGAAAAAACAGCACTTGTTTCAAGTAATCCAAACCAAAGGCTTTCAGTCAAGCAAAGAATTGACACCATTTGCATGATCAACCACATACATGTACTTGCAGATTTGGCAGCAAACAAGTCTTTGGTAGAAATAAGAATATATTGTTCTTCACTGAACAAAATGAATTGGGCATACAGTGAAATGCTGTCAGATCTCAAAAAAAAATTGTTACACTGAGGAAGAATTTGATCTATGCTACTTCAACTTGGCTACTTTCATTCTGTTATTAAAAAATATATATTCCATTAAGTCTTTCTGATGAATTTTCTTTTAATGATGATTTCCATTCACATAATCCATGCAGTTCCTCTCATTTTCACTTATCATTGACGAGAACTAATGTTGCTGAAAATCTATTTTTTCCAAAGGTACAATCATTTGGAATGACCTACCTTTACATATAAAAGATAGCCCTTCCTTTTCCTTTTTCAAAAGGAGACTAAAACCATATTTAATTGACAACTATACTTAATACTTTGTCTATATTACAATTTACAGGCTTTATCGTTACTTTGTTCATGTTACGTACATGTATTTAGATTTTTAGGTGTTGTATATTCTAAGTTTTTCTCTTTTTTTTGGTATAATTTGTATTTTGATCTATTGGTGGCAGCACCAATAAGGCTTCTCTGCCTTCTAAGCTGTCTCCTCGTTTTATTAATTATTTTTATTTCTTGTATATTCCTATATCAATATGTTTTGTAAATGTTGTTTTTAATATATGAATGAAGTAAATGCGTATGAATGAAAGGAATGTGTATAAGACAAAGGAATGTTTAAGAGGCTCCAGCATCTGCCAAGGAGATTATCTTGCAATCGCTTCAAAAGGGTGCACCAGGATCAAAGCGTTGCATCCTGGCTACTGTTTCACTGGGCATGGGACTAGGTAACACATGCATTAGACAGATAATTCACATAGGATGCCCAACTGACTTGGAGGACTATGCCCCGGTAATCGGATGAGCTTCTCGGGATCCACAAAGGGGAGAAGCGATCATGTTAGTTAATGGGCAGGATTGTTCAAGACGGAGTGTGACATCACAGATGAAGTCATTCTGTAAAAACAAAGACAATCTGCAGCCTCAGTAGACATAATATTTGCACAGAAGGCTATACACACGGATACTATACAGATGTGATACACACACACTGCATGTACATGTATGTGGGTCTACATTTGTAGACTAGTCATTACTTGCAGAAATTGCAAGATGGTCTTCACAACCTACCCAGAATTAAACTATCATTTAAGGAAGGTTCACAATATGGCATACACCATCAGAGGTAGGTGCATTACATGCATGAAACAGAGATGAGGGAAGATGATGATAGAGAGGGTGGTTGCAAACTACCCACAGCTGAACTACCATTTGAGGAGAGAGCAAGATATGAACGTTCTAAATTATGGGAGATGCAAATATGAAATGGAGGAGACGAGACACCACTTCAAGCGAAAGCACAGGGCACATGCCAGGGAGGTGGACAAATCTATGCTCGACCCCAACGATGCCAAAGGAGGGGAAGAGCAGAATCAACAGGAGCAAAGACAGAGGAAGGATAAGAATCGATGAAAAGGGACGACGGGTGGAAATCGAAGATGAGAGGAAGAGGGATGGAAAGAAATCGGGAGGAGTTAAAAGAGATTCTGGAGGAGTGCCAAAAACTGGATAGTAGGAAAAGAGAAGAGAGACGGTTAGACAAGGAGAGATGATGATTAGAGGAAGAGAAACATAAGCTGGAAGAGGAGGAAAGACAGCTAGAAGGAACGAAGAAGCCCGAGAGAAGGGCGAATAGAAGAGGAAGACAGAAGCTGGAGAGCGGAAAGCAAGAATAAAGAGAGGAAGAAAAGAGAAGAGAAAAATCAATGACAGGAGCAGAGGAAGATGAAGGAAGAAGAGGAGAGAATCGAGGAGAGGAGACAGGAGGAAATTTAAAGAGAGAGGAAGAAGAGGACAGCCAAAGAGAAGGTCAGTGTTTGGAAGAAGGAAGAAATAGGGATGGGGAGCGAATAGATGAGAGCTTCGAAGAGGAACGCCAGAAACTAGAAGCCAGCAGGAAGAGAGAGGAGAGACGTTTGGATGAGGAGTAAAGATAACTAGAGGAAGAGAAACATAAGCAAGAAGAGGAGGAAAGATTGCTACGAGAAGGCAGAAGCCGGTGGGGAGCAGTAAAAGTGAAGAGGAAAGGCGAATGGAAGAAGAAAGACAAAAGTTGGAGAACAGAAAACGAGAATAACAAGAAAGATGATATTCAAAAAGGCATGAACAGAGATGCTTCTGGAATACTATGCCGAGAAGTTGCGCGTATGTACACCTGTATACAGTGTACATAATGTTCATCAATAATATCAAGAACGAAGTGGTATTCCTAGGCACTGTAAAAATAAGTTCGTCAATCAGTCCGATAAATTGGTCGAATTGACCAATTAGGCTTAGTAATGTGTTTTGACTAACTATATTTGTACCGTTACTAATTTAAGTTTTCCAATGACTTATTCAGTTAGTCATTCACTTAGATAATATTAATCAATTGACCAATTTGGCTTGGTGATATATTCTGACTTACTTTGGTTTGATCCTGTACTAATTTAACGTTTCCGTTGACCTATTCAGTTTTTAATTCATTCCGACGGTTACTAATTAAAAATTTCCGTTAACCTATTCAGCAAGTCATACATTCCGGTGAGCGCACTGGCAATCGATCTCGACGCGACTCGTCTAGTTATTAATAACCTAGCCCCAGCTCGATATGGACTTTGTCTGTCATTGATGTAGCACTGAGGCAGTTTAGCAATGATGTTGCTTCTAAACCATTTAGATAGGTTGACCCAGTCAGGAGTCTTGACCTTGAAGCAGATGAAATGCCAAGTAAAAGCAGCATCCATGGATGGAATATAATGATGCTAAACATAACACAGCAATTAGTTAGTGGGTGATTTCAAGTTCAGTGTTGACCTTTTGGTGTTGGTGTTAGGTCAATTCTTACATGAGTATAACACCAAACATAGAATGGATTTGCTTCTGAAAAGTCACTCACTAGTTGTTGAGATGTCAATAATGTGATCTGGACCAGTTCTACAAACTCAGAATAAAATTTGGAGCTAGGGGAAGCAATCCAAATTCCAACACTAACACCAACATCAACGCCAACACTGGACTTGAAATCACCCAGTGTGCTTACTTTTCAGCTTAAGTTTGACAAAGTTACAAAGCAAAGTTACTAGATCTAGATCCACTAGGATTTGGGTATCATTGACCTTGATTACAAATACTTCATCATGAAATTATCTTTTGCTTCCACTACTTGAGTTCAGCTTTGATTCTTTATGAAACAAACCAAAGGGACCAATGGACTATGATAATAATATAGGGTATTTATATTGCGCACATATACACCTTGTTAGGTGCTCAAGGCGCTCCTATATTACCCGGCTAAGATAGGCGTTCAGAGCGCACATAGCTTCTTAAGGAATTACTTCTTACCGCTACCCATTTACCTCACCCGGGTTGAGTGCAGCACATTGTGGATCAGTTTTGTAGATCAGTTTTGTAGATCAGTTATGTAAGATATGTAGATCCCACATTTTATATAACATTATAACTAAACACCAAAGGAAAATTGTTGTTGAAATCCAAATAATTTTGTTTCATTATTTTTCATACCTTTATAGAAAACATATGGTTCCATGACATCTGCTCCGGTGATAATTGCTATGCTGTATTTTCCACACACTAATGGAATGATGAACTTCACCTCTGCATTTAACACTAAACCTAACACAAAACCCTACTGCAACCCTCCCTATATCTTAAGAGGAAATAAAACCCGCAGCAATTGTCGCCGGAGAACATGTTGTGTCAACAAACATGCATCATTAATTAAACAATAACCTTCTTTGGGCATGATTTTAGCTAAAATTCAATTTATGCCTAAATAGAAAGTAACTTGCGATCACTTGCACTCATTACAAATGCACTTCAAAGGATAAAAATGATCAACGCATACATGTAAACAGGGCATGGTGGGCCAGGCGATTGGGCACCCATGTCATGAAAGGAGGTTGAAGGTTCAATTCCCGCCCATGATGGATGAGTTATACCAAAGACTTCCGCGCCTTTTGGCCAGCTACTCAGCGTATAAGAATGGTGAACAGTGAGAATAACATCAAAGATAAATTCCAGTTTTGGTAACGATCTCAAAATGACTTTTTACAGAATCTAATATAATGACCACCCAAGTGTCTGTTTGTATGAATAGAAAATATGTGCCAAAGGATTCTGGGAGAAATTGTATAATTGTTGAGAAATAAGCAAAATAAGTGCGGATTCGGTCACTTCCATCGGGTCTTTATTCCATCAATAATAATACACTGAACCACGTGTGCCTATCTGTGTTGGTGATCTTCAGTGTGAACGTTTATCAAGATTTCACAAAGTTCAGTTTATGTAACTGTACCAGATCTAGATCCTCAATGATATACTGACAATTAAGCCTGGTTTTACAGACTTTCTAATGAATGCAGTGTTTACTGCAACTACTGGCATTTCTCTTTAAGCAGATCCTGCCCAATTTAGCTTACAGCTTACGGCTACCCTGGGTTAAAACAGACTGTTACTGTTATCATTTGTTTCGTCTTAACTAAGAATACATGTACCTTTTTTTATAACTTTTGGTATAATTGGCAAGTCATCACAAAATCCTTATATTTTCTTTGGTTTAGGATACTGAAATACGAGTAAGACATAAGCTGCTGTGAATTTTATCTAAACATAACTCATATGATTGTGTCTCAAAAGGTGGCTCTGACTGGTAGCAAAAAGGCAAAATTGAGATTATGGTTGATATAAAAAGTCCCAAAATATTTAAAATCATCATCGCATTAGGTCCTCCAAATCTACATCAACCTATTGGCTACTGAATCATGCAATTCCCATAGGTTTTTACACAGGGAATAGTTGATTCCAGTATTAAGCAAGAGGGGCCCATTTTCAGAAAAAAAATTTTATAAAAAATTTGCAATAATAGTTTAAAGCTACTGAAACCCATCAATCTGACTGGCTGATGGTAAACTTGTTATAGATATTTTATATTTGTTATTATAAGTTATATTCTTTGTGAAACAGGATCCTGGAAAAGATAGTCACAATGCAGAGTAGGAAATACATGAGTGTGACGGGCGATTTGCCCTCATGTCAACCCAAATAGCCCCTAAAATTCCCCCAAAATGCATGCTTTGGGGTGACCATTCTTTCTAGAGTCACCCCAAGATCCGTCACAAAAAATATTCCAAGATCATTCAAAATCATCATTCTAACTATGGCAGAATAATGATATTTGCTGCTAAAAGTAGCCCTTAAAATGAAAGAAATAGCCCACAATCTTCCGCAATCCCCTAAATGTGAAAATAATTAAAGCCCATAAAAATAATATTATATTCTGCTCAGTCTCAAAGTAATGTTAGATGCTTTCTTTTCCCCCACGATTCATACGATTAATTGTGTAGAGTCACCACGAGTACAGACATATCAATATCAAATTGTAATGGCATAGCTCCTTGACAAGGAGAAAAAAATCACAATATATAACACCAAATCGATTGCAGAACGATGGAAAGATTTCAGGTGGACATAAAGATGTATAAAAAACGTTATAAAACATATTTCATATCAACACAGTAAAATTGCATGTGCATGTAGTACAGATAGAGATGGCTATTCATGACTTCCCGTTTATGACCCGTTTCTTCGACCTGGTTGCATAGGGGCTACCTCGATTCTCCACACCGTTGTCGACGCCGTCCCCGTCCGGTCCGACAGTCCGGGAGGAAGCCGAGCTGCTTTTGGTGACCGAGCTGACCAGCTTGGTGGTCTTGACCGTCCGAGTGACCGCCTTCTCTTGTCCGTCCGCTCGGCCGCTGTCTTCGGCGGTGTCCTTGGGGTCCGTGGGGTTGCTGGTGCTGCGCCATCGGCTTGGGGACCAGATACAGAATCGCCAGACTGTCCAGAGGACCAGAGCTAGGAAGAAGACTAACCAGGCGATGGCAACGGGACGGGGGAAGGGCTTGGTGATGACGTCAAACTGGAACTTGACCGAGATGAGCGTCTCGCTGAAGATGATAGCAACTAGTACCCAGGACTGCTGGCCAAACTTCTTGCAGTTCCTGAAGGAACAAGAATAGATTTTCTTTACAAGGATCCCCAAATCTGCATGGTTTATGATAGCAACAAGAACCAGCAATTGTCTGCCTAAATTCCCGTAGAAAGTTAGGTAAACAAATATGTTTTTGAATAATGATAAAATTGGTTTCAGCAGATTTTTTGAATCCGCAAAATAATGACACTAAGCCCATGTGAATTTCAAACCAAGAGATGGTTAGACCTAGTATTAATAAGACCAAACTGAGAACATAAACCAAATGGGTTCAGCCTATGTGATGTTCAGAGGGTTCCCACAGCAATTTGAAAAATTCCATGACTTTTCCATGACTTCCTGTGACGTCACAGGAGTTATGTAGAATTTCTGATGTCACAAAACTGGGAAAAATGGAAATAATGAACATCAATTATAATAGAAGAGTATGATCACAGAGTATAAGAGTTGTGAGACACGACAAACTGGAAAGCTGCCATAAAAATTTGAAAAATCGCATGATGAAATTGCTGCTTTCCACGACTTCCCGGGAGTTATGTAGAATTTGGGATGTCACAAAACTGGGAAAACCGGAAATCATGAACATCAATTATAATAGCACAATATGATCACAGAGTATGAGAGTTGTGAGACACGACAAACTGGAAAGCTGCCATAAAAATTTGAAAAATCGCATGATGAAATTGCTGCTTTCCACGACTTTCCGGAGTTATGTAGAATTTGGGATGTCACAAAACTGGGAAAACCGGAAATCATGAACATCAATTATAATAGCACAATATGATCACAGAGTATGAGAGTTGTGAGACACGACAAACTGGAAAGCTGCCATAAAAATTTGAAAAATCGCATGATGAAATTGCTGCTTTCCATGACTTCCCGGGAGTTATGTAGAATTTGGGATGTCACAAAACTGGGAAAAACAGAAATCATGAACATCAATTATAATAGCACAATATGATCACAGAGTATGAGAGTTGTGAGACACGACAAACTGGAAAGCTGCCATAGCCAAGAGGTAAAAGCAATTCCATGACTTTTTCCAGAAGTTTCACAAATTTTCAAAAATTCCCCGACTTTCCATGACCGCAAAGTTTTCTAGGATTTTCCATGCCGACTGTGGGAACGCTGTTTCCAATTCATTCATTTTCAGATGTTGCCATAAAAAACGTACAAAACCAAGTTTTAAATGGGGAGCACCCAGGCCCCCGAAGCTACCGCCATTTTGTTTAATCCATTAGAAGCTAAAATAAGCCATTAATATTAATTTCTTACGATGCTCCCTCGTCAACTGTGGTTTTGTACGTGTATTAGACAATACGCACACCAGCGCAATGACAAAGGTCAGCTTGGCAAATTTATTAATGTATTCATTTTGTTACGCGCTCGTGACGCGAAGGATTCAGCGAATCAAGCAAGCGCAAATCTGAGACGATACGTTGCGCTTTATAAAGTATCGATATCACAAGCGATATCACTTAAAAAACAAAACAATGTTTGTATTGCGTCTTATAGGCCTATGCTAATTCTAAAAGGGAAGATGAAAAGAGTAGATCAAGTCGCGATTAGGTAAAAAGGTGGAGGTGGGTAGGAGGCAAATCATGGTTATTACAATGACGGTATTCATTTTTACTGGTTGAGTATGAATACTGAAAAAAATAACTTTCACCACTAAAAGAGTCATTTCTTGTTACAAATTTAATTTGGAGAAGTAAAAAAAAAATCTTCATGGATCCCCGTGCCTGCTTTCTTCTGGCGTCCGTTTCATAATGAATTACACTGAGCTATTTAAACATCGCTATTATTGTGATAACCGTGGGAACCTTGATTATGATTGGTATTCGTAGTTACCATACTTGTAACTCATGATGAAACGGGCCCCAGTTTATCATGCTCAATATGTTTCCTGTCCCCTTTATTCTCCAGCATTTCTTACTCTTTTTTTTTTTTCATTTAATCATTTCAACATGTTGTTTTGTGCCGCCCTTCTCCTACATATGAAGAGCTCACTTTTAAAAGGGGTTAGGTCCATTTTTAATCAAATTTGATTTTTATGTCTTGATTTTTAGTAGCTCTATAAGATGATACCATAGAAAAGTTGAAATTCCCATAAAAAAGTGAACTAAAAACAGAAAATTCACTTTTTACAAAAGGGGTTAAGTCCATTCATAATTTTTCTGGAAAATAATATCTTAAAAAAATATGAAGATAAGTAGATTTCTTTTATACCCAATTTTGAATTTCTAATGGTAGGGTATCATGAAAATTCATTTTCGCATAAGAATATTGCAATATGGGAGAATAAAAAAAAGATTTTCTTGGAGTGGCCCTAGCCCCTTTTGCAACTTAACTTTTCATATATTTCCTTCTTATTTTCCCACTTGTTATCTGTCTCCTGGTTTCCAAAAATCTCGTCTTATTTCTCTTCCACCCCTTTTGTTCCTACTTCCAACACCAGCTCTCTCACCACCCCCTCTAAATTATCTCTTCATATTATGTGCCCCTCCATTTCTTTCTCATCTCTTTTCAACCCACTTCTCATCACTCTTTCCCTCTCTCGATCTCCGTCTCACTTTGAATTTTGCCAATTCCAAATCCCTTTCATTTTAGCTCTGTACAAATACTACAGTATATGAACACAAATGAAAGACATGAAGGAATTTTCTGGTTAGTGGTGAATTTTATTAATTATCCAGAAAAAAAATCACATTATCAGAGGATTAAGCTTTACCTTTTTCTTAAGCGTATGTTAATAGTTTGAACCAAAATGAATATGTTTTGTATGCTGGGGGGGCACAATTCCCCCTACTTGTTGAAGCACTGAAAAGTGCCTTTTTATGCAAGAAAATGCCCCCTCACGAACGTGTACTGTGTCCCTTTCACCTGATGAGAACCTGTTTTAGGTAATACCAATTAGTGCTCTTCCTTATATGCAATTTTTCACCAAAAATGCCCCCCACGTGTTCTGTGCCCTTCCATCTGAGAGCCCGTTTCATGTAATACAAAGTGCCCCCTCGCCTTCTTGAAAGTGCCCTTTCTTGAATCACTGCCCCCTTTTACCCAAGAAGAGCGCTTCTAAAGAATTTGTTCTGTGCCCCTTTCACTTGAGAAGGATCTGTTTTATGGTCACCATGACGAGTGCCCTTTGAAACAAGAAAACAATATTTTCATTTCTATAATATACTTCTGAAGGAAATCCTGTGTGCATTAAGTTTAATAATTCATGTGAGTGGGGTATATAAGCAGGTTCGTACAGATGGAGGGGGGATTCTTGAAGGACTCTTGCCCATAGGCAGTGGAAGCAGTGGGATAGGGGGACCCGTCCCCCCTAAATTTGAGGTGGGGGACAGTCCCCCCTCCTAAATTTTTTGTTAGGAATCTTTTTTTTTTGCTCGTCAATTTTTTTTCCTGCGTCCCCCCTAAATTCAGGTAGACCCCCCTTAAAATTGTTGTGCCCCCCCCTAAAATTGTGGTTGATAACCTTTGTTTTGCTGGAAATTTTTGTGGTCCCTTCTAAGATTTAGGTGGATAAATTCAGGTGGACCCCCCTAAATTTTTTGCCTTCCGCTGCCAATGCTCTTGCCCCCCCAAAAAAAAAAAAAAATCACGACCAAGGGGAAAAAAAGAAAAAGGAAAGCAAAGGGTGAAATATATCATTTTGAATATTTTGTCGAAATCTATCACAAAATTGGATATTTGTTTTTAAAATGTCAAAATTTTGCTTGCTCGCAACTTTTTAAAAATTTCACATAAAACAGCATTTTCCCTGTGCCCCCCCACTTTCAAGCAACTTCAATCCGCTGCTCCTATTTGTATGTTTATAGCTTCTCTTTTTGCAACCAATTTTAATGAAAATCAATAAGAAATTTCATACGTCATGAATTTGGGTTGTGATAATAATTTTTTTTTTTTAATTGGACTTGGAAAAAAAAAACCTTTTCCATCTTCATCACGTGGTTCCTAAGTCTTCAATGTTCAATAGTTGGATTTCTTGAATGAAAACATCTGTTACACCAGTCCTGCAGATTGAAAAAATAGAGAAAGAAAATCAATTAAATTGTCATGATTTATAAAACAAATGTTTTAAGAAAAGTGAGACTATGCATAGGTATATGTTTCTTCAACACATACCATTGGAAATCTTACTTCTAATTATAAAGTTGTACTTCTATAAAGCATATCACTTAAACATGTTCTCTGCAGTTTACATACCACTCTCCATTCTAACTACATGTACTCTTCGAAAAAATGACAGAGATTTCTTGTAAATATGAATATATAAATAAACATATGTAAATTATATGAATAGTCAGAATTAAAGTTGATATGTTTTGTTGCACAGAATATTTTGATCTGTAATTAAAAACGACACTAACTATAATCTAGAAACAAAATTGAAATGGGTTTTTCAAAGGCAGGTCTATTTGTTGCCAAAAAAATGTGAACAACCTCCATTATCAAAAATAATCACTAACTAACTCACTCACTCATATAACTGCTGTAGTTTGTATTTCTCTCTGTGGTCCAGGCACTGTTCTATTAGGCCTACTTCACCAATTATTTATCATCATCAATCACCTCCATGGAAATTGTCAAATTGCATCATCCTATTAGACAAAATGTAAAACAAAAAAAAATCGTAAATCTACAAATATGAAATATGAATATCACACTAAAGAATGAATAAAATGAATTTTATAAAATATAACTCATGAAAAATAAATATTGCTTTGTTTATAAAGAAATAGGAAATAAAAGGGCAATTTAATTACTAGTAGATCAAGGACATGTCTTAATTTTATAAATTTGCCCAAAGTACATAACTTTTGACATTGGTTCTACTTTAGACTCGAGAGCCTGTATATTTAAGAAGTGTATGTTCCGTACAGATCCTACCTCTTTGTGGCTCAGGTTATTTTTATTTAATGTAAACATGGTTAACATTCAATGCATGTAATGTATTTGTAATTTTGAATGGGTTAGTTTAACTTTTATACCTGGATGAGAATCTGCAAAATGATGCATGCACTTATGATCATCATCTTGAACCATATAGGTAGACCTCTATACTGTTTTTCTTGTCCTTCAAACTCAACCTGTTTTTCTTTTTCTTCAAACTCAACCTGTTTGTGAAAGAAAAGAGAGTACAATAATAAGAAGTGATATTTTTCATGACCGTATGTATATGGGAGGGATTTGGGTAAGAGATGAAATGTAAAAACCTTCATCAAAAAAAGAATTGCATGACATCCTTCAATTTTATTTTAGAAAATGCACAAAACGGCCATAGGTAATATTGGTTACTTCTGGCCCTCGCTTTCTGAATTTTAGGTTTCTCTAAATTTTTTTTCAAATGTCTGCCCTCCCCCCCCAAAAGAAACATCTGCATCTTTTTATTTCCGAATCTTATTTCATTTGACTTTAACATAATTTCATCTCATGCACTAGGTCTAGATCTATTTGTAAGAAAGTATAGATCTAGTCCAAGACTCAGAGCTGTGCAACAGCATTCGCGTATCTAAATTACTCGTAGGTCTAGATCTAGATTATATAGTAACGATGGACTCTCGATCTATCTAGACCTAGAAAGTAAAGCTTTGGTTCTATTCATCTAGGCCTATATGGATTTGATGTCTTTTATTCCTGGCTAAAAGTTTAAACTTCATTGCCATTATTGACCAAGATTAGATCTAGTCCTTGGTCCACTGACACTGACAGGCATACTCGTACATGTAAATGGAGTCGTTTAGGCCCAGACCTAGATCTAGGCCTAAATTACAGACCTAGATCATAAGCCCTGGGGTAAGTGTCGCGGGTTGGGAAAGTATAATTTAGATGACTCGATTTGAATTAGGTTGGCCTAGAATTAGAAAGCATCGATGAATAAAAGTGAAGTACCGTAGGCCTAGATCTAAGTCTAAAATAATATAAGCAACAGTAACACTAGGCCTAGATCCTCTGTTAACCAAGTTAGAAATTAGATCTAACGTTAGGCCTATCTAGATCTAGGTCCTAGATCTAGCCTATTGATAATAAGACAAACATGCATGCAGAGCAGCATATTATTTCGTATACAGGAATAACCGTCGTTTCTGGGGATTTATTCAACAATTTCTGACATTTTTTTGAGTGAGCCAACACAGTTCAGCGGAACAACCAAAATAGAGAGACTGAAGCTTTTGGTCTAGGAGTCTAACTATAGACCCTATTTAGAAATAACAATAAGTTAAAATGGGTGGGGGCTAAATGAAGAAGCCTGAAGTTATGCAAAATAAATTTGATATCTGAAACTGAAAGTGAGGATTGACACAATGACAGGCAATATATCTTCATCCACACTCCACTTCACAGTTTATTCCTGACTGGGTTTCGATCTACTGAAGATAGATGCAGATCTCCCTCTAGATCTAACGTTATAGTGTACAAAAAGAAGCT
This sequence comes from Lytechinus variegatus, assembly GCF_018143015.1. NCBI lineage: Eukaryota > Metazoa > Echinodermata > Echinoidea > Temnopleuroida > Toxopneustidae > Lytechinus > Lytechinus variegatus. The sequence goes on along the minus strand of NC_054748.1, from coordinate 13,904,192 downwards.
TCATTCTTCTTGCTTTAATCAATCGTGGGTTGGTCCTTGTTAATTGGAGGTGAACCAAACCGGCCCGAAATTCTCTCGATGCCCAATCGGCTAGGAGCCCGTACAAAATACATGTGGTTAACACAGCGGCATAACCACAACACTGCAAGCAACATACAGGCTGCACTGGGCGACGATGACAATCTAACTTCAATTTCAAAGACCAAATTCTGCTTTCCTTTAACAGAAGAATGATAGTAAACTCTCTAATTTGGTAGAGAAATAACCTATGATCACAAAATACAGTGTGAAATTTGTAAATAGTCCACTGAATTCATGTGGTTATATCAATTTATACGTACTCACCGGAGTGTTCGTAAGTCCATTTTTGTGTGGAAAGAAAAGTTTCAGAATGAATAAATTAGATGACGTAATGAGGTCAAATGAATAATTACTTCTGTAAAACGATACCACTAGTATCGATGACAAAGAATCGGGGAAATCGCGTATTAATGACGCTCTTAGCCAATGACAAGGCCGGAATATGAATATATTTATGAATATATGAATGTCAATGGGGGCTTATTTTTGTCTTCAAATGATCGCGGTAGGCGGAGTCTAATCTCATTTGTTTTGTGCTGAACGCGCGCAGCTTTCGGTCTAGTAATATATTATAATGTCTTTGGGAGCACCTCAAGAAGCTCACGCTTGACGAGCACGATGCTCCCTTACAGAAAACAGCTGCAAAAAAAATATCAACATAAACATTAAGCTAATGAAATAAAACATCGACACATAAGACATCTACAACACTGATGAAAATAACATACATTTGCTTGATGACAAAGTGTGGAGATGCAAAGTTAAAAAAAATATTATGCGTGAGATTTTCATGACTCGGCGTCTCTGTGCGCGCACGGCCAGTACTTAGTACATTTCGAAAAGGCGCACACGTGTGAGATATGGGCTTCATCATGATATCGATCCATACTACAAAACCATGTGATGCATGCACACGATTCATTGTATCACATGCTAGCTGTGCGCTGACTGCACTCTCGATTCGTCTACCGTGCCGGGGTAGACGCGACGGCGTGCGAAGGCAGTCGGCCAGTGCGTATAATCTAGCGAATAATGCTACTTTTTCTCTTTTTTTTTCTGTCGGGTCCCGATGCGTGAGAAAAATGGGTGCCATGCCCGAGATCGTGAGACGGACCCTGGATGCGTGAGTCTGACGCACAATGTGTGAGACTTGGTAGCTCTGCAAGTGGAGATAACCAATGAAAATGCTGACTTCAGATCTCTACATGTTTAACTTACGGATCTTCGATGTACTGATATGTCTCCCTCAACGCCACACAGCCGACAGGACAGAGGATGAATAAACGAGACCAGTTAATGAAGTGGGGTGGTGGTATCCATAGAACGGTCTTTAGGTAAAATGTGTTCAACTCCGACAGTGTCCACTGTGAGAAAAAAAAGAGGAATATCAGGGAGTTAAAATTCATCCCCCGAACAAAACATATTACGACCTACTTCTTCTACTACCTCCACATGCTTCTTCCTCTTCTTTCTTCTCTTTTTCTTCATCCTCCTTTTGTTCTTCCACTTGCTCTTCTCCCCATTCCTCCTCTTTTTCCTCTCCATCCTCCTCTTCCTCCTTCATTACCATCCTCTGCACTTTTCCTCATCTCATTTTCTTTCCCTTCTCATCCACATGAAACAGCATAAAAATGCAGCCTTTTTCATCAAAATCCCTGAATCATCTGTAAAGTGAATGGGTGCGTAGACATGGGGCACCATTTTTTGTTCAATCTAAAAATGACTGGCCAAGGTTCAAAAATCATATATTTCTCTCATTTTTTATTTTTACTGCACTTAATTACAATAGCCATACTTGAAAATTATGTTACCCCCCCCTTCCTGCCTCTTTATCTTTTTTTTTCATCTTTGTTGATTTGTATGTTTACTATATGTATCATGTAATCTTGTGTGTATCACGTGATATTCTAAATTATTTTGTGCGAACAAATTGAATTTCCATTTGTACTCAATTGCAGTTGGACAATAAAAATATCTGAATAAGAATAAGGAACATAATCAACAGAAAATTTTTGTGCTTTTTTTAATAAAAAGAAATTTAGGTTTAGTCTTAAATTAAAATTTTAGGTGCCCAGACATGCCCCCCCCCCCATCAGATTCAACAGAGTAATTCAAATCTATGTTAAAAACCTTCATTTTGTTACATAGCCTTTCCCTTGGCATGCAAAGCCCCTCGACTGTCTACAGTCTACTGTGAACTATACAATTACTTTAGTTTCGTTCTGAAATTCCTTCTCTTTCTTTCATAATTGCTTGCAGTTCCTAAATCCAAGAAATCATGGGGGGATCAGTCATTTGCGCATGCTGGACCATCCTTGTGGAATCAGTTGCCATATCCCATTCAAAGTATTTCAAACATCGATAATTTCAAAATTGCTCTAAAAACCCATTTGTTTAAAATTGCCTTCCAATAGTTTTTATTCATTGTCATGACTGTACTTCTTTTATCCTCGTCCCTTCCTGCTCCATTTAATTTTTCTCTTACTTCCTTTTCGCAGCACCTTGACACATAATCAATGTGGATATGGCGCTTTAGAAATACTCTATTAGTATTTTATTTATTTTTTCCTTAGCGTTTGAAGATATGTTTTGTGACAAGCGCTATACAAACGATGTTAATTAATATTATCAATTATCATAAATATATTTATAAATGAGATGCATACCAGAGTACAGATGGCTAATACTGCTAGCCATCTGTTGAGATTCTCCGTTGGTCTCCATTCAAATCTTGTCCAGCTGTACGGTGTAAACTGAAGGATCATCCGTTTTAACTTTCCCCTGTGATAAACAATGAAAAAATTCTATTAGATTTTAGATTAATTTTCCACAATCTGATCAAAATACAGGTACAATAGCATAAATAAACACATTCAAACATGAATACAAAAGGGTACATTATAAATAAAGTAAACAACAGAAAGTGGTGGGATTAACAATAGGCCTACAAGACCTTTCAAAGTTCAATCCCAATAACACAAAAGATCTACCAAAACGAAAACCAAAGGGGGAGGGGGAAGGAACGGATAAGGCAAATTAATTTTAGTTTAGAAGAAAATTTCGGAATGTTCGTTTAAAAGGCGAAAGATTATCATACATGTAGTTTTGAGGAACATTCAAATTTTCTGGATGGTTTTTCTTTCTTCAAACTTCAGACCGAGGTACTGAAACTTGGGAAAATTTGTAAAATTCACACACTCCAAATTTTATCACAAAAGCCAGACGGGCTGTCAAGACAGACAGATTATAATATGCCAATGAAAAAAGCCTTTCCTACGTTCTGTACATTTCCATTTCCCCTTGGTCTATAACATTCTGGCCTCTGGCCCAAATTCACAAAGGTGGTTTTGAAAACCTGTCGGAACTCATGGTTCATGCAGAATTCCTGTTATACCCCATGTATTAGAAAATGTTGAATGCTGATGCACACTTTTGTCAAAGTGTGCAAAATTGACGCTCGTTGCCATGGCTGAGAATGCTATTTTATTCACGAGTCTACGATTTTGAATTAATGAATCCACCATTAAAAAAAAATTGGCTGTAAAGCACAATCTCCTTTCAAAATTACAGAATCTGTAGAGAGCTAGCAAGTAATTTTGTTTTCTATCTTTCTTTTGTTTGTAACTGAAGATGAAGAATTTAACTTTGTTGAATTACTATACCATATATTCATAACAATTTGAAACTTAATTATTATTTCTCGGTAGTCTCTTACATTCTTCTCTTTCTTTCCTTCGTATATTCTTATATTTTTATTTTTGTTTGCTTGGATGCAAAAATTTTTTTTAAAGGTGTTTCAACCAGTCAAGCTTTTAGCTTATGTTGCAACACCTTTGGATGCTCATTATTTACTTGTGTTTTGTATATATTTATATATTTTCTGTGTATTCTTTTACATTGTAAATTGTGAACATGCATGAATAAATGAAATGAAAGTTAAAACAGTAGACAAGCATCAATGTAGCACACTCTGACAAGTGTTGAACAGTTTTGTAATATACCTGGTAAATGAGGCATAGCATATACAGGAAATATGCATAAACCATGGGTTCAACCGACAGTGCTCAAAACCACCTTCGAGAATACGGTCTTAAAGCTTATGTAATGAATTCACCCGTATGTTGGAATGTGATAAAGGCCTCTCCAGCTGTAAGTCTTGATGTTGAGATAGTTGAGAGTCACCATACCGAGCCAGATTCCAAGCCCATTGCAGACAAGGAAATCCATGATCCACTGATCAAAAGAAGTTCAATGGTGAGAGATGGCATGGTAAAGGATAAGCAAAGGAAAATTATTAAGAGAGGGTAAGAGGCAAGAGAGAGACTATTGTACAACGCCTACTTAGCTTGTTGTACGCTATCAAATGGGAGGCTGAATGTCACACATTCGTACCGTTGCACACAAGACGTACCATCCAAAATGTACCATTGCACGGCTTTAGGAGGTGACGTCACAATGCGATTTCATTGAATAAGGTGACAATGCGCGTACAGCCCGCTGGCTAAATGCGCAATGCTGTCCAAGATCATGTGCGCTTGTGGGATTTTGCTTTTTGCTTTCAATATTTTTGCTCCCTTTTCATAGATTACTGGAGGGAAAAACTCTTGTTTTTTTCATATTTTCGCTAGATTCCGAGGCGTTGTACAACACAAATAGCGAATATTCTTATTCGTGCAATGGTGCGAGATTTCGCATTCGGTGAAAGAAAGAAACGCTCTATTCAACTCGGCTAACGCCTCGTTGAATAGAGCATCTTTCTTTCACCTCATGCGAAATCTCGCACCATCGCACTCATGCCTATTCGCTATTTGTATATTGAAGGCAAAGATGGACCATTATCCACTAGGATATTATACAAATAGCGAATAGGCATGAGTGCGATGGTGCGAGATTTCGCATGAGGTGAAAGATAGATGCTCTATTCAACGAGGTGTAAGCCAAGTTCGGTGAAAGAAAGAAACGCTCTATTCAACTCGGCTAACGCCTCGTTAAAAGAAAGAAACGCTCTATTCAACTCGGCTAACGCCTCGTTGAATAGAGCATATTTCTTTCACCTCATGCGAAATCTCGCACCATCGCACTCATGCCTATTCGCTATTTGTATATTGAAGGCAAAGATGGACCATGATCCACTAGGATATTATACAAATAGCGAATAGGCATGAGTGCGATGGTGCGAGATTTCGCATGAGGTGAAAGATAGATGCTCTATTCAACAAGGCATTAGCCGAGTTCGGTGAAAGAAACGCTCTATTCAACTAGGCTAACGCCTCGTTGAATAGAGCATCTATCTTTCACCTCATGCGAAATCTCGCACCATTGCACGAATAAGAATATTCGCTATTTGTGTTGTAAAACGCCTCGGAACCTAGCGAAAATATGAAAAACATGAGTTTCTCCTTCCAGTAATCTATGAAAAGGGAGCAAAAATATTGAAAGCGAAAAGCAAAATCCCACAAGCGCACATGATCTTGGACAGCAATGCGCATTTAGACAGCGGGATGTACGCGCATTTTACTCAATGAAATCGCATTGTGACGTCACCTCCTAAAGCCGTGCAATGGTACATTTTGGATGGTACATCTTGTGTGCAACGGTACGAATGTGTGACATTCAGCCTCCCATTTGATCGCGTACAACAAGCTAAGTAGGCGTTGTACAAAAACACAAGATATTAATTGGGAGTAAGAGATAAAAAGTGTTGTGGATCAGTGGGTAAGTCTCCAGACTTTGAACCGCAAGGTACGGGGTTCAAATCCCACCACAGCGCTCACATCCTTTGGCAAAGCGTATATCTACATTTGTAACTCTTCATCCAAGTGTAGTAAGGGGTAGGAAGGAATTCCTTCGATACTTGAGCACCCGATCAGGGTAGCCGTGCTAAAGCAGGGGTAATAGTATGCAGCGCTTAGAAACATTTTTTATTAGGCGCTATACAAATGTTGCATATTATTAAGAGATGGGAGATATGGAAGAAGAGATAAAGAATGAAAAAAAAAAAGAAAATTGCCTATTATCAGAGTTCTTTATCTTCTTGTAATGTTAAGGAGCTGTATAAAACTTTAGACTATCTAATGAACAGGAAGTTGCCAGCTCTTCCTTTTTAGGACTCTCTTGAAGCACTGTCCAATAAATTCTCTTCGTTCTTTGAAGAAAAGATAAGAAAGATTCAAAGGCGCCTAGATGATGTGCAGCCTCATTCCTATTCAGATCCAGCTACTGACGTTTGTCAAAGTGATTTTGAGCCACTGTCACGCTTTGATCTCGCTACAGAAGATGAAGTGAAGAAGATCATTTTAGGATCACCCAGCAAGTCATGCAGTCTGGATCCGTTACCCACATGGTTCCTCAAAGAGAACTTACCACACCTTCTTCCTATTTTGACGAGTATCATAAATTCGTCCCTTCAGTCTGGCGACTTTCCAAGTTCATTGAGGTCAGCAGTTATTCGGCCACTACTCAAGAAACCAAGCCATGACAAGAATTGCCTATCCAATTACCGGCCTGTATCCAACCTCAGTTTTATTGGGAAGGTATTGGAGAAGATTGCTTGTCGTAGGCTCACGGATCATATATCGGAAAATAGTTTGTGGGATCATCATCAGTCTGCCTATAGATCTCACCATAGTACAGAGAGTGCTCTTATAAAGGTGAAGAATGACATTATGTCTGCTATGGACAATGGCCAAGTAACTTTGCTTTTGTCGTTAGACTTATCAGAAGCGTTTGACACGATAGATCGTCAGATTTTGATAACCCGGCTTTCAAAACGGATAAGAGTCCAGGGCACAACTTTAAACTGGTTCCAGACCTATTTGGATGATTGGTCTACATGTGTGGAAATAAATGGAAAGCATTCACTAGTTTCTGTTAATTCAATCGGCCTTCCCCAAGGTTCTGTGTTTGGACCGATAGGTTACACTGTATACACCCTACCTATCGCAGACATTGCCAAAACTCATAATGTGTCTTATCATCTATATGCTGATGATACGCAACTTTATGTATCATTTGACCCCAGGGCAGCACATGGCTTGGAGATTGCATTGAGAACCCTTTCGGTATGTGTTGCAGACATCAGCACATGGATGAATAGTAACAGACTAAAGCTGAATGAAGCAAAAACTGAATTTCTGGTAGTAGGTTCACCATATAACCTTTGTGGGTTAGATAATATTTCTATTGATATTGGTACATCCCAAGTCTTACCATCCACTTCAATTAAGAGTCTTGGTGTATATTTGGATAGTAACATGTCTATGACACAGCAAATTGATTTTTTATGTTAATCTGTTAGGTTTCAATTAAGAAATATATGTCGCATAAGAAAGTACATAACAGTAGATGCATGTCATGATGCGGTACGTAGTCATGTACTATCTCGGATCAATTATTGTAATGCACTCCTTACAGAAGTTCCCCAAATTCATGTAAGGTGACTACAGAGTCTGCAAAACTGGGCAGCACGTATCATTCACAAAGTTGACCGTAGACATGATGCTATTCCATTAATAAGGGCATTACACTGGCTACCAATTAACAAAGAATATTATTTAAGATTCTTTTGTATACATGTATATAAATCATTTCATGATCATGTACCAATGTATATCAAGGGGGCACTTCAGGTTCATACTCCTAAACAAGAAGGTTTGCGGTCTAGTGGAGATCATCTTCGACTAACCTATCAGACAACCCGGAGTAAGGCTGGTGAACGTAGTTTTACTGTTGCTGCGGCAAAAGAATGGAACAAGCTTCCCATGACATTAAGATCTGAAACTTCTCTTCATAGATTTAAGAAACAGTTGAAAACGTACTTGTATCCAGGATAGATGTTGCTTTTTTAAGTATTTGTAAATTGATGTACAGTGTAAACGCTATGATATAGTGCACTATGTATAGCGTTCCTAAATGCCTTATTATTATTATTATTATTAATGAAAGGCCTTTGTAGATACAAAAATCCACTAAACATGAAATTGAATGAGAGTGAGAAATATGAGGAGATTGAGGTGAGGGAGAAAAGAGAATTTAAAAACCTGTAGCAGCACCATCGGAAATTGATATATCATAAGGCTATATGGAATGACCTGCCTAAACTCAAACAATATCAAATAAGCGAAAACAAATAATGGTGACAATTATGAAGGAAAAAGAAACACCAAGGAGGAGAAGGGAAATGAGGAGGAGAAGGGGAAGGAGAGGAATAAGATGAGGAAGACAGAGAAGTAGAAGAAGTACTTACATGATCCCACCAGCATTCCCCAAAGTTATTGAGTTGATGTTCGAAGCTGTATTCCATGACCTCAAACGATATACTCAATATGGTACATAGCCAGTAATCTCTTATCATAAGCATCTACACCAAAAACAAAAACAAAAATACAATTGTTGATTATAAAGCCAGTTCAAAAAGTTTTTCAAAGCTATGTTACATTGACCCCATCGCACATTTCACAATCCAACTACAACATGATTTTTGAACAAATAGCATTTTGCATTAAAGAAAGTTCCCAGACGTTAAGTTGTTTTATTGGAGTTCAGCATAATACTAGGAATACTAGTTTTTGCTGCAAGCCCTGTGGTCAGAGTAAAATGAAGTCATTACGACTGGCATTGAATTTGCTTTCATTCCTACAAGGAGGTGCAAAGCAGACTGGAATTTTGAGTTAAGTATTCAAACCGCTATTCAGAACTTTGATGGTTAAGATTTTTTTTCCGTTGGAATGCTCACATTTCTTTGAAAACTGGATTGATCGGAATGTGTATTGTGCGCCAGACATAAGTTGGAGTATTTCATGACAAAGTCTTTAAAGATATTAAAGTGAAATGCAGTAAAGCTGATTTCACAGGAAAGTCTGTATAACTAAGATCAATGGTTACTATATCATCATCATAATTGATCTAAATCTGGAACAGTCATGCAAACTTAACTTTGGAAAATCATGAAATCTAACCTGATAATTCATCATACTTAACCATATATAGCCCGGGTTATTTTGAAATTGCATAGCCCTCAGATCTCGGCCGTTTATCGACCGATTGCGACCAAATTTGGTGTGTGGGTGTCTCATGTATTTTACAAGAATGCGTTGTCAAATTTGTGATATTTATTATCATTTTTTATTTATCCAATTAATTATGCAAATATTCAAATTGTTTTCAAGGAATTTTCATTTTTTGTAGTTTTCCCCCATTTTTTGAGAAAATGCAGTGGAATCAAGCATGTTAGTAGCCAGTCATGTAATCTAAAGACAGCTCACTCAACTGTATTGAAATTGTATAATTATTAGATTATAATAGTAATTAATTATGCGCATATGCTAATTTTTCTCGATAATATTCTTGTTTCTTTCTGTGTTTCTAAATTCTTATGTATTTCTTTGTTTTTTATTTATTATGTATTTCTTTGTTTTGAAATCTCTATTTTTAATTATTTTTTAAAATCTACAATAGTTGGTGATAGCCCAAAAGAAAGTTATGTGAGGAAAAACAGAAAAAAAAAACATTCATCTGACAACACTTCTTGTAAAACCCATATACATTGTACACGCAAAAGTCAATGGAAATTGCCATTTTCAGTGACACTGGTCACGAATATGTGCTATATCTCCGCAAGTGTACCCCCGATTTTCACAAACAGGGTCTCAAAATGTGCGGGAGATGTGAAAGAAAAAGTCATGAAATTTCAGTGTATTATTTTTTTGCATTTAGAAATTATGTCGAAAAATGTCAAGGGGGGGCCTAAAAGCCCCCCCCCCCCCGGGCTTTATAGGGTTAAGATCACCAACAACAGGCACTTGTGTGACAGTACATTATTCTTGCTTGTAATATGATTTTCATCTTTACCATAATGATTTTTTTCTCTCTTTCAATACATACCTTTATGTACCATCCAAGCACATGAGCCAAAACAAATATGTCCCATTTTTCCTGGAGAAAAGTAGAAAAACAGAACAGAATGAATAAATGAGAGAAGTCATCCATAGACCTTACAATTATGCACTGATGTCATCGCACTGCCATCTTAGAGGCTGGAACACTTGCTGTGCATGCATTGGTGATCGGTAGTTGGCGATCTCTCTGGCTATCTCCATTTATACATCATATTCCTATATATATATATATAGGGAAGGCGCTACAAGGTTTATGCATTATAAGGTTTATAACAAATAACTTGCACTCTAGAAAACTAAATCAAGACTCGACCATACACCTTCCAACAAAATTTATAATAATAATAATAAGACTTCTATCGCGCCAAATCCACTCTGTTGAGTGCTCAAGGCGCTTTTTAGGGGATTGTAAAAGAAATTACAAAGAATTGAAGAGAAATGTTTTAAGGTATTGTTTGAAAGTTTCAGAGGTCAAGCAATGTTTAATGTTTTCAGGGAGGCTATTCCATAACTTAGGAGGATGAGTGAATAAATGATCAACCCCCCCCCCGGTTTTGGAAACTTTGGGGATAACGGAGAACTGGAAGAGGAGGAACGTAAGGATCTTGAAGGGGTATAACTTTTGATCAGTGAAATGAGGTACTGTGGAGTAGAGCCATGGACACAGTGGAAAGTTAACAACAAAATCTTGAACATAATGCGTTGCTCTACAGAGAGCCAATGTAAGGATCTTAAAATAGGAGTAATGTGAGTGCACCTGATGGATAGAGAAACTACACGAGCGGCAGCATTTTGAAGTTTCTGAACTTTGACTGATTCTGGAGTAGATTGAACTAAAGGGAGTTACCAAAATCAAGACGGGACAAATTTTTAGCGTGAACTAATTTTTCTGTGGCCGTATTTCCTAATAAACAAATAAATAAATAAAAATTTTCCCTGTCAAACAGATATTAATGGATTTTACCTTGATTCCATGAGTTGTACAGTGTCTTTCTTTTTTTTTTCAATTCAAACATTCAGGCCTTCTGAAACTGGGGGATCGCTCAAACTTACCCAGAAATTATGGAAAGCGCCCTCTGGGTGTCCTGGTGTGTAAAAGCTGCAATCCTCAGCGTAAGTCTTCTCTGGAAGTTCTTTTCCGAGGTCTGAATCAATGTAACTAATCAGCTGTCTTGCATCATCTACAGACTAAAAAGAAGGGTGGCACATTAAATGAAGCTTTAAAGCGGGATGATATGGAAGCGTTTAAGTGCCACTGACTTGTTGAGATGGTCGGTTTGCAAATGAGGGGACTGATGACATTACCCACTCACTATTTCTTTTGTATTTTATTATATAATATATGAATTATTCAAATTGTTTCCTCATTTTTAAGCGACACAAAGTTTTACTTACCCTAAACAGGTGAAATTACGAATGTTTTAACATTCTATGGTTAAGTCAAGTTTGTCCTTATTGTCAAATCTGTAAAAATTGAAATATTGTATAATTCAAACAATAAAAAACAAAAGATTTAGTGAGTGAGGGACATCATTGACTCTTATTTGCATATGCATAAAATCTGTTTTTGATAAATAAGCAACAATTTTGAATGTCGTGACTTTCTTATTTTACATCCGATTTTGATGAAATTTTCAGCATTTGATTTATCTATATTGATTTGAATCAACAATTTTCTGGGTGGACTTGACATTTGAAATTAAGTGAATACCTGGAATAATATAAAGACAAGAAAGAGCTCGTAGATGACGCTAAGGCACAGAAAGAATCGCCAGATTGCAGGATGAGGTCGTTTGAAAGGTCCGTCCTTGGCCTGAGTCATTCCAAATAAACAGAATGCTATCACACACGCAAACATGCCTCTGAAATAAAACGTGAATTTGAAAGTATGATGAAATAGTGGTCTGGAGTTGAATCATGTGTACATGTAAAAAAAATCAATTCCTTTTAAATCTATAACCATTTTCAGGTTTCGGATCAAGATAAAACGGAGTAGTGTTGAAGAAATCAAATACATCGCTCCCTGAAATATATCATTTGTCAATTAACTATTCACTTTCAAGATACATGAAAAAAAAATCTGTATACTTTGCAAATCTCTTGTAAACTTTAATGTTTTGCAGCCATTTTATAAAATTTGATTCACAGAAATCAATGCACATTGGAAGAAAAATATATGTCTCACATAAGGGTATATTGAGAGCGGTGTTGGCTCAGTCGGTAACGCGTCTGCCCGTCGAACCAAAGATCGTGGGTTCGAGTCCACCCCGGGCAGATGACTGAAGCCAGTGCGTTGTGTGTAAACGTCTCTCCAATGTTTCATAGATGCAGGCTATGTTACAATGGAAAACACTCCATCCTTGGATAGGACGTTAAATGGAGGCCCCGTGTAGAGGAGAGTCACCACCTTTGCACGTTAAGAACCCACTGCACTATTCGTTTAAGAGTAGGGGAAACCCCGGTGTAGTGGTCCACCTGCATTCCCCCCAATCAGTTATATCGGGAGGAGAGACCTGCGGGTCATAGTGATTCAGTTCGCTTTTCGCCTCCCAGGCACAGGTGACGCCAAACAAATAATAATAATATACTCTTGCAACCAAGTTCTACAAAACAAATTGTAAATTTTGCTCTCAGCAAATCAAATTTGATGATTTAAGCAGCTTATAACAGTACTCCCGATTTGGTGAAACAGGTCCCTACCTCTTCGTATTAAAGGCCGTGTCAAGCTTGACATCTTCCAACACAGCAACGTAAAGCAGAGCTGCTAACATTCCAACCAATACTGTGATTGAGTGGGCTCGCCTGGAATGTGAACAAACATATTACAAGGGTTCTGATCAGAACACGTTTATTCTAAAAAATCGTTTAGTTCAAAAAAAATTTTTTCAAGGTTTAAACATGGGAACAAAACGTAATATCATTATTGCGCCGAACCCAAGTGTCACAAAGAAAATTGGGCGATATTTTATTTTTTGCAAAGATGAAAGAACGAGTGTGAAATGTACGAACACCAGGAAAATATTTACATGGCGGCGATTTAGCCCACCAAATGCTAACAAGAGCCCTGGTAACATAAACAAAGGAGCCATGGAAATCCCCATTCAACTCAATGTTAAAGGGTAAGTTCACCCTGACAAAAAGTTTATTGTAAAAATAGCAGAAAAAATAAAAAAAATATTGCGGAAGGTTTGAGAAAAATTCATCAAATAATTAAAAAGTTATCAGAATTTCAATTATTTGATTTGTGACGTCATATGCGAGCAGTATTCCTACATAGCGAATGGTAAAAAATCAATGAAATGTCATTTTCTCAGAAAATTGAAAATGGTTTTCACTGGAACTTTTGTATATCAATAGACAAATCATTTCACACCCGATCATGAAAAGAAAACAAAATTAAGTCATCAGGAACCATACAAAATTTGAAATTCATACATTTTATATTACATAACACATGGGGCAGCTGCTCGTTTATGACGTCACAAATCCAAAATTTTGAACTCTAATAACTTTCTTACTCTTTAACGGATTTTCCTCAAACTTTCACCAATATTTTTGACTATTTTTTCTGCTATTTTTACAACAAAGTTTTCTTCAGGGTGAACTTCCCCTTTAAAGCTTTTATCCAATGAAGCAGATTTAGACAGTAACTTGTGAAAACTAGCCCCCGAAAAAATATACATCCTTTTTTTTGCCTGGCAAACACCAATTTTTGTTGATAACGGCCCTGCTGTCAATACAGGAGGGCCTGGATTGAAAATGAGAAGCGATCATTTTCCCAGGGATTATCTTTCATTTGCAATGATTTCTCCACATAAAAAGAGCCGAGGAAAGTTCATTCACCTGGCAAGTGCCCACACCATCGAGTGCAGCAGTCAATGTAAACGTATCAGGTTTAATAAAAATTTACAAGATTTATAGAAAGATGGCAAGTCATAGACAATTGACTGGTAAACTGGGGGGGGTATCAAGGTCACAGAATCTATTTTTTTTTCTTTAAGCAATCTCAATTCCTGAAATTACCGTCTATATCCCCCAGGGGAAGTGAAAAAAAATGCCCTTATAAAACAGATAATCTCAATTTATCAAAACATGATTTGTCTTGGTTCATTTGAGGATATCCTTGTTCTCTGGGACAAACCCATTTTTTTGTTTTGGATCAGCACCCATTATGTACTGTATAATGGCACTGCTGTCACAAAACTTACCAGAAGAACGTGTTGGTCCCATCATCATAAACATCTGTCTGGTTGCTTGTAAATCTTGTATTCTCCTCTTCTTCTTCTCTTGATGAAAATGGCTTCTGCGGTTGAAGCGGTTCCTCCAGCTCATCAACCATTTTTCGGACTCTCTGAAGCACGTCCAAGCGCCCATCTCTTGGCGTTGTCCTATCCATCTTGTAAAATAAAGTTCAATAGGATGTGCAGATCTCCTGTAAAATGAACATCTGTAAAATGTTATAATACATAAATACCGGTAAACTCAACAAAGTACACACACAATACACACAGATGGGAACGAACACCAGCAAGACTTATTGGCCTGTATTCTGAAGTCGGGTTAAACTTACACTCAGGTTTAAAATTGTGGTTTAAGTATGGGAAGCCAAAAGTATCAAAATTTGTATTAAGTTGTATGTTTCTTATGTTTACTCAGCTCTTTCCTGATTCATCAATGGTGAAGACAGTCATCTATTTACAGTTCGTAGATAATAATGATTTAAGAGCCAAATGAGCTGAAATATGATATCTCTTCCGCTAGTGATTTATGTAACAATTGACCATCCATACTTAAACCAATACTTTAAACCTGAGTTTAACTTAAACCCGACTTCAGAATATGGGCCACTGAGGCTACAGCGAGTTCGAGAATCTGCTGCCTCGCTCATGTAGCGCCGATGTTCAGAGCATGCCGTTTGTCACTGCTCTCTATGTTCATTGGTCATCGGCAAATTGCGCAAGATAGTAGCGCATGCGCACAGTGATTTTAGTACACAAGACAGGTTGACATTGTATGAGCGATGATTGTGATCTAGATCTAGACCTCTGTCCAAAAGTTATTGAAATTTAGATCTACTCGTTTTTATTTATTTTTTTCTAAGCAACCACTTGACTAGACCGATAAATAGGTCTATTTCTGTGAGGGATATGCTCCGCTGAGACTTCATCTGGCTCCGGGGCATCCCCTTCGTCAATAGACCGATGATGGCCATTGGGCTCGTGATGGTGGAGCGAACAATCGCCGCTTAACTACAGCGTCTAACTAAGGGTAAGCTTTGGCACCCTCCTCGATTACTTCTAAATTTTACTTTTCAATGGAGTAAAAGGGAAGAAATATTAAGATAAATTTAT
Organism: Lytechinus variegatus; assembly: GCF_018143015.1. Taxonomy (NCBI): domain Eukaryota; kingdom Metazoa; phylum Echinodermata; class Echinoidea; order Temnopleuroida; family Toxopneustidae; genus Lytechinus; species Lytechinus variegatus. The sequence continues at coordinate 13,888,864 of NC_054748.1, read as the reverse complement.
ATTAAATACATTCAGCCTACCACCATTCTGCAAAATATGCCAGAACATTTTGATAACAAACAGATAAGGATCAGCCAGGTTCTTCTTCGTCTGATCCTTCGATCTCTTCGATCATCGTCAGCGCGCAGGTACCAGTGTGCTCACATGCCAGCCAATGGCAATGGCACTTCCATATGCTCAGCTGTAACTGACGGCGATCGTAAATCCTGGCTGATCCTGATCTGCTTGTCACCAAAATTCGTTATTTTCCAGTATATTTTTTTTTAGAGAGGTGGTAAGCTGATTGTATTTGACATAAATTTATCTTTACAATTTCTTCCTTTTCCCCTGTCAAAAAGCAAAATTTAGAAGTAATTGAGGAGGATGCAAAAACGCATCCTTTCTCCATAGATGCTGTAGTTAGGCGGCAGTTCTTTGCTTCACCATTACGAGCCCAATGGCAGATATCTGTCAGCATAGGACAAAAAACGCAGAAAATATTGAAAAACTCCTCAATATTCAGAAACAACGGTAGGGACAGTGATTTTCCGCGATCGCGGAAAACGGACGGAATTCACGGAAAATGCTTTTTGAAACGGAAAGTGGCATTTCAAACGGAAAATCACGGAAAACGCATTTTCCCTCAAAATACACAGAATAGCAACAGAAATTACTCCAAAATCACAACAAAATGAGAATATTAAATGGCCACAAAACCCCAGAAAACACGATCTCACTTTGCTACAATCATGACAATTCACAAATCATGACTGCACCCGACATCAGCACACTCGATTGTACAGTACCCCACGCCCGTACATACCCGGCCTGCCGGCCGTGTTGGGCTTCACTGCACTGCACTGTACCAAAGATCGTTCCAACTATAAAAGTACTATGAACGGTCGTGTGTTGCTGCCCTCTACGTTTGAAGATGTAACAGCACGATATCGTGGTCTTAAAATCCAAGATGGCGGATCGGCAAAAACCGTTGACTGATGATAACGATGTAAAAAAAAACCCCAAATTATCGATGAAAAATCATTTCACCGTGAAATAATGCTAATGATATGAGAGGTGAGGATGTATGCATGCTAAATGTCTTTGTAAAAATATTATTTACACCCGCATAGATCCGATTAGAACGGATTCTATTGTGTTGTTGGTACAGTAGCAGATACAAAGTTGGACTAGTGCGAGTGTACGTGTAATTTTGCTATTCAATGTGGAAACGGAATTGTCATTTTTCCGTGTGTACAAAGTCTATGGGGAAACGGAATTTCCGTTTTCTGACGTGCTGAAACGGAATTTGAGATTTTCTGAAACGGAAAAGGCAATTTTTTGAAACGGAAAATCACTGTCCCTACAACGGATATATCGGAGGGCCACTTGCCATGCTCGCTCAACTGGGTAATTGACTTTTAGAAATGCTTGCCCACAGCCCGCATGTCATTTTCACTTGCCCCAGGCAAGTGGCTTTGTCGCGTTGTTTATGAACAATACATGTATCTGGTCAGTAGAGGCGCTGGTCTAAACATTGGGATTGTCCTAACAAAACAAGGATATCCTCATAAACCAAGAGAAAACATGTCTTGATAAATTGAGATTGTCCTTGTTAACATGTATGGGGACATTGTTTTTTTCACTTAACCCTGGGGGACATAGACGGCAATTACGAGGTTTTTTTATTCTCACATATCCATGTCAAACCAGATTACAAGCATTTGCAGATCAGTTCAATATCAATTGCACAATATTGGCTTCATAAAAAAATCTCATTCGCTCAGCAACAGAGAAACTGATTTTAAATTTAAATTAAATTTTTCAATTTTTATAATCATATTGTAACAAGCTATGTTTCTGTTTCAATGTCATAGAGAGCTTTTAGGCTCTGTAAACATAGACTATACGGAAATTGTATGTGTAGATGTTCTGTGAATTAACAAAAATTAGCCAAAATCGCACATTTTATGAACATGTCGGAGTTGTCATGAAACCTTTTGATTAATTGTTAGCAAAGTTGCCTAAGCATTATCCAGTTGTTATATTCGAGGAAGCTGGTTTATTAGCAAAGTTAATTAGGTTATTGTAGTTGTTGAAGTCATCTTAGTAACTGTTTTATCGAAGTGTTAAAAAATGCTTAAATAGGAGTCGACTGTGATAAGGGAGCGTCTGCATTACGGTCCTTTACCATGGTGCAAATGCTGCACTTCATCTCTTGTATCTCATTTGGTTCTGTACAATGATTTATCTCTGAGAAATTAAAGGTAACGATCAAGCTTTGAACCTACACTCTGGACTACATTGAGTGCTGTAAAGGGACATATGATTAGTGTACGGAACGATTGGTGGTGAATGGTCGACGGATATCCGATTGACTGAAATGAGATGAGAGAGGTGAGCGATTGCAGTCGATGGATGATCTGACTGGACGAACCAGAGATGGCGGTTGGTGATGGTTGTTAATCATTCTCTTCCATAAACCACCAGCAACGGTCATATACTTTGACCAAATGAACGCAACTGACGGTCAGGCACGGTGGCATCCTGACAAGAAAACCATGTCAGTTGTAAGTTGGATTTGAGGTCGTCACAATATTATCTATTCTCAGATTACTGATTAAATCGGAGGAACAAGTTTTTTGAGTTTTAATAACTGGATCGAGTTGTTTTAGCTTTCGTTTTGAGTCTTGTTGTGTACGATGCCGGGCTGATTCCTCTAATTTGTAAGTTGACAATGTTTCACTTTGAAATTTTATTCACTTCTAAAACACTTAGTTTTCCCAAATTTCAACAATATATAAAAAAACACCAAATATCATATTATCATTTCTGCTACATGATTGGATTGCTTTTGTTTGCTTTAAGTTTGAACTTTTTTTATTTCTTTCATATCTATCCTTCTTGCTTGATTTGTTTTTTGTTCCATCTATCTTTTAATATTTCCTACCTTTCTTTCCTGATCCTTTCTCTGTGTGTTGATTTTTCTCTTTCCTTCTCGTATCTGCCCTTTTATTTCCTTCCTTCTTTCTTTCCTTAAACTTTTATTTACTTCCTTCTCCCTTACTCTCCTTTTTCTTTTCGTTCCATTATTTTTTTTTCATTCTCTCCTTTCATTCTTTCCTCCTTTCGTTCATTCTTTAGTTTATTTATCCTTCTAATTCTTTCCCTCCCACCATTCCCTGCCTTCCTGTTTTCTTACTTCTTTCTGTTTGTTTCAAAGAATGAAGGAAACATTTTCTTTCCTTCATTCTTTGTTTCCTCCTCCTTTTTCTTACTTTTGTTCTTTCTCTCCTTTATTTTGTCTTTCACATATTTATTCATCTTCCTTTTTAAATTTTTCTTTCTATATTCAATTCAAAGAACTCAAAATGACGGAAACGCTTCTTCTTTTATTCTTTCATCCTTCTTTCTTTTTTTCCTTTCTTTCTTCTCATTTCATCTCTTTTCTTTCTCTCCTTCATTCTTTCGTTCACCCTCCCTTCCAATTCTTTATATTTTTTCCCCCAAGTCTTACACTGTGTAGCCTTCTTTGTTGATCTTTTTTATCGATTGTCCTGTATTTCATTTTGAGGTTGTGAAATCTGGTCGCACGAAATTAACTGCATGGATTTGGTGATTTTTTGCACTGCCCCGGCCATTTTTATTTTCCTTTTTTTTCTTTTTACTTTTCTTTCAAAGAGATTCATCACGTATCATGGAAAACACGGCATTATCGTGATATAGGTAACCACCATTCACTTCATACAGCAGTGCTTTATTCAGTCGCACGCACGGTTCCCTATTTCCACCTCCATTCACTTTGTACACAAATGCGCGTACACAAATCTATGAGTGGTTTCCAAAACCACGATTTGGCCGAAAACACCAGGCAGGCCCCTTTTTGAGGCAGGAAAAGGGAGTTTCCTGCATTATCCCCGGGACCCCAACCCCCCCAAAAAAGGTCCAAACACTATTTACTACGGGTGGGACTCGCAGTCGTATCAAATCAAAACATGCTACTCGCAGCAGCTGAGCTGAGCAGCCACTGGCAGTGGCACTGTAGCCTAGGCCTACAAAGTACAATACACGATGTAACTTCACTTCAGTTGCAGCGAATCGATTAACGCAACGAAATGTAATTAATGACAAGATAGGCAAAATCTACCTGAATTTATGCAAAATACAGAAACACTAAACTACATTATATTGTCAATCACACAATCAAAACGTACCGTATTGTGGAGAAAAACCAATATTATTCAAATATAGTTAGTTGCAACCTGATTGCAACGCTGTATATACACGTACGTGCGATGCGATATGTATGTACGAACAAGTGGAATGCCTCTGGCCGTCTCACCTGCATCACGCGGTTCAATATAGCAGCAGTGCTCACTTTGAATACTACTCTAACTCGCACAAGATGTTCAGTGATACATGGTTACTCTTATTTCCCTTTTTTATGAACTAGACCAATAAACTTACAGAGATATGATGGTTATTCAACAAAAAACCCCAACATGGCCAAAGTTCATTGACCTTACATGACCTTTGACCTTGATCATGTGACCTGAAACTCGAACAGGATGTTCAGTGATACTTGATTACTCTAATGTCCAAGTTTAATGAACTAGACCAATAAACTTTCAAAGTTATGATGGTAATTCAACAGATACCCCCGATTCGGCCAAAGTTCATTGACCCGAAATGACCTTTGACCTTAATCATGAGACCTGAAACTTGCACAAAATTTTCAGTGATGCTTGATTACTATTATGTCCAAGTTTCATGAATCAGATCCATAAACTTTCAAAGTTATGATGGGAATTCAACAGATATCCCAATTCGGCCAAAGTTCATTGACCCTAAATGACCTTTGACCTTGGTCATGTGACGTGAAACTCATGCAGGATGTTCAGTGATACTTGATTAACCTTATGTCCAAGTTTCATGAACTAGGTCCATATATTTTCTAAGTTATGATGACATTTCAAAAACTTAACCTCAGGTTAAGATTTCGATGTTGATTCCTCCAACATGGTCTAAGTTCATTGACCCTAAATGACCTTTGACCTTGGTCATGTGACATGAAACTCTGATAGGATGTTCAGTAATACTTGATTAACCTTATGGCCAAGTTTTATTAACTAGGTCCATATACTTTCTAAGTTATGACATCATTTCAAAAACTTAACCTCAGGTTAAGATTTGATGTTGACGCCGCCGCCGTCGGAAAAGCGGCGCCTATAGTCTCACTTTGCTTCGCAGGTGAGACAAAAAAGAAAAATTAAATTTCATCATAAGCTCTGTGTACATATGTAAAATTGTTGTTTTTTATACCCTTAATGAGTGCACGTATGGCAAGCGTGAAAAAACACCACTTTAAACATATTTTTTTGGTCACGCACGTGTATGATGGTGGTCCCCAAGTCAGTGCTCCTCACGAATTGACTTAAAATTCAACATGAATTCCTTTTCATTTCACAAAATCTTCCAGTTGATAAAGTTTCTTACATCATTATGAGTAAATGTGCCAAATATCTCATAAAAATTTGTAAGAAATATATGATTTTCTTGGAAAACAAGTGGAATGCCTCTGGCCGTCTCACCTGCATCACGCGGTTCAATATAGCAGCAGTGCTGACTTTGAATACTACTCTAACTCGCACAAGATGTTCAGTGATACATGGTTACTCTTATGTCCACTTTTTATGAACTAGACCAATAAACTTACAGAGATATGATGGTTATTCAACAAAAAAACCCAACATGGCCAAAGTTCATTGACCTTACATGACCTTTGACCTTGATCATGTGACCTGAAACTCAAACAGGATATTCAGTGATACTTGATTACTCTTATGTACAAGTTTCATGAATCAGATCCATAAACTTTCTAAGTTATGATGGTAATTCAACAGATACAATCAATTCGGCCAAAGTTCATTGACCTTTGACCTTGGTCATGTGACCTGAAACGTGCACAGGATGTTCAGTGATACTTGATTACTCTAATGTCCAAGTTTAATGAACTAGACCAATAAACTTTCAAAGTTATGATGGTAATTCAACAGATACCCCCGATTCGGCCAAAGTTCATTGACCCTAAATGACCTTTGACCCTAATCATGAGACTTGAAACTTGCACAAAATTTTCAGTGATGCTTGATTACTATTATGTCCAAGTTTCATGAATCAGATCCATAAACTTTCAAAGTTATGATGGGAATTGAACAGATATCCCCAATTCGGCCAAAGTTCATTGACCCTACATGACCTTTGACCTTGGTCATGTGACGTGAAACTCATGCAGGATGTTCAGTGATACTTGATTAACCTTATGTCCAAGTTTCATGAATTAGGTCCATATATTTTCTAAGTTATGATGACATTTCAAAAACTTAACCACAGGTTAAGATTTCAATGTTGATTCCTCCAACATGGTCTAAGTTCATTGACCCTAAATGACCTTTGACCTTGGTCATGTGACATGAAACTCTAATAGGATGTTCAGTAATACTTGATTAACCTTATGGCCAAGTTTCATGAACTAGGTCCATATACTTTCTAAGTTATGATGTCATTTCAAAAACTTAACCTCAGGTTAAGATTTGATGTTGACGCCGCCGCCGCCGTCGCCGCCGCCGCCGCCGCCGCCACCGCCGCCGCCGCCGCCGCCGTCGGAAAAGCGGCGCCTATAGTCTCACTTTGCTTCGCAGGTGAGACAAAAAACGTGTCCCCAAAATTAGTCTTGATTTCAGGCAGCACGCACGCATGCGATATGCATGCCCAACAGCGTGGTGCGCTCGTGATTTCAAGGGGACCGTTTCTGTAACTGTCGGAAAAAAATGGGACTTGTCGGATAAAACGCCGGATAAAACGTCCGACAAGTCCTTTCTGAGACGCCCTCGAAATGCACCTCGAGCGGGCTTGTCAGGATAACGTATACAGGGCAGGAGAGGAGGTCTAGCTTGCACAATGTCCTGACAGGCGCGTAGCCAGGGGGGGGGCGGTGGTCGCCCCCCAATAAAAAGGGAAAAAAGAGAGGAGAAAAGGAAAAGGGAAGGGAGGAAAGGGAAGAAAGGTAGCTTTGTGTTTTTTTCTTTTTATTCTTTATTTTTTTTCTCAAAAGAGAAACTCCTCCACTCTTCTTGCTCTAAATTTATATATGAATTTTGCTTCCGCGCTGTGCGCAGTTAAATGACAATATTGAAGTTCTCCATTGTTTCCCCCACCATTTCTCTAACCCTGTTTTTCCACCTCAGCTATGTGCTTCTTGCCAGTTAAAGTTAAAATTGTATGCATTAGGGCATGAATTTGAGTAAGGTATAGGCCGAAGTAAATATATGAAGTTATCTTTTTTTTAATTAATCGCGCAACTTCTGGTCTGGTTGGCTCCGAGCGGGTAAAATCTTTATATCAGTTTCTGCCGTCACCTCAATTAAGTCAACTTCTCCCGCGTTTCAGCTCATTACTAAACAATCATAATTTTGGGGCAAACAGGTTCCTAATTTAAAAAGAGGAAGGTATGAAATTCGTGTCGTATTAAATAAAAAAGTAAAATATTTTTATCAAATTGTATTAAACTTTATGTCATTTCCCTGTATACATTCATCTCCTGTCCTGTTTTGCGACCTCAGTTTGAAATTTTGAATGACACTTAAGTTTCCTTATTTTCAAAATGAAGCGCTTCAGGATAAGTAAAAAAAATTAGGCATCCTGTTTTTATATATAGATAGATAATTTCAACAAATCACAGAAGTTTCAGCTTTTTGAGCACTGTTTTCTTTGTAATGAAGTTCAATATAATCTTAGAAAATCAATTGAATTAGAGCCGAATGGGTACATAGAGATATCTACATTTCATGAAAAGTCCGCCCTTTGAAATTTCAGAGTTTCATTGCTCTGCGTGGGGAGGAATATCGATCTTCCTCTACCAATCTTCTCCTCTGTTTTTCGAGTTAAAAATATGCACTGATGCTAAATTGTTTGTAATCAAATCTGATCTTTCCAAAGAGAGTATTCAATATATAGGCCTATCTTTGAGAATACCCTTTTCTCGGGACCCTTTTTATGGCAAGAAAAAATGATAAAACGCTGTAGCTTCCGCGCTTCGCGCAGAGTTATTATCATTTTAATTTTGTATACCTCTTTTGTGCGTTCACAATCACTTTTGAAAACAAGGTTCAAAATCGCAATATAGTCAACCGAATTGGAGGTACTAGAGACAAGAGAAACGGCTCCTTTTCATTTTAATTTATGAAACACTAAAAGCTTCCCCCTCCCTGCACCCACCCCCTGGGGAGCGCGCTTCGCGCGCTCTGTAAGTGTTGGCACGCTTCGCGTGCATTTACCGCCCCCTCCAAAATGAAATCCTGGCTACGCGGTTGTGTCCTGAGAACTTTCTTTCCTTTCTTTTTTTTACTTTACGAACTGACATAATTTGAACAAAGAAATTATTTTGGAGAAAAAAAAGAAAAGCATGTTTATAAGGCAACAATAGTCAAAACTGACTAGTTTGCCTATTCAAAATAACAACAACAACTTTCTTGAAACTTTCCCCAGGAAGGGATATGGGAGGGGGGTGCGACCCCCCTTTATAATAATAGAATTTTGAGGGAGCTAGATAGGCCTATGGCGTATCTTGTAATATTAATGAAAGGTTGCCATCGAGTGGAGTGAGAATGATTGTTTTTACATTTTTATTACGAAATCCAATTTTGTGATAAATTTTGACAAAAAATAACAGTAGGCCGAAATAGGCCGGGCCATATGTATTTCACCCTTCTCTCTCTATATATATTTTCCTTTCTTTTCTCTTTCTTTTACTTGCATGGTCGAGAAAAAAATGTCTTGTTTTTGACGGGGGGGGGGGCATGCATGAGCTCCCCAAGCCTACGCCACATCTAAAAAGTCATGATAAACTACACTCATTCACATAAGTTTAAAATGAGAGTATAATTGATTTCTTGTTTCAAATGGGTACAGAACCCAGTCGTGAGGGATTTTTTCTTGGGTAAAAAGGTGCATTGATATGAGAATGTTCAAGAAGGTAAACAGTAAAAAGAACAAAAAAAGAAAAGATAAGACAAAAAAGAAAAGAAAAAAAATAACATGAAAAAGGAAAAAAAAGAAAAAAAAGACAAAGACTAAATAACAGAAAAGAAAAGGAAGGAAAAAGAAAAAAATGAGAGAGAAGGAAAAAAGGAATGGAAAAGGAAAAAAATATAATAAGCTAATGAAAATGAACAAAAGCTGTGGCAAAAATAGTCAATCCTGACTGGTTGCCAACCAAGAAAAGAAAAAGAAGAAGTGGCGTAGCTAGGATTTTTTTCCGGGGGTCGGGGGGGGGGGGGGGCACTGGGGGATCTTTGCTTTTTCAGGGGGGGGCACAATTTTTTCCGGTGTGTGTGTTTGTGTCACAAGGGCGGATCCGACTTGCGTCAGTATGGGATGGGGCCAGAAATTATCTTCACCTATATTTTCCCCGATCAGTCACTTTTTTTTACTTCCATGTATTTCGTCCTGAAAATTAATATTCTGGGCAATGTTATGTGAATTCCCGAGCAAGATTCGTTTGTAACTATATGGTTACTGCGAACGCCAAGCGCGAGCAGAAAGGGACCTGTTAAGGACTGCTTACAGTTACACACGTAGACGGTATATATCTCAATAATGCCAGCGCGAAGCGCGAGCAAGTTTTGTTGACATTCCGACCTAATGGTCATTCTAAGAACTTTTTGTATTAATAAATGGGATAGGTATGTAATAAACAATTGATGCGAGCGCGCGCGAGAGGAAGAAAATTGAAATTTTAGTCCTAAAAGTGGGACACTCTTTGTACATCCTAAATAGGATATAAGCGTGAGCAGACAATTATTGATATTCTGCAATGAAACTGGATGATTTAAGTACATTTTAAATAAAGAACGTGCAGGCTAGCTATCGCGCATGTTTTAGATTTAGACCTAGAATCTGGACATTCTCAATACATTTTGTTAATGGAAAGTAGATAATATGAACTTGGCAAATCAAACAATGTGACCACGCAGCGTGAGCTTAAAATGCTGATATGAAGACCATAAAGCGGGCATTTTACAGAGCACTTCAATTTGTAAATGAGAAAAAAATAATGAAAGCTCGATGTCCGAGCCGGCTAAAATGTGTTTTGTATATTGACTTCAAAACTTTTTTGTTTATATTGCTCCATATTAGCCTATTGAGCAAGATATGAATCTCATTTAACAGGCAATATTGGCGCGAAGCGCAAGCAAAAAGTTTATATATGGAGACATGAACATTTTTTTTCCAAGTCTTCCCCCTGACATTATTTCGTTCACTCGTCTTCCTCCTCTTATTTTCCTGTTCTTTTTTCTTCTTTTCCTTTTTCTTTCCTTCTTTCTCCCTTTTCTCTTTTTTTTTGCTCTTCCAATTTTTTTCAGGGGAGCACCAGGGGGCACACCAAATCTCGGGGGGGGGGGGGCACGTGCCCCCCAGGACCCCCGTAAAGCTACGCCACTGAAGGTAAAGGGAAGATCCTCCTCAGGTAAGAAAAGGGGCACGGAACACGTTGAGGGGCACTTTTCTTCAGGAAAAAAGGGGCACTGATACGAGAAATGGCAATATCACTAAAGCGGGTCCTAAGGGACACAGAACACGTTTGAGAGGGGGCATTTTGGTTTTTCATTTCTCTTTGAATCAAGGGCACTTACCTAAAACGGGTCCTCAGGTTAAATTTAGGGGGCACAGATACTGGAATCTAACTGATTTCAGCTGACAATTATATAGAAACACCAGTTGGAGAACCAATTGTCATCCGGTACCAGTTGCGAATACAAGTTCAACTGGTGCCAGTTTTGACCAGTTTGCAACTGGTTCAATACAGTTCAGACCAGTCAACTATATGCTAGGACCAGTTCGAAAACACCAGTTGTCAACTGGTGCCAGTTAGAACCAGTTGGAAACGCAACATGTCAACTCGTACCAATTAAGACCATGCAACGTACAGCATCAACAAAAAAAATACACGTGATGGAATCTGTTTAACATTTATTGGTTTCAGGGTGAAGTTTACCTTTACAACTCTTTACTCCTACCCTATATCCGGGGGGGGGGCACTTCCATTGACGAGTGGATAACATGCGCGACCAATGCAGGGGGTCTCGAAAAGCACCCTTAACACGTATTTTCCATATTCTGAAAATGCACCCCTTGTGAACCCTACCCTTAACATCCTTTATAAAACATTTAATTTTGTTTTATCATCCCCGCAAATGTGACCCTAAACACGTAGCTTTCCTAACGAAATAGATACCCTTTTTTCATTATTTTTGTGTTTTTGACACCCTTATCACGTCACGTATGTAACGTGCCCTATTGTGAAAACGACATCCTTTTTACGTGTTTTTTTGCTCGCGCGTGGTATCCACTCGTCAATGTAAGTGCCCCCCGGGCCTATATCATCCTATAGGATGATCATCTTATCCTGTCCTCCCAATCCTAACATCCTTCACCTATCCACTGAGTCCTATCAATTAATGACGTGATTTTACTTCACTTGGCGGGCTACGGTTAATATCAATTTAAAATTGCACTTATAGAATATGTTTTGATTGAAATGATATGGTAATCGAACCACATACTTTTATGAAACTTTTCAAGGTGGAAATATTGAATAAACAAATACGTTAATTGTTAAAGGTACATTACCTATAATTTTGGTCATTTACTGATGTAATGAATATTCATGAGTGCATAATTTAAAATCAGTAACAACTCCATTTTGAAAAAATACATTTTAGTAATTTTTGCCAATAGTGCAGATGGAGCGACTGTCTTTGAAATATAACCTATATACAGTACTAAAAAGTTTTTAAAAAATGTTGTCCAAGGCGCAGCAGTTTCATTTGTTGCATTTTTATCATATTTCTCGATATTGCTTCACATATATTTGTTTCATATAAACAAAATAATGATGCATAATATGAAATTACAAATATATCATTGAGAAAATCGGTCAAGCATAAATTAGTCAAAAACATTTGAGTCAGAAAAATACGATGAGAACTACCTACACATGTATAAAAGCAATCTTCCATAATAACCGCAGGTCCCGATGACATAAGTTGTCAGTTATAAAGAGTCAGAAGACTGATCTAAGTTTATGGCAATGATATAAATTCAACTTTAATTTTGGATACAGAAAACTGGATGGGGGAAAAGTTTTTTTTTTTTATAATAATCGTAGATAAGCCTGCACGAATTAATAAAAGAGCTAAACACACAAAGTCAGACTGGGTGCAACTTTGTATTCTTCACGGTCTTGGAGTACCCTTAAATAGGTGCAGCTTGACACTTTTCTGGTATTGGATTGCGTAATATATACACTTTAAATAGTACCCTCCTGGTCTAATTCGAACACCTTGATAACTTGCTACTCTTCCGGACCATGATAGGAGCAACTTTAATTGCACCTATCTGGACTCGGAGTACCTTGAAAGTTGCAAGTTTGTACCTTTCTGAACTTTGAATACCTTGATAGGTGCAAGTCTGTACCTTTCTGGATTTTGGACTACCATGATAGGTGCAAATTTGTACCTTTTGGACTTTGGAATACCATGATAGGTGGATATTTGTATCTTTCTGGACTTTGGAATTCCTTGATATGTGCAAATTTAATTCCCCAATCAGCAACGATGGTGTCCAGCTCCCCAGTAAATGGATTTTGGGAGAGACCAGACCGATGGGGGAGGCGCTCTTTTACCTTTCTGAACTTTGAATACGTTGATAGGTGCAAATGTGTACCTATCTGGACTTTTTAATACCTTGATAGGTGCAAGTCTGTACCTTTCTGTACTTTGGACTACCGTGATAGGTGCAAATTTGTACCTTTCTGGACTTTGGAATACCTTGATAGGTGCAAATTTGTACAATATGATTCTGGAGTTTGGAAAACCTTGATAGGTGCAAATTTGTACCTTTCTGAACTTTAAATACCTTAATAGGTGCAATTATTAAAGTCTGTACCTATCTGGACTTTGGAATACCTTGATAGGTGCAATTATCAATGTCTGTACCTTTCTGAACTTTGAAATCCATTGCCAGGTCCAATTAAATATGAACTGTCCTGTATTGGAGTACCTTTACCATGGAGGTGCAGCTTCTTAACATATTTCATACTAGGAAGTTGCAAAACTGCACCTGTACGAAGTGTTCATAGCGTGGCAATGCTAAGTGTGCTGTTTGTTTTCTTCTTTACAACAAATTGACCTTACTCTATGTGGCAAATTATGATTGACCAATAGTGATTATAACAGTCCTGTAGCTTATATCTGTCTGTCAGTACGTTTTACCAACATGTCTCTGGTTCTAGTCCTTTAAAATATGTTTTTGTTTGGTTTAGATTCCAGCGACCATTACTTTATGAGTTCGTATGCCTGCATGTAGGCCTATATCGTTATCAAAAGTTTAGTAAATTCATGACTGGGCGATTTCAAGTCCGGTGTTGGCCTTGGTGTTGGACTTGAAATCTGGATTGCTTACCCTAGCTCCAAAACTGATTCAGATTATTGACATCTCAACAACCAGTGAGTGACTTTTTGGATCGGCCATCTTCATCTTCATTTTATGTTTGACCTAACACCAACACCAAAAGGTCAACGCTGAACTTGAAATCACCCATTGTCTTCAACTGACATGCCTGACAGCCCTATGTCTTATAAAAATCAACTATAATATAATCATTGATTCTCGTCTTCAACCAGCTGGTCTGACGATTCTTGTATAGGATCTTCCTCCTCCGCTGTCTGCTGTACCTCGGAGAGAGAGAACGCGGTTTTGTTGACGAATAACGAGTCTTTAAACCAAGTAAAGTTCCTACCCAACATCTGGTATAACTGGCGGTCGTACCGGTGATAGAAAGATCGCAATGCGTTAACCGTGTTCTGATCAGGCGAAGGGTATGATGGTTTCGGCGGAGGGCACAGGCTAAAGGGTCTTGCCAAACAATATGACTTAGAACGCTTGTCGAATGCAACTGCAGAGTCTTCGAAGAAGCGCGGCACACCGATGAAGTCTTCGACAGCCTGGAGTACCGGTATCGGATCGGTTTCCAACCGATCGCCATCGACCGTCATTATCTGCGAACGACCGAACCATTCAAACCACCTCCGAAGATGAATCACGTACATGCCGACGTTGACGACGCCGTTCCAAGTATGAATGTCGCCCCCATCGCTGATGACGGTCTTTGTGAAGGACTCGTCGATTTGATGTAGACTATCAAGATAAGGATACTGTTTTGTGCTTTTCACCCACCCTTTGTTTTTAACTTCCCCTGTATTAACAGAATGGGCAGAGTGGTATTCCAACAGTGCGCGCTTCACTGGATCCCGAATTATGACGATCAACTTCGGCTTTGGCACAATGTCATTTCGGATGCCGTCGGGTGCGGTGCTGCTAGCGAAGTAGTCCGAGCCCATTTCGACGGTGACCTGATCGGGGGACGTGTATGGCATTTTCTCCATGTACCATGACATTCCTTTAGCTCGGCGGAAAGTTGGTCTGTCGAAGTAACGGATTGTGTCCGTCGAATGGAACATTACAGAAGGATGTCTATCGAGGAAAAAACGTAGACTCTCTTCTCCGCCTTCCTTCGCGCCAACTACGATGACGTCAGGTACCCGTTGCTTGCATCCGATGTCGTCTCGACTTTCAACGTCCAGGAGTTGGTTTCTCATAGAACGCGAGAGATGGTAGCATTGCCGCACCTCCGATGTTTTCTTGAAGCGTATCGCGGTGCGGTTGTAAAAGTATCGTTTACTGCGCGCATCCCGCAAAATACTTTCCGACGCGGTAGCGCGTTTACCGATCGTCAACAATGACGGTACCTTCCCGCTGCGGATGAGGAGTAATATTGCGCATGCGCAAAGGATTGCGCATAATGGAATGATTCTGTGCGCGTTTGTTCTATCCCTCCTCAGTGTGGAGAGACCGTTTCTCAGCATTTTCAAAAAATAATATCCTGGCCAGTCTGTGGTATGAGTATCGGTGTGTTAATGTTTTTGTCTCTGGTTTCCAAGTGCGTTCGGTTGCGAACCCCGACAACTCGACACTCTGAGTAGCACGATTCTCCACCGATGACAAAATTCACATCTACTATCTCTTATGTCCTTTATAACGAGGCTGGAGTATTCTGTTATGAGGGAAATGAAAGCAGAGAATGATGAATAAAATAGCATTATATGTTGCTTAACTAAATTAAGAACGAATCAGTGACTATTAAGAAACAATTAACGAACAACCTTTAACAAGCAACAGCAATTAATGATTTTTAACTCTACCGATTACGAGAAAACATTTTTTTTCATATAAGTAATTCTGTTCTTATTGAAAAATAATCATGATATTACATTATTTACAAATTGCTATCCATCACTATTCCTGCACATCATGACACTCCTTCCAGTGACTGACTTCACCATCCCAGCTTCCTTTATGAGCTGCCAAAGTGATTACTTCATCAAGTATCAAGTATTTTCTTTAATTTGTTCCTTTCCTAGATCTCATTTTCACTTCTTAGACAATCAAAGAGGGACGGAAACCCCGCCCTTGCCACCCCCCCCTACAAAGTAGCGCCGCTCGGTCTGTTGCCATTGGGCAGTTGGGTGATCCTGGAGGCCCGTTGCAGAAAGAGTTGCAATCGATCGCAACTCTAAAAATCATGCGCAACTTGATTTTCAACCAATCAACAGCGCGCATTTGGGACTTGCAATTGATTTTTTGGCTTGCGTTTAAACGCAACTCTTTCTGCAACGGGACTCCTGACCCTGCTACCATTTTGTTGGATTTTTTTAAAGCATTGATTGTAAAGAAAAATGATATTTTGTGGAGCTATCCATAAAGTTCTTTAGATAAAGAAAAAATTGTAAACTCAAGTTAGGGTTTAATGCAAGGGGTGGCAATATGATTAGTGCCCCCGCCGCTGCCACCAGCACCATCACCGAATTCCAAATCACATATTGTCATTTTCAATGGTAAATTGCAAATTCGTTCACTGCCAACTCGCCCACTCACCAAATGGTCTACCTTCATTTAGTCTAATGCCATACCGTACATCAAAATTTCGTCCATTTGGTCGAATGACCTTTTGATACAATCGTCACTTCGTCTAATCACCAGCTCGTCTTTCGTCTCATAACCAGTTGGTCTAATATTCGTTTTACTTTCATTCATTTTGCCCAATTAACCCTTATGAGGCACTGCAAGAAATTTGCGATCAATTGCAAGTCTATTTCCGTTCCAGAAATCAAGCATATGCCGTGCAATTAATGGCAAAGTTGCGATTGATTGATAATATCTGCTCCATGAAACAAGGAGTGTAATCTGATTTGCTAAAGTTAAATGTGATCAATCAACTGTGAAATTGGAACAGAATATTTGCGATTGATTGCAAATATTTTCTTGCAACACCCCCTTAGTCTGATTAGACCAAATGATATATGAACTAAATGGCTATTGCACCAACTGGTTATTAGACGAAATGGTGAGGGAACGAAATGGCAAAAAGACCATGTGGATATTGGACGAACCGATAGACCAAATGAAAGTAGACGAGTTGGCAATTTGACGAATTGGCATTGGATCAAATAAAAGAAAATAAACCTTTGTCAATGCATTCTAATCATAATTGTATCAATGGTTCTAATGTTCAGTCACACCGACGGTATTAATGTAATAGATTTGATCGGTTTGGGGTCGGTTTCGCTGGTGTGACTGTAACCGACACCGACTCCAAACCAACCAATGGTCATTGGAAATAACGCAATAGCTTTGATCGGTATAGAGTCGGTTTCGTTGGTGTGACTGTAACCGAAACCGACTCCAAACCGACCGATGACATGTCATTGGTAATAACGTCATAGCTTTGATCGGTCTGGAGTCGGTTTCGTTGGCATGGTTGGCGTGACTGTAACCGAAACCGACTCCAACAAACCGACCGATAGTATGTCATTGGAGATAACGTAATAGGTGTGGTTAGCATGACATCGGGTCTCATCGGTCTGACTGTGCATAAAGTCTCAAGCAATTAAAAAGTTACTCTTGATGTAGAGACTAGAGAGCTCGAAGATGGCACAATGACACCCATATTCATTATCAACGTCTGTTAAAAACTATTATTAACGAGATTTCACACGATAAAAAAATCGTAATTTGAATGATGATTCCAGATAAGGCTAATGACGAATTTTCAGCGCGTGTGAAACCAAACTAAAATCACGAACCCTTATTACAATCACGAAATCAAATTCTACTCCAGAGGTGAATTCCAGTTATACCCTTTTCATAAACCTATCCTCCAATTAGCCGCCTAAGAGTAATGCGGATAATTCAATAAAAATTGCGTTCATAAACTCCGAAAATAAGCCGCATTATTTTTACGAGCGCCCGTCCTGAAAAAGGCGGATAATCGCCATGACAACTGGACATGCACGCCCCCTCCGATGCGGTTGTGTTGGAAAAGGGTGACCTTGTGACCGCACCATGGCAATTATCCGCATTATTTGGAAATGCGTTCATAAACTCAAAATCTTGTCCCGATGCTGCTATTATGCGGATAATAGCAGCATCAGAGTAATGCGGATAACTCTTGTCCTCCTCCAATTTTACGACCAAATTATGCTGCTATTAGCCGCCTAATTCATTTTAATGGGGTTTATGAAAGGGGTATTAGGTTTCACTCAGTGAAATTACCGTACGAATTTACCGTGTGAAAGGTACGATGATTCTAAAGACGAATTGCAATTAATCATCATTACAATGATGATTCAAGATTAACGTGTGAAAAGGCCCCTAGAGTAGGATATCGAGAAACCTTTTCGCTTTACACGATTAAAATTAATGGTCGGAAAAGCTTCTTAGAAGACAAGAGCTGACTATAGAACTTTTCTTTGTCCCGTCTTTGGAACAATTTGAATAGGGTTCCAGGGGCGGACAAGCAAAAACGAGAGGGGCTTCACTATACAAAATGATTGTCATTTCGGTACCAAGAAACTTGACAAGCAAAACAAAGGTTGACTATAAAATGAAGGTAATTTGGTGTTGGGTTCAAAATGCAAAATGTACGTCATATTTATTTTTTTTCACTTGGCAGCCGAAGGGTGGGGGTTTACCCCCCCCCCCCCTTAACCCGATCAACCACAACCATGACAATTATGGAAATCCAGCAACGTCAGTTTCTAAAATGCATGTTTGTTTCAAAATATGTTTCTAAAATTATGATGTGAAAGTCAAATATTCATTTTTTTAAATTCAGTGTGTGTGTGTGTGTGTTTTCTTTTGCTTTCAAAGAAAGTTGTGCAAATTTCTTGTACTGAGAAAAAATTATGGCATCGATGGAATTTCATATAGTCGAGGTTGATTGGATCAACCGTAAGACGAGGCCAAGGCCGGCCTGCCCAGATCAGAATCGAAACAACACAAATTGGGATGCTTGGCTTCAATAGTCATATTTGGCGACTGAAAAGCCGCTAAAAGATAACCCCCCCCCCAAAAAGAAGACTCTTCGAACATGTCGAAACTACAATTTGTATTACAATAGCTTTAATAGCATACTTTCAGACCCTTCATAAACTGCAAGAATCTAAAGTGAAGTATAATTGTCATTGATTTAAAAAATGAAATATGAACGAGAAAAGGATATTACCTGCATCGAATCTACATAACCAAATACTCAGGCCAACCACCCTGATAGAAGGAGCAAGTATTCTGCCAAAGTTATTTTTAATAATTAATAAACTTACCATACTAAATCAAGATGCTTAATATCCTCACTCTGAACTTGCGAAATATTTCCAATTAGGGATGTGTTGATAATATTCTCAGCTAAAATTTAGCAATCTTACAAGGAACATATCCATGTTAACATTGTCACTGCGTGTACTCACATCTAATGCTATAAACGGTGTGTTATACTTTGCAAGGAACTCGGGGACTAAACCGCGGAACAAAAGTTAAAAAAAAACAAATCGATACTTCGTAAGGAAGGGGCTTGCAATCAATCGATACCTACTAGGGATACCAAACCTTTGAATTGAGTTTCTATATTGGGTCGAAAATACACGAGGCGCTTATTCTTCTTCTGGAAACAGTACAGTCCACCGTCTGGTGTATTGTACTGGTATAGTGGCTTTGGGGTCTCATTCACACCAACAAAACCACCCCAGTCCGATCAAAGATATTATCCATTTCCATTGACACTCGATCACTCGGTTTGTAGTAAGATGCGTTATTGCGTCAGTGTCCTGGACCAAACTTGTCGGAACCGCGTCGGAGCATGTCGAAGTATTTAACATTATTCATCGAGGACCTATCGATAAATCGACAAAAACCTTATTTCCTTTTAGGCCTATCTCCCTTTTCACATACTTTTCTTCCCTTTTCCATGTTTCTTAATATTTCTGTCTTATATGCATTTATTTTTTACCCATAGCTAGGTGCCGGGAATGAAGGGGGGGGGGGGTGGGGTCACATATGGCAATCAATTTCAGAAATGCACACACCTTAAAACAGTACACTGAAACCCTAAGTATAGTGCGAACCGAGGACATTTTCTTTCCTTTTTACAATACCCCCAGTGGCGGGAAAAGGGAATGCCTTAGTATGCTGGGGCACAATGTGTTGAAAGTTGGGACAAAAAGTACATATAAAACATTTTAGTTTTGTTTTAATATCCTCGCAAATTTGACCCTAAAGACGTAGCATTCCTATCGAAATAGATACCTTTTTTCGTTATTTTAGTGTTTTTGACACCCTCATTAAGTAACGTACTTAACGTGCCCTATCTTAAAAAAGACATCCTTTTTACGTATTTTGGGGGTCGCGCATGGTATCCACTCGTCAATGTAAGTGGCCCCTCCGGGAACCGAATAATTTATATCCTATATAAGTGTTTTTCTCATCTAAATTATCATTTTCAAGACAAAGCTGAAAAGTGGCTACCTTACGCACTTGATTGTTGATAAAGAATGTTTTTGAGCAAAATTTAACAGCCCACTTAACATGCTTAAAGGTCAAGTCCACCTCAGAAAAATGTTGATTTGAATCAATAGAGAAAATCAGACAAGCACAATGCTGAAGATTTCATCAAAATCGGATGTAAAATAAGAAAGTTATGACATTTCAAAGTTTCGCTTATTTTTAACAAAATAGTTATTATGAAAGAGCCAGTGACATCCAAATGAGAGAGTCGATGATGTCACTCACTATTTCTTTTGTTTTTTATTGTTTGAATTATACGATATTTTAATTTTTACGAATTTGATGATTAGGACCTCCTTGGCTGAAGCACAAAATGTTAAAATAATGGAATTCCACGTGTTCAGGGAGGAATGAAACCTCATTTCACATGACAATGACGAGAAAATCAAAATATTTCATATTTCAAACAATAAAAAAACAAAAGATATAGTGAGTGAGTGACATCATCAACTCTCTTATTTGCATACCGACCGAGATGTGCATATAACTATTTTGTGAAATGAAGCGAAACTTAAAAATGTCATAACTTTCTTATTTTACATCCGATTTTGATG
Source organism: Lytechinus variegatus (assembly GCF_018143015.1). Classification (NCBI taxonomy): domain Eukaryota; kingdom Metazoa; phylum Echinodermata; class Echinoidea; order Temnopleuroida; family Toxopneustidae; genus Lytechinus; species Lytechinus variegatus. The sequence goes on along the minus strand of NC_054748.1, from coordinate 13,868,315 downwards.
AAATTTTCAGTGTTATGCTTGTTGAATTTTTCTCTTTTTATTCAAATCAAGTTTTTGTTGGGGTGGACTTTTCCTTTCATGGCACGATTAGCATATCGAACATGTGTCGAGGCATGACAATATAAATAGCGCTTGCCGGTGAATGATGCTGAAAAGTTTGCCATATAAGACGTCGATGACGCTTGGGCGAGCAATTTGAGAAAAGTCTCGACCGGAATAGACGATATCACAATTGTCTAACCATAAGAAGATAAGTATAGGTCCGAATGTACTGACCTGGGAAAATGTATTTGTTCTCAATTTATTGATTGAAAGCCATGAGTTTGAGTGGACCCTGTGCTTTTTCCTATTATATCCTATTTTCATTTCTTTCCCAATTAATTTCCTGCCTTTCACGTTTCCCAGTGTGATCATTTTACGTTCGCCTTGGCACTTTCCGGAGCAAGATTTCACCTTTGAACATGCGATACTAGAATTGATGCCCGGGGGGGGGGGGGCACTTCCATCGGACGAGTGGATACCATGCGCGACCATGGGGTCTCGAGAAGCACACTAAACACGTATTTTCCATAGTCTGAAAATATACACCCCTTAACAAGTGTTGGCGTCTGAATCCTTACCCTTAACAAGTACTGGAAATAAAACGTTACTCTTGGCAAGTATTCCCTGAATGGAACCCCTAAACAGCGATGCACGGACGACGACTGTCGTCGGTTTTACCTTTACCTACTTACCTACATCATTGGGTTTAATACAGCCCCACCTCGCGCAAATCGTACTGTAAGGGGAAAATGCCCCCTTTTTGGCGTGTGAAACCCTATACCCTTAGCAAGTACTGGAAACATATTATATAGGCAAGTATTACCAGACGTTGAGCCCCTAAACAAGTACAGTGATGTATTTTCCATATTCTGAAAATGCACCCCTTCAAGTATCGGAAACAAAACAATTTGGAAAGTATTCCCTGAAATGAACCCCAAAACAAGTACAGCGATATTTTATTGTTATGTCACGGGTCCGTCGGTCGTCTGTTTTACTTTTAAACACCATTATTTTGGTTTAGTACGGCCCCACCTTCCACACCTCGAGCAGATCGGACTCCGTAGTGTTGGGGGCAAAAAGGACATCCTATATAAAACATTCTGATTTTTTTTATCATCCCCGCATATTTGACCCTAAACACGTATATTTTTTCGAGCGAAATAGATGCCTTTTTTCAATATTTTTGTGTTTTTGACACCCTTGTCACGTTACGTACTTAACGTGCCCTTCCTTGAAAAAGATATAATTTTTACGTGTTTTTTCATCGCGCATGGTATCCACTTGTCAATGTTAGTGCCCCCCCCCCCCGGATCACATGCCAAAATCAGAGTATCTGAGGTTGTGTGACTTGACCTTTTCATGCGTGGAACTTGACCTATAGGCATATATCGCATGGCGTTTATTACTGTATATATTGTTCCCTCTCTGCATGTCTGCTCTTGTGTATAGCATGCCTATATATTGAGTGATTGTGAGAACACAAAAATGGCGAAATTTTCAACAATTGCCATACTATTTGCAGCTGTCCTTTGCTCGGGACTTATTTCTACACCCGTTGTATCAGGAGCCAAGATAATGCTTGCTATGACGATGGTTATGAACAGCGTTAGTCAGCATATTCTGTTTTCAGCTATCACGGAACCCCTGGTAGAACGCGGGCATGAAGTTATTCTCCTGGCCCCTCAGTATAAGGTGACCAAGGGTCTCACTGAAGAAGCTGTCACCGGGAAGATCTTTTTCAAGACAACCAGAACAAAGGAAGAGATGGAGGAGATAGTCGCGGGTCTTCAGGCGATCCTTCTTAGTTTAAGCCAGGGATCTGTCAGAGACATTCTTAGCACGATGCAAGAGAACTTTCCGAAGTTCTCCGAAGGTTGCCTTCGACTTTTCGAAGACCAGGAGGTTCTTGATCGACTCAAGGCAGAGCGGTTTGATCTGATCATCACCATGCCCCTGGTTGGTTGTGATTGCTTGCTTGCAGAATACCTGGACGTTCCTTTCGTTGCGATGACCCCTCTCCGCAGGGCACCGACCTTCAATGAAGACACTTTCGGTATCCCTGCTCCATCTTCTTACGTCCCTTTCAGCGTGATGTTAACCTTAACCGACCAGATGACATTCTTTCAAAGGACTACCAATATTTTGACGCGTTTCATCACAGAGCCAATTGCCACATACGTCATGAGGCGGCCACTCAGGCAAATCCAGAAGGACCACAACATCAGAACTGATCTGACAATCGACCAGCTTCTAGGTAAAGCTCAGCTTTGGTTGTCACAGGGTAGCTGGGCTTTTGATTTCGCTCAGCCCATCACGCCTAACTTTGTATCTATTGGCGGGATCACAGTTAAATCACCAAAAGCATTACCAAAGGTAAGTCAGGTTTTTTTTCAGTTGTTCAGAAAATGGCTTTGAATATACTAATTATTACTGCAGTTTAACTTGGCTAGAAAATCACATGGCCCTGGGAAGCGGAGGTGCTGCGTGTATTATTTTCCAATGGCAGGAGCCCCTGGAATTCTGGTCACGGTGGGCGTGTACAATTTGAGAAATGTATGTAAAAAACAAACATTTTGTGTTGAAAACTTTTTTTCTTTCCTTTTTTTGGCTTGTGTCAAATTAATTTCAGCACCCCCACCCCCCAAAAAATCGTTCCCAGCCGAAATCACTGTAAGAATCAACAGATCAGAGGAAACACAGGCTAGACCGACTCAGAAGCGAAGCTTTAGTAAGATCCAAAACAGAAGAAGAGGAAAAAGACGTACAGAGCTCCGGGAGTCATAACACAAGCTTAAAACAACCAATATCTTTACAACTGATAGCATTGACTACAATCAAGCTTACGATCAATCGCTAACATTGTTGTTACAGGACCCAGGCCAGTTGACATTAGACAATCTCACCTCTGGCTGGCTATACCTGCTGATATTTCAAATTTCGTCAATATAAAAGTGAACAATAAGAATAGGCCACGCTTTTAGGGATCGAGTGTGGGGTATATATTGAACCAAATGGTTATATCAGGGAAATGGCAGGGAGGTAGAAATAACTTTCATCTCCCTGGTTAAATCTCTGTGACTTAAAAACAAATCAAACATTTTTGTTTATTCAATAAAGGGATGCAAAATTGTTTACGACAAATTTTATTATCTTGATCAATATTCACAATAAAAAGTAAAATATTATAAAGTGATTATATGCCTTTGTATTTGAAGATTTGTTTTGACTTTAAAGGATATTTCTTAATCTATGCAAGTAAGGATCCGTTTATCAAATCAAATCAATAATTTATTATGTGTACTGTAATATAAATACATTACAGATATTTACAAAATAAGATGCACCGTAGAAAATAGTATAGTAGTATAGTATTTATTTCAAACCATATCAAACACAAACAATAGTACAGAATACAACATCATAGAACTCAGAATGATAGGTTTGGGACCCCAGTGAAGCACAGCTTGTTAACAGGGCCCCTTTACATAGTAAGTAACATATTTACAATGGGTGTAACTTAACTTAAGAATAAATGATTTGACAGTATAATAAAAGGGGTAGGTTATAAAATAGAGATTCAGCTTGCCTAGGGTAACCCTAGTAACAGCCTAAATGAAGCAGGTAGAAACACGAACCAAGTAGAATTCAAAGATGAATGCACGTTGTGGGGTAGCCATAACAACTCAGATTAATAGTAGTCACTATCCGGGTAATTTTAGCAATTTTATTTTGTTTAAAGTAAAAGGCCTAACTGATTCTGCCCTTTTTCGGAATACATAGGAAAAATTCTCCCATTAAAGATCTAAGTTATTGCACTGTTTGTCTGATTTTCCTCCCCCTGTCCTTTTGAGGCCTTCATCAATTATTTCAAGCTCTAAGCTTAAGATAAAGGTCTCCCACATTTGAAATGTATTATGATTTTATTCTGCTATATTTATTTTTTTACAGTAAAAAAAATTATCAGGTATATATATATTTGTATTAGATTGTATATATATATATGTTATTAATTGTATCATTTGCTTGTACGTTATGCTAAGAAAAAATGATTACTCTTGTATATGCTTATGTGGAAATAAATCAAATCAAATCAAAAGTGACTTATGCTTATGACGGCAGCGTGCACACTAATACCAATGGGGAGGGTCCTTGGATACTAGTATTTGATCTGCAGTCTGTCTGGTCGACGTTGCTTTGTCTTGTTTGTGTACGGAAATTCGATGCAATACTTAATGCAAATAGGGTGACCCATTACGAAATCTTTTGTCAATGTTCACGAGTGCACACGTACTGTGTACACATGTATATTTTACTCCACGTGAATGTAGGTCGCACAAGCCGGTAGCCTATATACCATTTGTAAAGTATTCGCTTTGTACGGTGCGGACACAGCTGACTTCCTTAAGTTGTGCGCCGAATGATATACATTTTCTGGTACTGGATTACTTTTATCGTAAGAAAGGGATATTAATTTGAGATGGCGAAACTTCCTAAATTTGGTATATTCGTTGTGGCTGTACTTTGTTCCGGGCTCATGTCTCCTTCCGTTGTTTCAGGAGCTAAGATCATGCTTGCTATGACGATGGTCATGAACAGCGTTAGTCAGCACATTCTGTTTTCAGCTATCACGGAACCTCTGGTTGAACGCGGGCATGAAGTTATTCTCCTGGCCCCTCAGTATAAAGTGACCAAGGGTCTCACTGAGGAAGCGGTGACCGGGAAGATCTTCTTTAAGAACTCTAAGACGAAGGAGGAGATGGAGGAAATGGCTGCGGGGCTTCAGTCAATTGCCCTTGGTTTCAGTCAGGAGTCTGTCTTCCAGATCATCGGCAGGGTTCGTAAGATCTTCCCATGGTTCACGGAGGGATGCTTCCAGCTCTTCAAGGACCAGGAGACACTGGATCGGCTCAAGGAAGAACATTTCGACCTGATCCTCACCATGCCGACTTGCGGTTGCGATTCCTTGCTTGCGGAATACCTGGGTGTTCCTTTCGTCGTGATGACTCCACTTCGAAGGGCGCCTTTTTTCAATGAAGATATTTTCGGCATCCCCGCCCCGTCATCTTACGTGCCGTTCAGTGGTATGACTACGTTCACAGACCAAATGACATTTTCACAGAGGATTGCCAATGTTATAATGCGTTATGTAACGGAACCATTTTTTATGTATCTGGCACGGAGGGGTCTGGATCAAATTCAGAAGGACCACAACATCAGACCTGACCTGTCGATTGATCAGCTTCTTGGCAAAGCTCAGCTTTGGTTGTCCCAGGGTAACTGGGCTTTTGAGTTCACTCAACCAATCACGCCAAACTTTGTCTCGATCGGTGGAATCACAACCCAATCACCCAAACCATTACCAAAGGTACTTGGAGAAGTTTCCAAGTGGAACATCTTTGAAATTCATGAATATATTTTGCTTTATTTTCTTCGTCTTTTTTTAGTGTTCTTTCTTTCGTTTTATACCTTTATCCTTACTTCTTCTTCTTCTCCTTTTCTTCGATCCTTCTTTATTTCTTTCTTTGTTTTTCCTTTCTTTTCTATCTTTCTTTGTTCTTTCTGTATATTTTCCTTCCTTCTAACCCTTTCTTCTTCTTCATTCATTGTCCTTTCTGTATTTCTTTCGTTCTTTTTCCTTTTTTTTCTTTCTTTCTTTCTTCCTTTCTTTTTTGTTTCTTTCTTTGTTTCTTCCTTCCTTTCTTTCTTAATTTCATTCCTTCCTCCTTTCTTGTTTTTCCTCCTCCTCCTCCTCTCCACCTTTTGAAACGAATCTAAAGACTGCACCGCAACTTATGGCGGTCATGGAAGAAGGAATTAACATAATTAATAATTTATGCAATGTGTTTTCTGTGTTGCTATTTCGGTGCATATAGGCATAATGCATATACATCAGGATAAAAATACCCTAATCCAATTGGTCTACACCTTTAGGACCCATTGTTTGATCATGGACCTCCTACAAATAGCAGTAGATCCATGGTTGAATTAATCAGTATATACTGATCAGTTAGTGTAATATTCAGAAATTGGTGGTATAGATCCTCATCAAAATAATTGGCTGAAATATTGACCTATATATGACCAGTCATTCAATTCATTTTATTTTCCTCTTTCAAGTTATTCATATTTCAATCTTTTCATTACTACCAAGACTCTTAAGAGGGAAATTCGCTAATGACAGGTACTAATCACTCGTGCTTAATTGGTTTTGAGAATAGTTTATCAAATTACAATTGGCCACATCCATGATTACTATACAACACATGTTACACATCTTACAAAATGTATAATATACATCATATAAGATACACATTTCGTAATACACATCATTTTGCTCGGGTATCCGTTGCAGAAAGAGTGGCAATCAATCGCAACTCTAAAAATCATGCGCAACTTGATTTCAACCAATCAACAGCGCGCATTTGGGACTTGCGTTTGATTTTTTAACTTGCGTTTAAACGCAACTCTTTCTGCAACGGGCCCCAGTACCCATAAACCTACGTGTTACATTTTAAACAATCCCAAAATTACCCTCGGCTACACCTTGAGCGTAATGATACCTCGCCTCCGTAAATCTTGCTACTGCTGATAAATTATATAATTTGTATACTATTCACCTGATATTAACTTGCCTTTTCTTTTACGTATGTACTATCTTTTTACGATTCATCAATGTATTTTAACCTTCGGATATCCCATCCAGGATCAACCTGCTCTCCTTCATCATCTTACTCATGTTTTATATCTAACTTATTAAACTTTGATCCCCTTCGATCCTTATCTATTTCCTTATCCTCTTACTTATCTTCCTGCTTTAAAGGACAAGTCCACCCCAACAAAAACTTGATTTGAATAAAAGGAGAAAAATTCAACAAGCATAACACTGAAAGTTTCATCAAAATCGGATGTAAAATAAGAAAGTTATGACATCTAAAAGTTTCGCTTCATTTCACAAAACAGTTATATGCACATCTCGGTCGGTATGCAAATGAGGGAACTGATGACATCACTCGCTCACTCACTATTTCTTTTGTATTTTATTGTATTAAATATGAAATGATTTTCTCATCATTGTCATGTGAAATTAAGTTTCATTCCTCCCTGAACACGTGGAATTCCATTATTTTAACATTTTGTGCTTCAGGCAAGGAGGTCCTTATTGTCAAATTCGTAAAAATTGAAATATTGTATAATTCAAACAATAAAAAACAAAAGAAATAGTGAGTGACATCATCGACTCTCTCAATTGGATGTAACTGGCTCGTTCGTATAACTATTTTGTTGAAAATAAGCGAAACTTTGAAATGTCATAACTTTCTTATTTTACATCCGATTTTGATGAAACTTTCAGCATTGTGCTTGTCTGATTTTTCTCTATTGATTCAAATCAACATTTTTCTGAGGTGGACTTGACCTTTAAATATCTCTCTCGATCCTGGCAATATGCAAAGACGTATTTGTACTTTTAATGTTATCGTAAGACCGATGTTATAGAGTTCAGAGTGTTTTATTTACTTTACGTATTTACATTTAGACCTTGTACTTAGGAAATTAATTAATTAAAATGCATGCTTGTGCAGTACACATTTAAGTTGTTGAGGATTGTACCGAAGGTGTTGGTGACGTCTGGTCGCGTCACGTTAAGGGGAACCCATCCCTTCGTCCAAAGTCCCCGCCCCTATCCCCCCCCCCCGTTTTGCCGAAAGGGTGTGTTGGGATCATCAGTTCGCGTACATTTCGACAAAACCGGGAGGGGGGCGGGGGGGGGGGGGGTCTTTGGACAAAGGGTTGCACTGTGATCCTCATGTACGCGACGCGAGGTCACCCGGACAGTGTCATGACATATTTCTCTGGTCTTAATTCAAATTCAATTTAATTCAATTAAATTCTTTATTTCATTTCCATTCAAAACATAATACAAAGTGATAAAAAGTAATACATATCAAGTACATTTTTACAGACGAGCATACTTACTTCATAAAAACAAAAAACAGTATACTATTGAGCATAAACATGATAAATGGAAATGAGCAGGGTTCAATTAAAAGCAAAGCTTGTAAAGTGTCTCAGAGGAAATAGGGATACAGTTATAGGAATGTAATATATTTTTTTGGTTCAGAACAATGTAAATATAAGAATTGAGATTTATTTACTTTGGGTTGTTACTTTTAATGTTTGGTTTAACAACGTACGTACAGATTTTCCGTCGGAGCAATTGTCGCCTGTACGTACGGATCAAATGTTAGGGAACCCAAACGGCCACCTCTTGAGCGCAAGCCGTTTGTCAACTGTGATATATGGATAATTTTGATTTTTAAAAAACATTTAACTATCTATCATCTGATTTTCGCCCTAGGAAATGAATGACTTTGTCGAAGGATCCGGTGACCATGGGATAATAGTCTTCACTCTCGGATCTGTTGTAGCATCATTAATGAACGACGAACTCAACGAGAAACTGGCCAAAGTTTTCAGCGAGCTGCCGCAGAGGGTGCTGTGGAGATTGAAGGGGACACGCCCACGTAACCTTGGAAACAACACGCTCGTTTCTGATTGGCTCCCTCAAAGTGACCTCCTTGGTACGATGTAATTTCTGTTGACCCTTTGTCACGGTAGCATGGTTAGGCATCCCCTTGTCAAAATTTGATAAAATCATGAATGTGATTTATTTTTAAATACAGATGTTTAAGTTTTATTTTAAAAACTGGAGTTCCGGCATCCCTGTGAATATCATGCCAGATACAATACGCATAGAGATGGCATTGATATCCTTTTATACAAGATTCTGTAAGATATATTGTCTTTAAACATCCCTCTTTCATAGTTTATTTAAATATATCGTCTAATTGTACATTGGAAAGCATACCTTGGAATTAAGTAGGATTAACGCTATACAAAATTTATTTGCCAATCTTCAGCTTCCTCAATGCATTGAAGTGCACTGACAGTTGTGGCAATCTTCGAGGTTTAGTTTCCCTTCTTAGTTGTTTGGAGGGGACTTGACATTCCAATTAAAATTGAAAGTGCACATATTTCCTGATGAAGAAATTTAATGTAGGGGAAGGTGGGGTAAGTTGTGACACTTTTTGCATTTTGCATTTTATAATTGATATGACCAATAATATTGTAGAAATAAGTACCTTGCCTTTAAATTTGAGTCTTGGGAAATATTTTCACCTATATATAACTTTCTACCCCCACATTTAAAGTCAATGTGACCTTTGAAAAAAACGATGTCAAATGGCTCAACTTGCCCCATATATGGGGTAAGTTGTGCCCCCCCCCCCCCTCTGGGGTAAGCTGAGCCACAAAAACTATGTACAAAATCTATGCGGGAAGAACCAGCATGTAATTTTTTATTTTAAGTCTTTTCACTTGCCAATTCGCCGTAAATACTAACATCCTCTATAAGTAAAAGAACTGTCATGTGAATTTGCTCCTTTCTGCCTGCATATCAATGGCTTTTTAAGTTTTGTTTTTTTTATTATACATTACCATAAGAATTACCATGGCTCAACTTGCCCCGTGTTGTTTGGCACAACTTACCCCATTCCGACCTTAATGCAATATTTTGACATCCACACATTTTTTATGCATCCGTCTTGTAAAAGACCATGACAAGAATGAGAATCTATACCTGGACTAACAATATTGTTATTATTTCTATAATATATTTAAAGACGTGTGTAGGTAAAAAGCACTTATCTATTTTACACCCTTTTTTACTTTTTTGGCTGAAATTGGTATTTTTCCCTCTAAAAAAGTACTTATTGTTTCAAAGTTGAAAACAATGTGGTGGGGTCAAGGGTTATGTAATGGGTCATCAAAACATGACACCACCATAATGTCTGACTCATTCATTATTGGCCTGGGGGTGGTGGCTCAACTTGCCCCTATGCTCAACTTACCCCGCCTTGAATTCCCCTACTAATCAAATTGAACGGCTCGATTCTGATTTCACTCTTCGGAAATGATTTCTGATTTATTCCCATTATTTTCCATTCCTTCCATTGAACCCACCAGGTCACCCTAAGACGAAGTTGATGATCTATCATGGAGGAGCTAACGGTATCAATGAGATCGTTTCTCATGGTGTTCCAGTTCTGCTCATGCCTCTAGCTGGGGATCAGATGGGTAATGCAGTCAGGATACAAGCAAAAGGAATGGGGTTCCCTATCGATAAGAATACACTCACCGAAGAAAGCTTTAGAGAGGCAGTTAATGAGATGCTTAACAATCCTAAGTAAGTGGTTCATGATCGACCCCTTCTAGCACGAAGCGCATGTAAATAAAACACCTATTTAAATCGATAAAGATTTCTCCATCTTTCTGTCGTACGGACGAAGTAAGAACAAACATTAGTCTGCGTATGTAGTGTGTTGCTATGCCAGACAAGCCTTTTATGAGTTAAAATGAGCTATGTTCACTTTGCAGAGTACGCTAGGTGTAATGAAGTAGAAGTAGAAGAAGAAGATGATGATGAAGAAGAAGATGATGAAGAAGATGATGAAGAAGAAGAAGATGAAGAAGAAGGAGAAAGGCATGTATGCCTGCAACTAGAAATAAAAGAAAAACTAAAAGAAAATTATTAATATTATAGGAAACAATAAAAATGCACCCCTTCCGGCATCGTTTATTTTGTTACCAATTTAAACAAAAATGGAGTTTCGTTTAGCAAGAGACAGATCATTTTTCAAGTGCCGAGCAAGTGTGTGCAAAAGACATCGCTCACGGGGGGTGGGGGTCGATTGCCCCTATGTTTTTTTTCTCTCTCTCAATACGAAAAATAGAGGTGTAAAGGTGAACAAAAATGAAAAGAGAAAGAAGAGTGCAATATAGATTTTGTATAATATAACTGTATGATTACTTATGGTTACCCAAATGAGGTCACTTTTAGACCCCCCCCCCTCTCAAATAACCCGATGCCACCCTGTGTGTCGACAGATAAGTAATTATGTAGGTTCCGATATAGCATACATTTAAATAAATATAGACTTTGACCAGCCCTCTTAACGCTCATCAAACCCCATTCATTCTTCAACCTCATTCACAGATACACTGTTAATGCAAAGAAGGCTGGCGCTATAATGAAAGATCAAATCGTACCTGTCCGAGAGAAAGTCGCCTACTACATCGAACACATCTTGAAATTCGGTGGCGACCATCTCAGAACTCGAGCTCTAGAACTCAACTTCATCCAGCGAGAATCCATCGACGTCATGGCATTTTTACTTTTAGTTTTCATATCGTTTTTCTTGGCTGTCAAGTGGATGGTTTGTAAATGCTGCGGACTTTGTCGACGGAAACCTGCAGAGACGAGAAAGTCAAAATCTGATTAATCTAAATATAATTATATTTTGATAATAGAACTATGAATTATGATCTTAAGGGTTTGGGAGGGGTAATTGATTTGCAGTAAATAGAAATGGGAAATAAAGAAGATATAAAATCAGGGTCTTCACTAATAAAATACCGGGAAACTTTTTCATCCTCACTTTGAAAAAATGGGCGCTAGAATGATAGAAGATGGCATTGTTTATCATGTGGGTACTACGGGGGACACGTCCCAATGCCATTCCACTGGATCTATAGCGCCGGGAGATAATTGAGAGCTACTAAGTCGGAACAGTACTGTTCAAGTCCTCTTTTTTATTTCTTAATCCTTAATTTTACACAGCAAAAACTGTGGTGTTAACCGGTGTACATAGAGGACCACACCAGTTATTTTACACCGGTGTTAAATTGGTGGTGTTAGTTTTACACCTATAGGTGTTATTAAAACACCTTTGGTTGTTACATTTACACTCTTTGGTGTTATGTTCAATCTCTAGGGTGTAGTTTTAGCACCTCAGGATGTGGTCCTCTATTAACACCAATTGGTGTCAGTTTTAACACCACAGTTTTTACAGTGTATAATAATTATGTTTTATGTGAATTATGACCAAGTGCATTCAATCGTAATACAGCCATGGGCTGGGAGGAATTGTGTTTTTATCAGTGTATCAAGAAGACCATTATTGATTCGTAAAAGTGTATTATTGGTGTAGAACCCTTACAGTGTCACTTTGCATTTCATCATTGGTAGGGGAGGGGGATGAAATGGGAGGTTTACCCCCTCCCTGACTTTTGTGGTATTGCTTCCATCGTAAGAAAATACAATTAGAAATAATTATTTTTATGTCTATCTGTAATTGTGATGTAATAAATTCTTGACTCTTTTAATCCATTTATATACATCTAAATTTCACTTGTGTTGATTAATTTTATACCTCGGTCACATTTGCTCAACGGAGGCCGTACGGCGAGTCGAAAACAGCCGTTTTCACATTTTTTGAACCAGCTATATCAGGTGGTTTGAATAAGAATGATAAAAACGGCTGTTTTCCACTCGCCATACGGCCTCCTTTGAGCAAATGTGACCGAGGTATTGTTCAATCGCGTTGTAGTCGATTTACATGAAAAACATACCTCTCTTCATGCTCATACAACATGTACAAGGTTAAATTTGTATCCATGTCAGAGTTTGACATAATATAACATTTAGAGTTGAAATTAGTTCTCCATTCGCTTCCATTGTGCTGGCCTACAACACATCCAGGAAGGAAACTAACTGTTAATAGGAAGTGGTCTTGAGGCAGTGAATACATTTTAGGCCCTGAGAATATGAATAAAGCCAGTGAGAGTCTCTTCTTCCATTCACTTAATCTTTGTAGTCTTCTTTTTCTGTTAAATTCTGTCACTTCTTTGGGTTTCGTTCCTTTTTATTCCACCATTTTGTTCCTATTCTTCTCTTCTTCCTCTTTGTTTTCATCTCTGTTCGCCCTTTCCCCCCTTGTTTTCGTCTTTTTCATTATTTTTCATGTTTTATAGCTTGCCTCAGTATTTGAAGGAAAATGAAACATTTGAAACAAGATAGCTTGTGCCAAAAATAGAAAAATCAAAGAAACAGAACAACGAAATCGAATGAATAATAAGAAAGATATGAGCATTTGAAGTTTAGATCATTATTGAAATGTAGATCCTCCCATTGGCAATGCGACAAAGATGTGTGATATCACATGTGAACAACTTTCCCATTGCTTTTGTACTTATTTCACTTAAAATGCCTCTTTTATCACAACTATCAGTAGATCATTAATTTCTTTCTACATCGGGGTTTGTAATACAGATTTTCAAAGAATATGTTATGGACAAAGAGTTTGTATCACCATAAGAAAGAGCAAAAAGAGACATTTGGGGGGTATTTCATAGTCCATTAAAGGGAAAGTTGTTAACATGTGACATCACACAATACGTATTATGTCGCATTGCCAATGGAAGAATTTCCTTATATAGCATTATTGATCGCAATATGCTCATTACTTTTTCATTATTTGTCCAATTTTTATCGAACTTTCTTTGATCTTATTTGATTTATCTCTTTCCACACAAACCCACTTGTTCCAAGGGTTTCATTCCCCTTTAATATCAAACGAACAAAAAAAATTGTACACAATAGTCCAATATCAAGCAGGGGAAATTGTGTGTTATCCCTACGTATTGTGTCTGGTTATTTTTGTCCATTCATCGGCGAAAGTAAATAACATCGAAGTAGACCTGTCCATAAATATGGGTGTATGCTTGTAAGGGTGCGTTTGCATTGGTGTGTGTGTGCGCTAGTGTGCGGTATATATGCGTGGATGTGTGTGCGTGTGTGTGCTATGGACTATGTGCGTTATCTGTGTGTCAGAGATGATGTACGTGGGTGGGGGAAATGCACCATAGACATAATTTCGGAAATGAAATTAATAAGAAGGCACCACACCCTCTCCTCAAAGTACAAAAGAAACAACACCTTCGAAATATATACATGAAACAGAAAGCAAATCCCTTTAATATATCCATCCCATATGCACTGATAAGTTTATTATATCAATATCATTGTAATAAAATGGATGAAAAAAAATGTGCGCCTGAAATCCAAGCTACTTGGGCCTTTCAATGGGGGTAAGTTACAAACTGATGCAGAGGTTCGAGCCCTGGTCACGTCTTTGGGATGGTAACGTTGAAGGTTGTCTCATGCAGAGAGAGAGAAAAAATCATATCTGATTGATACACGTCTTTAAAAAACTCAAACACACACCCACACACACGCGGGTTCTCAAGGGGATCAAGCATTTCGTGAAACAAATTATAATTCTCATTATTGTAAGCTACCGATATCCATTTATCTAATTCGTTGAGACTGGATTTCTCAATGAAAATCACTGTTTGGGCATGAAATACACCAATGTTCCAAAAAGAATGATCGAACGAAGGTCATTATAGTCTAATTCCAATTGTAAATATGAGATCGAACCTTCAGTCAATAGGCTACTCCCGTGAAGTGTGTGAATGCGATTATATTACGTAACCTGCACGATGAGTAGATGTGTGAATGGGCAAAGATCCACGCTTTCAGTGGGTCTATGTCCAGTGTGCAATCGAGCTCTGCGGGATACGTATTCATATAAATTTCATTGAAAGAAATCCCAAGTATTCATTTTGAAAAACCGGCAAAAACGAGAGATGGTGAAAGTCACTGGATTATTATGTGCTGCCTTCGCATGCTTTGGACTGGCCCCAGCCGCATCAGGAGCGAAGATCATGCTCGCCATGACTATGGTCATGAACACCGTTAGTCAGCACATTCTGTTTTCAGCCGTCACGGAACCCCTGGTCGAACGCGGGCATGAAGTCATTCTCCTGGCACCTCAGTATAAGGTCACCAAGGGTCTCACCGAGGGAGCTGTCACCGGGAAGATCTTCTTTAAGACAACCAGAACAAAGGAAGAGATGGATGAGATAGCTTCAAACCTCCAGTCAATCTCTCTTGGTTTTAGTCAGGAATCCTTCGCGGAGATCCTCGGAAGGATTAGGAAGATATTCCCCTTGACCAAAGAGGGTTGCTTCCGACTTTTCGAAGACCAGGAGACTTTGAATCGCCTCAAGAAGGAACAGTTTGATCTGATCATCACCTTACCCATCTGTGGCTGTGATGCCTTGCTTGCGGAATACCTTGGCATACCTTTCATAGTGGTGACCCCTCTCCGAAGGGCGCCCACTTTTAATGAAGATATCTTCGGCATCCCAGCTCCATCCTCCTATATTCCTTTCAACGCGATGACCACCTTCTCCGACCAGATGACATTCTCCCAAAGAATTGCGAATATTCTTATCCGTCACGTTACCGAACCGATACTGAAGTACTTCACTCAGAAGGGGATCAGCCAAATACAGAAGGACCACAACATCAGGCCCGATCTGACGATAGATCAAATTGTTGGGAAAGCTCAGCTTTGGCTGACTCAGGGTGACTGGTCTTTTGAGTTCGCTCAACCAATCACACCTAACTACATCACCATTGGTGGGATCACTGTCAAACCGGCCAAACCATTACCAAAGGTATATAGATCCGCAGTCGGTTAGATCCTGACGGGATTTTATTTATTTTGTTAACCCTTTTGTGATGTATCGTAATCAGTGGTGATGATTATTAACATCGAATTCCTGAGTCTTTGACCGAAGAGATGCACAGTGATGGGCGAAATTTAATGTTGGGAGCCAAAAGTATATATAATATAAGTATAATAAGATTTCATTAATTATGTTATCTCTTGTTGAAAAAATAACCGTTGACAAAAAGAAGAGATTTAGTAGGATTGACTTAGTCATGTTTATTCAAAGAAAGTCAGAGTATGATATGTGAAGGGGTGCTCTTCCTGAACTTTGTATAATTTACTTAATCGAGTAAACAAGCGTAACAAAAAATAATGAGTGAGCTTATGTTGTACATCGATCTCCCCACCTCTTTTGTGCCATTAAATTTCTTCTTTTTTTTCATTTTTCGGATAAAGAGATATGTTCATTATCAGATGAATAATCTTATGATTGCGATCTCTTACTCCGTTACTGACAGGAGTGATGGGCTTGAGTAGGTCCACGTAATTCATACTGTCTATTAATCATGAAATAAAAAGAAAAAGGGGACGTGACATCATCAACCCGCCCATTTTTTACGACATGGTTAAAAAACTTCTTCCCAAAAAAACACGAAGACTAAAAAGACATAATTCACGACGTTGACAAGTTCAGTTGTTTCGTGTTATGTTTTATTCACAAATTTTGATATTAATTTCAGAGGGAGCAACTTTAGCATTTTGCTTATGAAGATTTGACGTACATTAATTTCTTGTAAATCGCTCCGAGCACGTGACACTTCTTATCTTTTATTATTTGTTTTATATAGGAAATGAACGACTTTGTGGAAGGTTCTGGGAATCATGGGATCATCGTCTTTACTTTGGTGAGATTATCATTCAATTCATTTCGAAATTGAATATATTCTTGTATTTGATGAACAAAATTATCTTTAACATGAATAATAATAATAACATAGGATTTGTGTAGCGCATATACCCACCTTGCTAGGTGCTCAAGGCGCTCCTACTATTATCCTGGCCAAGCTAGTCTACCGATTCTGGTGCTCACAGCTTATTGAGGAATTATTTCCCGTCGTTACCCATTTCCGTCACCTGGGTCGAGTGCAGCACAGTGTGGATGAATTTCTTGCTGAAGGAAATTACGCCATGGCTGGTATTCGAACCCATGACCCTGACCCTCTGTCTGAAAGGCGAGTGTCAGGACCACTAAACCACGACGCGCCCACATTTGAAAAATTGACAGTAAAATTTTGCGCAGGGCAGCCACTTCAGCTCTTATGAACCGTTCTCCTAGCGCGAACCCTGAATAAAATGATGTTGTTATTACACTTCTCAATTTTTAAACGCAGCAGAAGGTAACATTTTAAAGTCACGACCCGGCATAGAATCGAACCCACGAGAGCATGGGACGGGCGCTTCTCCACTGAGCCAACATTGCCTCTCCATCTGAAACAGAAAATACAGCCATGATCATAGCCAAAAAAAGAATTCCTAATCTATTATTGTAGCATGTCTAATTGTCTTCTCTCGTTGCCCCTTCCCCACTCTCTCTCCCCCTGTCTCTCCCAGTCCCACACTATCTTCTCCATCACTTTCCATCAACCCATATATTAGTTCTCCTGCTCTATCACAGCTTTCTCCTTCCCCTTCTCACACCCCACGTTCCTGCCACCCTCTTTCTTCTCCTAACCGTCTTCTATTTAGACTCTTTCCATGGAACTCACCTAATATCCCTCTATTTATTTCTCTCCCTCTACTACCCCCTCCCTTTCCACGCCTTCGTCACCTCCCCACAGATCTCTGTCTCCCAGTCTATCCCGGCTTTCTCTTTCCCGTTCTCACACCTCATACCCTTTCTCTTTTCCTTCCATTTTCTCTCCCACCTTATCTACCCCCCCCCCTCACATCGATAGTCACCTCCCCGTTCGATCTTTCTCTTTTCAGTTCCCACCCCACCCCCTATCTTCCTGGACCCACCCTTTTCCTCTAATTCTCCTCCTTAACGTTCTCTAGAATATTTCTTTAGACTTCTCTGCCCCCCCCCCCCTCTCTCTCTCTCTGCCTCTCCCTATTTCCTTATGTAACAAAGAATTGTTAATTAATTTGTGATTTTATCTTTTTTTCTCAGGGGTCTGTCGTTTCATCATTAATGAACGACGAACTCAATGAAAATCTGGCCAAAGTTTTCAGCGAGCTGCCGCAGAGGGTGCTGTGGAGATTGAAGGGAACACGCCCACGTAACCTTGGAAACAACACGCTTGTTTCAGATTGGCTACCACAGAATGACCTTCTTGGTGAATACACATGATTGTAGTAAATGATTTAGTCATAGCAATGGTTAATAATGAATTGTTTTACTTATACTTGATCATTGTTTTGCTATTCATTGTTATGCATTATCATGATCACAGAAATTATCACAGTGATCTCAGTTAATTTATTGGTGTTAATCATGAAGGTAAATGGAGTGACAACGAAATGGAAATTAATTCATGTAGTTTCTAAACCAGTACAAATTATAGAATACACAGGTGCACTCTAGCCTTATTAAGTTACCGCCATCTCCATGGGAAAACTGATTCGTGTTAGAAGTGGATAACCGCGAATGTTATCAGAGCACAAAACATGCAATGTGGATAATATACACATGACGAAATGTATCTCAAAGCCTTTACTGAAATTGGACGAAATATTTTATAATAAGATTCAAAATGTGAAAAAAAATCAGAATTTGACAATTTTTAAATCAACAATTTACACACACTTCCTCATTATAAAAAAAGACTATTTTCAGAGAATGCACCCATTTGTGATGTGATGTGACACAGTTGCACCCACGTGCGCCCAGTCGAGTAATTTCAAATCATATTTCAATAAATATCACAGCAGTTATTTTTGCTTTCCCCGTAAAAGTTAATGTGTCTGCTCCCCGGGGGCCACTTCCATTCACGAGTGGATACCATGCGCGACCATGGGGTCTCGAAAAGCACCCTAAACACGTAATTTCCATATTCTTTAATAACCCCTTAACAAGTATTGGAGTGTGAAACCCTACTCTTAACAAGTATTGGAAACAAAACGATACTCTTGACAAATATTACCTGACATGAACCCCTAAACAAGTAAATGAATGTTTTATTGTTACGGGTCCTTCGGTCGTCTGCTTTATTGGTTTAGTACGATCCCACCTTCTACACCTCGCGCAAATCGGACTCTAGAACACGAAGTGTTGGGGGCAGAAAGGACATCCTTTATAAAACATTTTAATTTTGTTTTATCATCCCAACAAATTCGACCCTAAAAAACATGTAATTTTCCTAGCGAAATAGATACCATTTTTTCATTATTTCGTGTTTTTGACACCCTTATCACGTTACGTACGTACATGTAACGTGCCCTATCGTCAAAAAGACATCCTTTTTACGTGTTTTTTTTGGTCGCGCATGGTATCCACTCGTCAATGTAAGTGCCCCCCCCCCGGGGTCTGCTCATAATATTCTACCAGAGGAAGCGAAAAGTAACATTACAATATAAGCATATTTTCTCTTGTGTCTGGCCAGTAAGTCTGTAGTAAGGAAAGAATCTATTGTCTCCTATCTGCAAGAAAAAGCCAATGAAACACATGCCTGACATATCAAACGTGGCTTCATTTTTTTTCATTTCGTAACGAACCACCAGGTCATCCCAAGACGAAGTTGATGATCTATCATGGAGGAGCCAACGGTATCAATGAGATCGTCACCCACGGTGTTCCTGTTCTTCTCATGCCTCTAGCTGGCGACCAGATGGGTAATGCAGTCAGGATGCAGGCCAAGGGAATGGGGTTCCCTATCGATAAGAATACACTCACTGAAGAAAGCTTTAGAGAGGCAGTTCACGAGATGCTTAACAACCCAAAGTAAGTAATTTGAATAAATGAATGTACCATATAATATTACAGCGAGATATGGGAACATCTATCTATACTTATGAACGTTTTCCCCCTAGAAACCTGTAACTACAGAACAATGCGCGTCTAATTGCCATGTCAGGGAAGCCTCTTAAAACTTTATAGCTCTTCTTCAATGACCCCTGCTTCATCTTACAGGTTATATTAGTGCCAGACACCCATCGAACCCACAACAGGCCTATCACCCACTTACTTTAAAAGCCCACTCGATTCATTGTAATGTCCACTTTCCAGCTGTCTCTGCTCAAGTCACCCCAAATTATACATGTAGGTCAGAACAACGCAAAAAGGGGTTTTCTAACGCTTTCGTTTAACTTGGCGCCCCGTACTTTATTCTATCGCTACTTTCAACAAAGATTCACATTGAGTGAAATAATGAGAGATTTTATAATTGTAGACAAAATTATTATTGGAGTGTCAAAGCTTTCGCGTTTAGCACCGGATAGAGGAAAGGGAACTACATACTCCCACACTGTTAAAAAGAAACCTGATTTTACAGAATTTTTTTTTTGCAGAAAGCAAGAAAAGAATCATTCTGTAAATTCATAAAATATGAATCTTTCTCCAATTTAACAGAACATGTCTGTTTCAAAAGGGGAAAAGGGTGTTTTATTTAAGGAAATTTGTAAGGTTCCATGCGCCAAATACCAATTTCCTGTAAGATTACGCAATCTGGTAAGATTACAGGTGTTCTCGAGATTTTGCTGCAGGAACTGCTTTTATTTTAAGGATATAATTTCTAACAGTGCAGCACCAAATAGAATTATGCCGGTTGGCTGTTATCTCTGCTAGTCAATGTTCTTCTGCAATGTCAGCTTCAAATGCGAGTTAGGGTAAGGCCTCTCTCCCTTGCACCTACCTATACTCTTGAAGGTCGCACTAACACTTCCATGGATATACCCTTTTCAGTAGATGATACCCCAAGACCACTCTGTCCACTGCTTTGACAAGTTTGAGAAGGAAGCTATATTCTACAAGACTCAACAAGCGCCAGAAGCGTGAGCAGGGGTTGCTCACCATTGTTGGGGCTTGAGGGGCCCGTGTGTGATGGGTCTCCTACAACAGGTAAAGCTTTCATCTCAAAGAGGCCAGACTGGAATCCCTCAACTACCCCTGACATACCGTTACCAATTCGAGCCCCAAGACTTTATCAACACATCTAACCTTTATCAAGTCTATTCCCTTGATTTTCGTTAAATATTTTTTATTTTTTTATTCTTAGGTACACTACTAATGCAAAGAAGGCTGCTGCTATAATGAAAGATCAAATCGTACCTGTCCAAGACAAGGTCGTCTACTACATCGAACACATCTTGAAATTCGGTGGCGACCATCTCAGAACTCGAGCTCTAGAACTCAACTTCATCCAGCGAGAATCCATCGACGTCATGGCATTCCTCGCAGCTCTGTTCGTTGTGTTTCTATTGGCGATGCGATGGATTCTTTTGAAATGCTGTGGGCTGTGTTTTTGTCGGCAACAGAAGGGTGCTAGACCCAAAGCAGATTGATTCAGCTATCATTTGCAATACAAATATTTAATTCATAAATTTGATAATTTGACTATTTTTTATTTTTACCAATTTTCAATTTCGATATTTGATATGAGTGAATACTCAAATACCAATAAACCAATAAAAATATATTCAATATCAGTGGCGTAACTGCGGGGGGGGCATGGGGGGGCACGTGCCCCCCCAATCGGCTGGCCAAAAAAAAAAAAAAAAAACGGGGAAAAGGAGAAAAAGAGGGAAAAAGGAAGAGAAACGTAGTGGGGAAAAGAAGAAATTGTTGTTTATTATAGTGTTATATTATATTATGTTATGTAACATAAGAATCATTTTTTTCACAACTTCATGAAACATTATTTGCTTAATTGTGTATTCATTGTTCCTGGTGCTCGCATAGACTGTTTAACGAGATATATAAACCTGCTGTTTTCAAATCAATATACAACAAAATAATATATTTCCTCGCAATTAGAGTTATTATTGTTTTAAGTAGTGATATATTCTTCTTTTTCATGACTACTGAAAGTTATTGCCCTATTTTAAAGTCTTAATATAAAACATTTCCTGTCCGTGCTAACGTTCGCATTAGTGGATTGGTGAGATTTCTGCTCTTCATGAACTCCTAAATTCAGTCCGTATAATGTCAATTTTTCTGATTTGAATATCCAAAAATTTTAGCTCGCGCTTCGCGCTCGCATCATTTGGTTAGTGAAATACGTGGGGTCTTAGTGAATTCCTACAAACAAGCCTTACAATGCCCTCTTCATGTCTGAATTTCCTAGATTTTCAGCTCGCGCTTCGCGCTCGCAGTATTACATTAGTGAGATGCGTATGATAATCATGATTACAATGACTTTAAAAAGTGCTCCATGTGTTTAGATGTAATTCTAACAAAATCAGCAAGCGCTTGGCACTCGCATTAGATGACTATGGTGAGATATGTATACTCTGACTTAATGGATTCCTAACCATAGTCCTTAAAATATCCATGTTTGGGGTCAATATATACAAAAATTTCAGCTCGCGCTTCGCTCTCGCATCATTGTTAGTCAAATACGTAGGGTCTTAGAGAATTCCTACAAACAACCCTTAGAATGCCCCTCTTCAGGTTTATATTTCCTAAATTTTCAGCTCGCGCTTTTGCGCTTGCAGTATTTGATTAGTAAGATGCGTATGATAATCATGATTACATGACTACAAAAGGTGCTTCATGACTGTGTTTAGATGTAATTCTAACAAAATCAGCAAAGGATGGCACTAGCATTAGATGACTATGGTGAGATATTTATACTCTTAATGGATTCTAAAATATAATCCTTAAAATTTCCTTGTTTAGGGTCAGTATAAACAAAAATTTTAGCTCGCGCTTCGCGCTCGCAATGTTTGTTTAGCGAGACAGTTAAGTATCATGATTACAAAACAATTTGCTTATATTGTCAATTTTTAGCCCCCAATATCAAAAATTTTCAGCTCGCGCTTCGCGCTCGCATTATTTAATCAGTGAGATACATATCCATTCAATGGCACTGCATGTCCTTAAAATATCTCTATTAGGTCAGAATACCTGACAACTGAGCGCGCTTCGCGCGCTCCCTAAGTGACCCGAAATTTTTGCTGGTGCCCCCCCAATGCCGTGACCCACGGTACGCCACTGTTCAATACCATGATGTTTATTTAATATCTGCTAATTGAATTTTGCGCAGAGATCATTTGACATTGTGTAATTCGACTCCTAATTACTCATCACTGATGTTACAACCATTGGCAACAATTGCCCCCCCCCGAAACTTGAAACCTACATTTTTTACTGAAAATTTTAACAAAATTCATCAATATTGTGCACAGAATCCTTCATTTTCACTTTAGAAAACGCAAAAGCGCCCCCATAATAAGCTCGGGCTCTTCGTTCCCTCGTTTTCAAGTTTCTTTGAAAAGTTTTATGCATCTCCTCCCCCCCCCCGATGGAAAGAAAGGAGATGATAGAGACCAGAGAAGGGATGAGTGGGTGTGTGTGCGTGGGTGGGTGAGGCAGTGGGATAGTATAAAAAGATAAATATGGAAGTGAGCAAGAGATAAATTTGTGTGCATATATATATATATATATATATATATTTATATGAGGTCAACTCAAAAGATGACACAGGAAACCATTGTCAGCTCTAGCTTTCGTCTTTATTCGGAGTATATATAGATATATAAATAGTATATATATGGTGGAAGAAAAGTGGGATGCTATACAGTATTCTATCTTAATGAAAGAAAGATGAGAATGGTTTCCGGCGCCATCCTTGGATTTGACCTCATCTCATTACGTTTCATACTCACACCTCAAGAGCGTTTGGTACACGTAAACTTGTCATCATAATATATATATATATATATATATATATATATATATAAATAAATATATATATATATATATATATATATATATATATATATATATATATATATATATATTATATATATATATATATATATATATATATATATATGTATATACACATATACACTGTAAAAATGAAGTGCTAATTTAGCACTTAAAATTGCTTGCATAGTGACTCAGCACTCCGAGTGCTGATTTTTTAGTTCAAATTTCAACTAGAAAATCAGCACTCTAGTGCAGTCACTATACAAGCACTTTAGGTGCTTAATTAGCACTTCATTTTTTAGAGTGTATAAATATATATATATATCCCAATCTATGTCTCTCACAAAACGCCCATCCTCCCATCCCCCCCCCACACACACACACCCCAAACACACAAATAAAGTAATAAAAATAGTACATAACAATAAAACTGTAACTGAGGCAGCTCTTGTCGACCGATGCTATGTGTTTAAAAGATTCTCTAGATAGTTTTTAGATAATACGAACCATCAATGGAACATTCAATTGTAATATATTTTTTCATGGCCGTATGCAGATTTTTTTATTCCGGCGAGGGGGAGGGGGGGGGGGGGCAAGAAGTATGAAACAATCCGAGAAAGCTGCATTTACTAAGTTGAAATTGAAGAACTTTGTGCATATTTTTGGTGAATATTGTGATTTTTTTAATCAGTAAAGAAAATGCAAGTTTTCAAAATTTCAGGTGGGGGGGGGGGGCAATTGCTCCCTGTCACCTATGGTGGGTATGACAAAATTTTTAGCTCGCGCTTCGCGCTCGCAATGTTTGTTTAGCGAGACAGTTAAGTATTATGATTACAAAACAATTTGCTTATATTGTCAATTTTTAGCCCCCAATATCAAAAATTTTCAGCTCGCGCTTCGCGCTCGCATTATTAAATCAGTGAGATACATATCAATTCAATGGCACTGCATGTCCTTAAAATATCTCTATTAGGTCAGAATACCTGACAACTGAGCGCGCTTCGCGCGCTCCCTAAGTGACCCGAAATTTTTGCTGGTGCCCCCCCAATGCCGTGACCCACGGTACGCCACTGTTCAATACCATGATGTTTATTTAATATCTGCTAATTGAATTTTGCGCAGAGATCATTTGACATTGTGTAATTCGACTCCTAATTACTCATCACTGATGTTACAACCATTGGCAACAATTGCCCCCCCCCCCGAAACTTGAAACCTACATTTTTTACTGAAAATTTTAACAAAATTCATCAATATTGTGCACAGAATCCTTCATTTTCACTTTAGAAAACGCAAAAGCGCCCCCATAATAAGCTCGGGCTCTTCGTTCCCTCGTTTTCAAGTTTCTTTGAAAAGTTTTATGCATCTCCTCCCCCCCCCCCGATGGAAAGAAAGGAGATGATAGAGACCAGAGAAGGGATGAGTGGGTGTGTGTGCGTGGGTGGGTGAGGCAGTGGGATAGTATAAAAAGATAAATATGGAAGTGAGCAAGATAAATTTGTGTGCATATATATATATATATATATATTTATATGAGGTCAACTCAAAAGATGACACAGGAAACCATTGTCAGCTCTAGCTTTCGTCTTTATTCGGAGTATATATAGATATATAAATAGTATATATATGGTGGAAGAAAAGTGGGATGCTATACAGTATTCTATCTTAATGAAAGAAAGATGAGAATGGTTTCCGGCGCCATCCTTGGATTTGACCTCATCTCATTACGTTTCATACTCACACCTCAAGAGCGTTTGGTACACGTAAACTTGTCATCATAATATATATATATATATATATATATATATATATATATATATATATATATATATATATATATATATATATATATATATATATATATATATATATATGTATATACACATATACACTGTAAAAAATGAAGTGCTAATTTAGCACTTAAAATTGCTTGCATAGTGACTCAGCACTCCGAGTGCTGATTTTTTAGTTCAAATTTCAACTAGAAAATCAGCACTCTAGTGCAGTCACTATACAAGCACTTTAGGTGCTTAATTAGCACTTCATTTTTTAGAGTGTATAAATATATATATATATCCCAATCTATGTCTCTCACAAAACGCCCATCCTCCCATCCCCCCCCCCCACACACACACACCCCAAACACACAAATAAAGTAATAAAAATAGTACATAACAATAAAACTGTAACTGAGGCAGCTCTTGTCGACCGATGCTATGTGTTTAAAAGATTCTCTAGATAGTTTTTAGATAATACGAACCATCAATGGAACATTCAATTGTAATATATTTTTTCATGGCCGTATGCAGATTTTTTTATTCCGGCGAGGGGGAGGGGGGGGGGGGGCAAGAAGTATGAAACAATCCGAGAAAGCTGCATTTACTAAGTTGAAATTGAAGAACTTTGTGCATATTTTTGGTGAATATTGTGATTTTTTTAATCAGTAAAGAAAATGCAAGTTTTCAAAATTTCAGGTGGGGGGGGGGGCAATTGCTCCCTGTCACCTACGCTGGGTATGGCAATGACTTAAAAAAATAACATCTACTGGTTCTTTGTGAACATTGGAATTCACCTTTAAAATGGATTAAACGCCATAGTCTCTTACTTTGGAATGTTAGAATATGAGTCTAATTTCACTCGTACTATGAATTTAAATCATCAACAACTAATGTAATTTAATTATTACTATTATTATTATTATCATTTCTGACCCCAGGCATGAAAAGAATTTCAAGTCACATTTCCGCAGAATTATATGACTTGTGTCTGCCTGTCTAAAAACTACTTTGGTCAATTTTTGACACCATACTTGACTTTAAAAACTACTCTTAAACTGTTATAGTTTATATTACAAGCCAGTGTATTCACATAAAATGCATTGTTGTTATGATGTGTGACTGCCTACCTATTTTGAATGTAGCTGGCTGTAAGAAATAGATCTATTCTACTCTAAAAGGAAACCAAAACCCAAGAAGAAAAGCAATCGTATTGGAAAGAGTAAAATGAGAGGAACAATTCAAAAAATGTTTCATCAAAATCGGTTATGAAATAAGCAAGTTATGGACGTTTAAAAAGTCTTGTTGTACTTTCTATGGAGATCCTCAAATTGGCAAACGTGCTTCAAAATGATTTTGTGGACAACTCTCCATTTGTTTTGTACAAAATTTTTCAGATTTTCCCCATTATTTTACATATTTTACATTATCTCCTCCTGACCTCGACATATGTGGTGTGAATTATATGTCCCAATGTTATATGCTGTGCTCAGGAGGAAAGATGCAATTTGAAAGATAATGACGAAAATCTAAAAATAAGTGTACAAAACAAATGGAGAGTCGTCCACAAAATCAGCCATTTTGAAGCGCGTTTGCCAATTTGAGGATCCCCATAGAAAATACAACAAGAGTTTTCAAACTTCCATAACTTGCTTATTTCATAACCAATTTTGATGAAACTTGTTTTAAGTTGTTCCTCTCATTTTACTCTTTCCAATAAGATTGCTTCCCTTCTTCGGTTTTGGTTTCCTTTAACTGTTTTCTACTTCAAAAAATAATGAAGACAATAAAATATATAAACCCGATCATTGTTTTCTGAGTAAAAAGTTTCGTATCAGGCAGTTCTCGTAATTACATACATAGCAATTTGTAATTTGATTACTTAAAAATACAATAAAAATAACACATTATACCATTATTTTTTCTATTAACCTTGAAATCCTTATCACTATAAAATAAGATGCCAAATGCATCTTTTTAATTTTCGGAAGACCACTGGTGTCGTGACGTCATACTATTCAAGGTGGGGGATGACACAATAAATCACCACCCCCCCCCCCTTGAACAATAGATTCACAACACAAATGGACACTCGTGCGGAAGACATATTTAAGAAATAAGCATCATAAAACTTAAGGAAAATCAATAAGAAAACCCCCACATAACATATAAACCTACATGAATAGAGCTGTATTTTGTATGTTCAAAGAAAACGGGTTAAGGAACGACCGTAGTAATTACTGTAACCGTAGTAACCATTTTTTTTTATTAGAAACCAGTTGCCAAAGATTGATCGGAGAATTGATGACACCTGTACGTACTCCTAATTGAAGTAAGTTTGAATGCCAGGGACAATTCCCCAAAGACCCCCCTTGTTTCCCCCCCCCCAAAAAAAAAAGTCTTCACTCCTAATAAATGGTGATGAATTATGTTGGGGCGAAAATTGGCAAGCAAAAAAAATATTAACACGCCCCCGCTGACATAAAAGGATCACTCCCAATTATGTACATATTTTACAACTACAGTATAATCCAAATATTGTGAACTTTTTTTCTTATATACCGGGCATGGTGGCTTAGTGGTAGAGCGTCCCCAACATGAACGGGAGGTCCTGGGTTCAATCCCTGACTTTGTCGTACCAAAGACTTATAAATATTGAACCTTCTGCCTTCTTGCTATGTACAGCCGCTCAGCATTTAGATTGCAGAAGGTTAATGATAACATATTTTATGCCGGCCCCGCTGGTAGAGCAGTTTCCTAACTGGAGTGGCTACCCTGGGTAAATATGACATTATCATTATTTATAATATTCACATTATTAAGATATTACAAGCAGCCATAAAACAGACAAACCAAATGTAAAATCTCCAAAAGTAACTAACAATATCTCCCGGCAATATCTACTAATGTGGTTATATATTTACATATATATGCATGTTTTGCTCCCCTATATAAACAAGAAAGTAACCTTTGGTTCTTATCTATAATATTCTAGTTATTACGATATCGCGAGCAGCCATAAAAACACACAAAACAAATAACATAGATAGAACATCAAATTTAGGTTTACGTGACGTATCTAGTGGTGTGATACATTTCATGCTACATGTTTTCTTCCCTATAATCTTAATGAAATAATTACGTTCTTATTTACAATGTTCATATTATATTGTTATGTGATGATAAGACATATCTCACATATTCAATATTATATCAATACATAATCAATACTTAATCAATACTTCTACAGCAAGTATAACAGGAAATCATGTGTTTACCAGCTCCAACTTTCTTAAGATAAGAAAGTATTACTCATTCTTCTTCCAGCTAAACTTCTGACGCACACACATTTCATGGGTTTCTTATTCACTACATTTCATGTTCTCCCTTAAGTTATGACGTACAGATTGTTTTGGTCAAGCGTCCAAGGTTGACCATCACCTGTTTGGTTGTAAAGAGTGTAGATCAAACCTCAGACCAATATAAAAGGGTTCACTTCTGAATCCAAATCAGATTACAGATTACTTTAGAGATGGTTCCAGCATACAGACAGCTACAGAAGAGTTTATATTTTATACTGTAGAATTCATATTCATCTTCAGAGTATAGTCACCATCAGACTTACTTATGTTCCTGTATTATTTGTTATCATCATCATCAACTTATCTATAATCTTCAATGAATGTATACATGAATTATACAGGCTTTGTATTGCTTCGTATCATTTAAGTCTGGTTGAAAGTAAAAGTGCAATCGATCCAGCGACAACACAACAATATCGCGATCAGCTAAAAAACGGATAAAATAAAACAACAGGTGTACTTGCTACAGCTGTGCCAATCATGAAAATCAAGATTTTTTAACAGATATACGTCATGATAGTGGATAAAGTATATAAAAATTTGATATATTAAATACAATACTACACACTCTTGGAAATGACGGTTGGAAATCTTGTCACTGTCGCAACCTCTTAAAAATGGAGGCTTACTAAATTATCATTAAAGTAAATTTATGCAAAGAGCAGATTAAATGAGAAAAACGGTCGACATTTAAGGAAAATGGGGTGATAATTAAAAAAGAAACAAATTTTGCTTTTTCACATTTCTCCTCCTTTTTTAAACATGAAAATGAAGTGTGTCTTTACATGATATTCTTTATGTCAAATATAATTTCCAAATCTCTTTTCAAGAAAGTATGGTTTTGTAACTCAGAAATGGGTAAAAAAAATCCAATATTTACCTTCTTTCATGACTATTGTTCTGAATTTGTTGAAATATAAGTTCAGATAGCTACATATTTCCCACAGAATTTACTGTACAATATAGAACAATTCAGACAAACAAAAAGGTGGAGATAGTTGTTTTAAACGAATACAGGCCTGTTTGTACATGACTGTATGTCAAATGAGAATAGTCAAAATTAATCTTGTAACTGCTGCTTCAGATCGATTGGAAAATGAGGGCTTACGTTTTTGCCACTCTAAAACATAAAAAATGTGTGTATTGAGAATGATATTTATTCAAAGAGAATAACTTTTTTCGTTTATTAGTAAACAAACCCTAACATATACTAAAGCTAAATGTCAACTGAATGAAATTTAGACTCTGTATTGATTTCTAGTTTAAAATTACATATCAGACATATAAGAAATTTTGAAATCCAAGATGCTTACTGGTAAACAGGTTGGAAATGTAACGTGACAGGCAATGTATTGATTTGGAGGGGATGTGTTTTTTGGAAGGTGGGGGGTGGGAAAGGAGTTGGGAATTATCTGTGGTATATGTTTACATTATATACCACATGTGTACAAATGATCTTACTAATAGAAAGGAGAAATTATTAGAGGATATCACACATTTCCCTTCTACAAGAAAGTTATATCATACCACGCATCAATACTGATGTCATGTCATCCATTCTATTTATTAGAAAATGTAAAGTCTATCCGGGGTGCAGAAAGCGATCTCTCCTGATCGGTACTGCTGGAGATAATACCATTGTCTCTCCGGCTTCTCTATCGTGTAATCATTAACCAGGTTTTGAATGTACTGTAGTTCATTTGTATATTCGTCAATGCTCACCAAACCTTCACCATGCACCACCTTGGCTATCAGGATTGTATTCCATTGAGATACAGCACCGCAAAGAAAGCTACCCGTTTTTTTTAATTCATGTTGTACAGTACCCTGTTTGTCTATCAATCTGACAGTAGCAAGTGATGAAGTGATAAGAGAACCATCGTAACTAGTGATTTGCCAAGATTCATACTCATTGCATTGCACTGCTGGCCCACCTGCTGTTGAAAAAACCTGGATCTTCTTGGCTTTCTGGTAGTTTACATAGATCAAATCATCACCATCAACAGTCATCTTAGAAATCCCACCTTTATAACCACTCAGAGTCTCAAACACTACATTCAATTTTGTGAACTCTGGTGTATACAGTGTAATTTTGTTTGAAGTATCAATCACAACACGTCGATCATCAGAGAGGAACCCTACCCCACGAATCTTAACACCCCTAAGAACTGTTTGCTGGAGCTGACCATCAGCAGAGAAGATATTCATGCCACCTGTATAACATCCTACTGCCATCCTACCGTCTGAAGTACTAACCATGGTATCCATACTATTTTTAGTAGGCAAAGCGACATTCTTTACAACTACATCAACAACTGCATTAACAATATTGCCAAGGCCTAGCTCATCCTTTCCAACGTTTCTCTTGAAAGAGAAATTCTTCCCTCTGCTGCTCGATTTTCTCGGCTTCACGTAATAGGGATTCCCTTGATCACAGAGCTCTCGTAACTCTTCACATAGAGTGTCATGTGCAGCCAAAGTATCCATATCTACTGGAATCTTCGTTCTATTGGTTACCATGTCAGCAATGGTCGTCAACTGATTGATGTGCTTCTGAGCCGATGTCTTCATGTTTTCCAGTTCTTTCTCTACCCCTTTAGTCGTTCCCTTGACTTCTCTAAGTAGGACTTCTCTCTTCTCTGTCAACTGGAGGACTGCTTCATCGTATGCTTTGTTGATGTCACTTGTACACTTTTCCTTGGCATGGTCAACACTCTTCATCTGTTCATCTATGAAATCAATGTATTTCTGATAGCATGATTGTTCCTTGTCCACCTTGGACTTAAGTTCTTCGATACTCTTCATGTGTTTATCCTCATAAGCAGCTCCCTCGATGACCTTGTGTCCTTCTCCCGTATGATCCATAACAACACACCTGAAGCATGTGAATCTCCTGCAGGTGGAACAGAAACATCCATCATCTTCGTTCGGGTGTTTCCTGCATTTGCGGTATCTACGTACTGACACCTTTCCTGATAAAATCTCACTCATGGCGACGACGTCATGACGCATGAAGTCTCCCCATTGAGAGTGCTTATGAAGACAAGTGGTGCATAGATACTTTCCACAGTCTTGGCAGTAGACAGCAGCACTGGGCTTGTCATTAGATATACAATTCGTGCAAATCTGCGGATGACACTTCATGTCTTCTATTACATTTTTCAAAGCAAGATTTGTCTGTAGTTTGGCGATATCTTGGTTTGGGACCTGCGTTACAGCTCTGCAGACAGGACACCGGATCTGGGAGTTACCGTGGCACTCCAAGAGGTTGTCCAGGCAAGTCTTGCAGTAAGTGTGAGAACAAGACAGGATCTTGGGATCGGTGAATGTAGAAAGACACACAGGACACTCCATACTCTGGGAGATGGCATTCAATGCATCGGCCATGGTGGGAATTCTGTAATACTGCAAAATGAAAGACAATTAAGAAAACATGACACATGTAGTATTGGATATATTTTTATCGTTAAACTTACATCAACATTAAAGAGGTTTACCGGGGGATAATTAACTCTAAAAGTGTGAGTCACACTTGACCTATGTTTTTCCCCTGCCCCTGGTCCCTTCTCGTAATACAGTGTAAGTGGAGCGCTCCTGGCAGTCTCGCCTGCATTATACGAATCAATATATCAGCAGTGCTGACCTTGACAACTGCAATGAAATATAGGCTTTTAATAGGAGAAATTATAATTTGTAAACGAATTTTCGGTATTAATCCTATGTGTTTAAGATCGCATGCTCGATATGTAAAGTCAGAAAAAATTGGAACCAGTGGAATTCGAACCTGCCATCTACTGCTTTCCGGGCAGCGATTCACCCCACCAGGTTATTCTGGTTCACGGCCAAGTCACGATGAACTGGAATACAAACGTGGGTGTCGATCGGTATTCTTGGTTGGGGGGGATGATTGACACAAATGTTCTTGTGGATGGGAATCTTTCAACATTACCCCCACTAAAATTACAAGTTAGGACATTTGGGAGTGGTTGATATGCATGGTGTTCTTGGAAATTCCTTCATTGTTGTAGTGTACTATACTTGTATAATTTTTTTGAAAATTCAATTTGTGTTACAAGTAAGCCTATTCTAAACTCATACCGAGAAAAAATGACAAAAATTGACTGGACCATGTACATAGTGATCTGTTTATTGAGCATGATGTATACACAGGGGCGTCGATCCATTTTTCAGATGGGGGGTGGCAAAATTATGAATCAACGTTCCAAAGGCGCTCGATCACAAAAAACGAACAAACTCACCCACACACCCCCACACACATAGGCCTATATATATAACTCATGAGAAAGAGACACATATCTCACCTTCAACAACAATGCGAGCGCGAAGCGCGAGCTAAATTTTTTTAGTGTCATGAAAACAGGAAAAATGTACCTGTTTAGGTTTGTTTGTAGTAACTCATGAGGAGGGTCGATACATGTATCTCACTAGAGAGCGAGCTGAAATTTCTTTATATTCTGACCTGAAAGCTTGACATTCTAAGCATTTTTGGTACCAATGATTAAGATGGGTATCTAGAAGAACAATAGATGCGAGCGAGAGCTGAAATTTTGATCTGGAAAAAAGACACTTTAATGGAAGATATATATCCAACAAAAGATTATTGCAAACCAAAGTTCTTTTGAGGTTTAGAATTGAAAACGGGACATTCTATTCACCTATATAATCATGAAAAGTATGGGTTTTTGGTACATGATGCGAGCGCGAAGCGCGAGCTGAACATTTTTATATTCCATTCTGAAAGCAGACATTTTGAGCACGATTTTAAATCAAAATCGAGTTGGTATCTCAATCTCGCTTGCTGATTTCAGTGTAGCATTACAATCTTATTTCATTTGTAGTTGCACATGCGGAATTATTGGGGGGGGGGCAAAACTATATGTTTGCCCCCCAATATTTTCATTGGTGGGGCGATCGCCCCCTGCTCCCCCCCCCACCCAGGATCGACGCCTCTGTGTATACAACTTCTCTCTTAAATCTAACCTGACTGGCAATATCTTTATTCTTCTTAATGCATGATGATAAAATGCAGATTCGGACCAATTAAGACTAGCACAAATTACAACCTGTGTGGCTTCTCGTGCGCCATCGGGCTTACCGTCATTCCTTAGAGATTTATCTTGCCACCCTTTTACTCCCTTTTATTTTTCCACCCTTTTGAATTAATGATTTATTTAAATTAATTTATTCACCACTGGTGGGATGGAACACCCTATCAACAAAAGTTGATTTTCGTTGGGGTCCTTTTATGTCATGTGTTAAAAAATATCAGATACATAAACATTTCATTCTTTTTCATCTTGAACCTCCACCCATCTGTTTAATAGTCCTGAAAAAGAATGTTTTTATTTAATAATAATATACACAAATTGCGAGGGAAACAAACTGATTGATGGCATACT
Organism: Lytechinus variegatus; assembly: GCF_018143015.1. Taxonomy (NCBI): domain Eukaryota; kingdom Metazoa; phylum Echinodermata; class Echinoidea; order Temnopleuroida; family Toxopneustidae; genus Lytechinus; species Lytechinus variegatus. The sequence continues at coordinate 13,834,427 of NC_054748.1, read as the reverse complement.
ATAATCATCATGATCAAACTTTTCATTTTTTCATCATCATTATTATAATTTTTCTACCCTAAATTATTGGGGGGGATGATAATACAGGCCATCCCCCCCACTTGAAATATTGGGGGGGATATATCCCCCCCATCCCCCCCGTGATCGACACCCATGAATACAAATACCCTCGATCCTCTTCTTTCTGACTCATTAATATACAAATGCAATCCGCCGTGGACAATAGATAGTAAATAAATAAACAAAGAGGCTTTTAATAGGAAAAATTATAATTTGTAAACAAATTTAAAAGCCTCTTTATCTATCTAGTCACCTTAATACTTTTGTGGGCTTCTATCATCTCATCTCGAGCAAACTTCAGACATTGTCTCTTTCACCTCATCTCATATTCAAGTCTTCGTACTACCCCCTTTCCTCCGTCATTTCACCAAGAAAATTAAAATCCAAAATACTGCTTATAAATGCTATAGCCACGTTAATTTTTGTGATAATATCTGTGTGATTTTGTGTATAGTTTTCCTTCCCCAAAATCATAATATTTCATTGGTTTCTAACATCCATACTTTCAAATTAGATATGGTATTATGTTACATTTCCGTTTTGTCCCTAAAGTTAACCTTTAAAATACCTGCAGATGGTCTAAACCTAGTGTCATACGATTCCTATATTCATACTTGATTTTTCTCTACTTTCAGTTAAAAGTTCAAAACAAGAAATTTTGATTCTGTAAAAATAGAAAAGTCATCATTAAGAGGAATGCGAAAACTTGGTGTGGCGAATATGACGTCATTAAAAAGAAATTGCCAATGCAAGGCCAGGGTACCTGCAGGTGCCACGACTTGCATGTCAGTGCACATCTAGATATCTCCTTATTAATTCACTCACCTCTAAAGTTAGGCCCTTGGTCCGTTATCAACGCTGGGACTTGAAAATCTCAGACACAGTTTGAACAAGCCGGAAATGTTAGTGAACTTGCTTTATAGGAAGAGTACTACATATAGTATATGCAGTCTCAGTACAATTTGTCTTGCTTTCTGTTTGGTATTTCGTGTTCAGACTATTTTTAGTGACTGGGAATTTCCCACCGACCTTCGACCTTAGTCGCGCGCACGTAGCGATATCTACATATCTGCGGAAAAAGAGATAATAACATATGCAGATACAGGCAGGCGCGGATCCACGGGGGGCCGCAGATACACCATTTAGTATTGATGGTCAAATCACGGCAAAAGGATGTATCTGCAGATACACCAATTGGTTTTCATGGTCAAATCATGGTAAAAGGGTGTATCTGCAGAAACACCACTCGTTCATTTTTGACGAACTATGGCAAAGTGATGATGTATAGATCATTTGTTCATGATTGGGATTAAGGACTGTATCAAATTCTGTAATTAGTCCAAATTGATCAGTAATCTCAATGAAATAAAAGCATTTTCTTTATCAGATAATTATTGTTTTGATATGTATTCATTGTATGAATTAATGCGTTTGTGTGCTTTTGGGGTGTGTGTGCGTGTTGGTGTGTGCCTCTGTGTTTGATTCGTAACGTTTCGATTGGTCTAAGAGAAACCCAGGTGATATGTTGCGAAATGCATTTCTTCTCTTTGGTCTACAAATTCTACATAATTGTAACCTATTTTCAAACAACAGTATCATATCGCTCACGTCATATCTCATAATATTGGTACAAATTGAAAAAAAAATAAGACACGAGCTTTAAAATGCCTTAATTCTATTTATTTGGAAACCTTGTAAATAATCATTTTATACATAAATTCAAAATACTGAAGGAATGATCATTCATTTGATTCATTGATTTCAATAAACTTCATTAATTAGGCAAATTCTTCAATGAAAAAATGATTAAATTAGAATAATTTGAGGAAATTAATTATCGTTTAAAGCAATGGAGATGTTTTATATAATTCATGTCAAATTTAGAACGTATACGTGCAATAAGTGTACAAATAAGAACATTTTCTTTAATCATCACTTTACTGTCGTATATAAACTACAAAGAAATACATAATACATTACAATACAAAATAAATATCAGTACACTACACATCACAATAGAATGCCCAGGACAAGACGTATAAATGAGAAAAATTCTAGATTTAGACCTAGAACGGGAACTCTATTCATGTTTCCTAAATCATGAAAAAGATGAGTAAGAGGGGATCTTCCTACATTAATAATGCGAGCGCAAAGCGCGAGCAGAAAATGTTTGTACACGTTTTGAACTGATTGAAAAGTGCCTTTTAAGGACTGCTTTCCTTTAGCCATGAAGACATTAAATTTCACAATCAAATGAATGCGAGCGCGAAGCGCGAGCATAAAAAAATCGAGATTTCGAACTTGAACGGGATACTCTATTCGTGTTTTGTAAATCATGAAAGGGATGAGAAAGGGGATCTTCCTACATTAATAATACGAGCACAAAGGGCGAGCAGATTTTTTTTGATATTGTAATCTGAAACTGGATAACTGAATGAAAATGCGCGCGCGTGTTTCAGATTTAGACCTAGAATCTAGGCATTCTAAACAATCTTTTATCATGAAAAAAAAAGCGAGCTCGAAGCGCGAGCTTAAAATATTTGGTACTCAGATCTGATATTTCAAACACTTTGTCATGTTTGTAGGAAACTTGTAAGGTGGATATAAATCGCACTTGATAAAGAGCTGATATGTTTCATTATTACTTTAATTTTGAGACATAGGACCTTGACATCCATGTAATCATTTGAATATGATGACTATATATCTTCCTATTCATCTTGCTAAGCGCGAGATAAAACAAAAGTGACAATTTAATTATTAAATTGATATCTTAGTATTAATGCATAATGAGGGCGCGGAATCTGATGATATTATGGCCTGAACACTGAACATTTCAAGCACCTTTTTATTCATGAATAGGATGCATCATTAATTAGTTGATATATTTTTAACCATTAATGCGAGCGCAAATCGCGAGCCGAAATTTTTGATAAACTGTCATGAAAAGGGGATTTTAAGTAGTTTGTTATATAATCAATATTGAGACATACATAACCCGCCAATCAAAAATGCAAGCATAGCAGCGCTAGCTGATGCGTTTTGACAATCAGACCTGAAAAGGGATATTTTGAAAACTTTATGGAATAGTCCTACATGAAAATAATAGGTACCTGATAAATCAAATTCGCAATATTCAGACCATAAAACTGACATTTTTACAGAGCACTTTTTAAAAATCAATATGTAAATCACAAAAATTTATGAAAGTTCGATTTCCAAGGAGAAATATGTTTTGTATACTGACTTCCAAACTTGATATTTAAGCTCCATGTTGAACAAGATATGTGGATCACTTAACAGGCAATGCGAGCGCGAAGCGCGAGCGAAAATTTTATATAGTGACATAAAATATTTTTTCCAAGTCTTCCTCTCATCTTATTTTATTCATTCGTCTCCCTCCTTTTCTTTTTTCTCTTTTCTTTTCCTTCCTTTTTCTTTCTTCCCCCCCCCTTTTTTTTGCTCTACCAATAGGGGGGTTCGGACCCCTCGGGTCCCCACCTGGATCCGCCTATACATGAAGAAGAGGCAATTGAATAATGGTTTTATAATGATGTGTTCATGAATAAATGTAATATCACTTTAAAAATAATCAATGCGAGCGGGAAACTCGAGCGATTTCTATTTTAACCATTTGATGCTTTCAATTTCGTCAGAGTAGGCCCTGCTAGAATTATGTGAGCGGGAGCCAGGTGCCGCCAGTGAGGCGCGGATCCAGGATTTCTTAGGGGGCCCTAATTTCAAGTCAAGTAATAATCGTTCCGAAATATTGACTCCCATTGCCGAATGGGTAATGTCTAGTTCAGTTACTTCTCACAGAAACCTCTCTTGCATTGTAGGCATTCTTCGTTCTTCAGGGTACTCCCATTATTTTTTTCTTTTCTTTTTTATGGTTCAGGGGTTGAAAAATCTTACGGGGATGACGCCCCTGTATCGCCGCGTATGAAAACTGGTTGTGCAATAACTAAATTATATATTCTGCATATTCTCCTAGGGGTTTAATTTGAAATTTAGGGGTGCAGTTTTGAACCTGCAGGGTGCAAAAATGAACCCCAACCGCAGGGTTCAATTTTTTAACCCATAGGGTGCTGATTTTGCATCAACCTTTCGGGGTTCAATTTTGAACATTTATTTCTTAGTGTGTGAAAATAAACTTTAAAATTTCTGTAAATAATATTTATCAATATATCCATCAGTGTTGTAGTCAAGGCTCAAACCTCCAAGGCCAAGGCTTTAATACCCAAGACCAAGGCTTCAATCCCCAAGGCCATGCCTAAAAACCTCAAGGCCAAGGCATTTCAAACTTTCAATATATGGAACAATGAGCCAACGACAAGGCGGCAGTTCGAATATCAGTTCGGCGGCCCTACATGTAGGTCGATCATCAATTTGCCCCCCCCCCCTTCGAACATAATTTTGGCATCCCTTCGAACTCAATTTGCCTTCCCTAGTTCGAATATCATTTCGCCCCCTAGCTCGAGTATCAATTTTCCGCCCCCTAGTTTGAACATCAATTCGGCGCCCCCTAGTTTGAGTATCAATTTGGCGCCCCCTACCTCGAACATCGATTCGGCCCCCCTCCCTAGTTTGAGTATCAATTTGGCGCCCCCACTTCGAACATCATTTTGGCGCCCTCCTAGTTCGAATATCAATTCAGGGCCCCTACATGTAGATCTAACATCAATTTGGCGACCCTAATTGAATATTAATTTGGCGCCCCTACATGTAGGTCGATCATCAATTCGCCCCCCCCCCCCTGTTCGAACATAATTCGTCCCCTAGTTCGAACATCATTTTGGCATCCCTTCGAACTCAATTTGTCTTCCCTAGTTCGAATATCATCCCCCCCCCTAGTTCGAGTATCAATTTTGCGCCCCCCTAGTTCGAACATCAATTCGGTGCCCCCCTAGTTTGAGTATCATAGGCGCCCCCTAGCTCGAAAATCGATTCGGCCCCCCTCCCCAGATCGAGTAATAATTTGGCGCCCCCAGTTCGAACATCATTTTAACATCCCCTCGAACATCATTTCGGCGCCGTCCTAGTTCGAATATCAATTCGGCGCCCCTACATGTAGGTCCAACATCAATTTGGCGCCCCTACATGTAGGACAATCCTCACTTCGGCCCCGCTGTTCGAACATTAATTCGGCCCCCAGTTCGAATATCATTTTGGCATCCCTTCGAACATCATTTCGGCGCCCTCCTAGTTCGAATATCGATTCGGCGCCCCTACATGTAGGTCCAACATCAGTTTGGCGCCCCTAGTTCGAATACCATTTCGCCCCCCCCCCCTAGCTTGAGTATCAATTTGGCGCCCCCAGTTCCAACATCAATTTGGCGCCCCTACGTCGAACATGTATTCGCCCCCCCCCCCCCGTTCAAACATCAATTCTGCCCCCAGTTCGAACAACATTTTGACATTCCTTCGAACATCATTTCAGCGCCCTTTTTGTTCGAACATCATTTCTTTCCTCCTCTTCCTCTTTTTTTCTTCTCGTCCTTCCCCTTTTCTTCTCTTCTTTCCTCCTCATTCTCTTTTTTCTTCTCTTCTTTCCTCCCTCCTCCTCTCTCTCCTTTTCTTTCCCCTCTCCCTTTTCTTCTCTTCCTTTCCCCTTTTCTTCCCCCTTCTCTCTCTTTTTTCCTCTTCTTTCTTCCCTCTTCCTCTCTTTCCCTTTTTCTCCTTTTCCTCTCTCTTCCCCCCTCTTCCTCTTTTTTCCTTCTCCCCCTCCCTTTTCTTCTCTTCCTTCCCCTCTTCCTCTTTTTTCTCTTTCTTTCCCCTTTTTTTCTTTCCCTTCTTCTTTTCTTTCCCCTCTCTTTTTTCTTCTCTTCTTTCCTCCCTCTCCCTTTCTTTTCTTCTCTTCCTCCTTTTCTTTCCTCTTTTTCCTCTCTCTTTTTCTTCTCTTCCTTTTCCCCTTCTCTTTTTTTCCTTTTCCTTTCCCTCTCTTTTTCCTTCTCTTTTTTCCCCTTTTCCTCTCTCTTTTCCCCTCCTCTTTTCCCCCTCTTCTCTCTCTCTTTTCCTTTTTTCTTTCCCTCCTTTTCCTCTCTTTTTTTCTTCCTTTCTTCTTTTTCTTCCTTTCTTTCCCCTCTTCCCCTCTTTCTTTCCCTCTCTCTTTTTTTTTCGCCGAAGGGGGGGGGGGCAAGGCCCCCTCGGCCCCCCATGGATCCGCGCCTGCACTCTTTTACCATAAACTAGTCTCTGACTTTCGGGGCGCACAACTTGTGGAAAAAGATGTATGTTGCAGATACACTATTTTGCCATAAACTAGTCTCTGACTTTCGTGGCGCACAATTTGTGGAAAAAGATGTATGTTGCAGATACACTATTTTGCCATAAACTAGTCTATGAAGTTCGTGGCTCACCGATTATGGTAAAAAGATGTATGTTGCAGATGCACCCTTTTGCCATATTTCACGAAGCTGGGGTGCGCTCACTCATTTGATGGCAGAAAAGTGTAACTAACAGATACACCTTTTTACCGAAAAACATTGCGCTCTACTGCGGCATTTTTGGAGTGTATCTGTAAGATACATCATTCTACCATCAAACGAGTTGGCAAATTTGCTGCAGATAGCCCATGCTATCTTGAAAATGAAAATACCTGTAATTATGAGAGTAAGATAAATGAAAAGAGCTCCCTGAAACCCCCCCCAAATGTCAAAACCTGAAAAAGTCAAAATTTTCAGATACATCGTTTTGCCATGTGACGGCCGCCCTATTTTTTGACAACCTGCAGAAAAAAGTGTACTCTTTACCTTGATAGAAACTATGAAAAACAGAAAGAAAGAGGTATTTTACCCATGATGGGTAATTTACAGCCTCGTAACGACCGGCCCGACCCCGAAAGGATATAAAAAAAGTGAGGGGAAGAATTGGAAAATAGACTTTATATAAAATTTTTCGCTCGCGCTTCGCGCTCGCATTACCTGTGTAATGACACTAATATATAACCAATATATATACAATATATCCAGTTCTGATATCAATTTGCACACAATTTTTTAGCTCGCACATCAAACTTTCATTATTTTGTTTGATTTACACAAATTGTTAAGTGTATCAAAATGTTCAGCTCGCGCTGCGCGCTCACATTGTTTGATTTGTGAGAAACCTATGCTCTTTGGAAATTCTTACCAAAATTTGTCAAAATGCTCCTTATATCATGTCAGTATATAAAAAAAACTAATGAATGGGTTCATCGGACAGCATCCATGGGAGAGGAAACGACCAGTGGCGTAGCTACGGAGAGCAAAGTTATAGCTGTTCTAAGATTGTAACAGAGGTTAATTCAGATATTGTATAATTAATGGATAAGTACAGTAAGTTCATGTACTCGTGAGGCTATGCCGATGATCTGTTGAAATACGACGGCCACGGGGTGCATTGCACGTAAAGTATGCAGATTGATTTGGATTCGCTATCCTATAAATAAAGTACGTGGATGCGTTCGAAATGATTTATATGATCGTTCGCATGTCTTTCCACGGGGAAACCTAGAATCCTAGGCGACGACTGGTTAGATTTCCTTGTATGTTGGGTCTTTTGCACGCCAGCAAGAGACCATACCAGGGCTTGCTCTTTTGGTAGTCTGGTTGGTCTGGAAGCGGACGGTTCGGAGTCTGGAGCAGATGGCTGGTGGTTCGGAGCAGACGGGTTGGTCTGAAGCGGATGATTGCTGGTCTGGAAGCAGACGGTCGGAGGTCCGGAATCAGGGTACTAATGGATAATTCGTTTTTCATACCCGTTCAGCGTACAGCGAAAACGGAAAATCAGTACGTGGTTCGGTCTTTGAAAACAAAAAACGAAATCACAGCGTGAAAACCCGTGCTGTGATTTCGTTTTTGTTGATCAAAAACAGAATATTGAAATCAGAAATGTTTTGGGCTCTCTCTGATTTCTCATTTTATATTTGTGTTTTTATGTATCAAAAACAAAACCAGAACACGATTTTCGCTCTGTGACTTGTGTTTTCATGCATCAAAAACAAAATCAGAACACGCTCTCCGCTCCGTGATTCCGTTTGTAAAAACGAAAACAGCGAAGACGAGATCAGAGACTCCCTTTTCCAGTCCCTGCAACGTGATTTCGTTTTTCGTACAACCTCCAACCTACAGGCATATTAAAGAGCGCCCTCCAGGAGGTGAGGCAAGTTTCAATGGAGGTTTTAATGAACTGTACCGTACACATATTATGTTGAAGCCAGTTTAAAAGGAGGTGAGGCAAGTTTCAATGGAGGTTTTTATAACTGTACTCTAAATTATGTTGAAGCCAATTTAAATGGAGGTGAGGCAGGTTTCAATGGAGCTCGAGTTTTTTAAAAAGAATAAACTGTACCACACATTATGGTGAAGCCACTTTAAAAGGAGGTGAGGCAAGTTTCAATGGAGATTTTTATAACTGTACTCTAAATTATGGTGAAACCAATTTTAAAGGTGAGGCAAGTTTTAAAGGAAGTTCTTTCTAACCGTACTCCAAATTATGGTGTAGCCAAGTTAAAAGGAGGTGAGGCAAGTTCCAATGGAGTTTGTTATAACTGTACTACAAATGATGGTGAAGCCAATTTAAAAGGAGGTGAGGCAAGTTTCAATGGAGGTTTTTATAACTGTACTACAAATGATGGTGAAGCCAATTTAAAAGGAGGTGAGGCAAGTTTCAATGGAGGTTTTTAAAAAGAATATATTGTACTGCACATGATGGTGAATCCAGTTTAAATGGAGGTGAGGCAGGTTTCAATGGAGGTTTTTAAAAATAAAAAACTGTACCGGTATATTATGGTGAAACCAATTTTAAAGGAGGTGAGGCAAGTTTTAAAGGAAGTTTTTTAAAAAGAATAAACTGTACCACACATTATGGTGAAGCCAGTTTGAAAGGAGGTGAGGCAAGTTTCAATGGAGGTTTTTTAAAAAGAATAAACTGTACCACACATTATGGTGAAGCCAGTTTAAAAGGAGGTGAGGCAAGTTTCAATGGAGGTTTTTTAAAAAGAATAAACTGTACCACACAAATTCTGTTGAAGCCAGTTTTAAAGGAGGTGAGGCAAGTTTCAATGGAGGTTTTTATAATTGTACTCTAAATTATGGTGAAGCCAATTTAAATGGAGGTGAGGCAGGTTTCAATGGAGCTCAGTTTTTTAAAAAGAATAAACTGTACCACACATTATGGTGAAGCCACTTTAAAAGGAGGTGAGGCAAGTTTCAATGGAGATTTTTATAACTGTACTCTAAATTATGGTGAAACCAATTTTAAAGGAGTTGAGGCAAGTTTTAAAGGAAGTTCTTTCTAACCGTACTCCAAATTATGGTGTAGCCAAGTTAAAAGGAGGTGAGGCAAGTTCCAATGGAGTTTGTTATAACTGTACTACAAATGATGGTGAAGCCAATTTAAAAGGAGGTGAGGCAAGTTTCAATGGAGGTTTTTATAACTGTACTACAAATGATGGTGTAGCCAAGTTAAAAGGAGGTGAGGCAAGTTTCAATGGAGGTTTTTTAAAAAGAATAAACTGTACCACACTTTATGGTGGTCGAAGCCAGTTTAAAAGGAGGTGAGGCTAGTTTCAATGGAGTTTTTTTTTAAAGAATAAACTGTACCACACATATTATGTTGAAGCCAGTTTAAAAGGAAGTGAGGCAAGTTTCAATGGAGGTTTTTTCAAAAGAATAAACTGTACTACACATTATGGTGAAGCCAGTTTAAATGGAGGTGAGGCAAGTTTCAATGGAGGTTTTTTTTAAAGAATAAACTGTACCACACATTATGGTGAAGCCAGTTTGAAAGGAGGTGAGGCAAGTTTCAATGGAGGTTTTTTTTTTAAAAGAATAAACTGTACCACACATTATGGTGAAGCCAGTTTTAAAGGAGGTGAGGCAAGTTTAAATGGAGGTTTTTTCAAGAGAATAAACTGTACTACACATTATGGTGAAGCCAGTTTAAATGGAGGTGAGGCAAGTTTCAATGGAGGTTTTTTTTAAAGAATAAACTGTACCACACATTATGGTGAAGCTAGTTTGAAAGGAGGTGAGGCAAGTTTCAATGGAGGTTTTTTTTTAAAAGAATAAACTGTACCACACATTATGGTGAAGCCAGTTTAAAAGGAGGTGAGGCAAGTTTCAATGGAGATTTTTAAAAAGAAAAAAACTGTACTGGTATGATGGTGAAACCAATTTTAAAGGAGGTGAGCCAAGTTTTAAAGGAAGTTTTTTATAACCGTACTCCAAATTATGGTGAAGCCAATTTAAAAGGAGGTGAGGCAAGTTTCAATGGACACACTTGAAAAAGCCATCTTGTAGCTTCTTGTCAACTTCTTGATTCACAATCACGCACGTGGTAGTATAAAAAAATGCCTGCACTGTATGTACTGACTCGATGCAAGCGCTGCGTTCACGTGTATAATTATCGTGAAGGGTGCTCTTTAATATTGCCTGTAGCTCATACAAAAAAACCAAATCATGGTGCAGGAAGTGGAACCTCCATTTAAACTGTCTGCACCATAATGTGTGGTACAGTTTATTCCTTTTAAGAAACCTACATTGAAACTTTCCTCACCTCCTTTTCAATTGGCTTCACACTCATGTGTAGTACAGTTATAAAAAAACTCCATTGGCACTTGCCTCACCTCCTTTTAAATTGGCTACACCATAATTTGGAGTACGGTTATAAAAAACTTCCTTTAAAACTTGCCTCACCTCCTTTAAAATTGGTTTCACTATAATACCGGTACAGTTCTTTCTTTTTAAACATCTCCATTGAAACTTGCCTCACCTCCTTTTAAACTGGCTTCACCATAATGTGTGGTACAGTTTATTCTTTTTAAAAAACCTCCATTGAAACTTGCCTCACCTCCTTTCAAACTGGCTTCACCATAATTTAGAGTACAGTAATAAAAACCTCCATTAAAACTTGCCTCACCTCCTTTTAAACTGGCTTCAACATAATATGTGTGGTACAGTTTATTCTTTTTAAAAAACCTCCATTGAAACTTGCCTCACCTCCTTTCAAACTGGCTTCACCATAATTTAGAGTAGTTATAAAAACCTCCATTAAAACTTGCCTCACCTCCTTTTTTTTAAACTGGCTTCAACATAATATGTGTGGTACAGTTTATTCTTTTTAAAAAACCTCCATTGAAACTTGCCTCACCTCCTTTTAAACTGGCTTCACCATAATGTGTGGTACAGTTTATTCTTTTAAAAAAAACTCCATTGAAACTTGCCTTAGCTGCATTTAAACTGGCTTCACCATAATGTGTACAGTTTATTCTTTTGAAAAAACCTCCATTGAAACTAATTGCCTCAATTCCTTTTATGGCTTCATCATAATGTGTGATACAGTTTATTCTTTTAAAAAAAACTCCATTGAAACCTGCCTCACCTCCATTTAAATCGGCTTCACCATAATTTAGAGTACAATTATAAAAACCTCCATTGAAACCTGCCTCACCTTCATTTAAATTGGCTTCACCATAATTTGTGGTACATGCAGTTTATTCTTTTTAAAAAACCTCCATTGAAACTTGCCTCACCTCCTTTCAAACTGGTGTGGGGTTGAAAATAATACAGTTTATGGGGAAATTAAATAACTGAAGAAGGAGTAACATAAGCTCAATCACACATCAAACAGAAGCAAACGGAGAGGAGAAGAGGGAACTTAACTCGAAAGACACGGGAACAAAATAGAACTTAACTCGATGAAGTCTGGTAGTGCACTGTTTATTTGCTGGGCTAATTTGCCTCAGCTAAACTCATAATGGCAATACAAAATTAGCATATATTTAAATTACACAAAATCAACCAATGAAAATTAAGAGAATGGAGGAGCCAACTGAAAGTGGAAAAGTCTAATTCATAAAAATAACCAATAAGAGATAGAGGATGGAGATGAATAAGATGTTGGGATGATTACATAATAAGAATGTTGAACAAAAGAATCAGATGTGGGAATGTAATGAATGAACACATCTGAATAGGAAAGGAATGACAGGAGAAGCAGGTTGAAAGTCAAATGTAAATGGATGACAACAGAAGCATCAGGAATGTAAACAAAGCTGAACTAAATACCAAAGCTTGAACTGTAAATAACTAAACTGTTAAAGGAAACAAAATGTCAAAATAACAGTCCTACATAAACATCCTTCTTTCAAAAAAATTGTCCTCAATTTTAAGAATGAATTTAAGAAAAATAATAAAGACTTGTGTCCTACCAGAGTTTTTGTAACATGTATACATATAACTATCTTACAAGACAAAACTAAACTCATTTAGATGATAAATCAAATCTGACATCTGTATCCTATTTTTTGGTGTTGTGTATAATTATTTTACAAGCCATAACAAAGTAAAAAAAAATTTTATAAAAAGGCTAGGTACTGAGATTTTTTTAACAGTCAAATCAAAATTCAAAAATTTGATAAGCAATTAGATTAAAGAGTATTATCAAATAAAACCTTGAAATGGATCTTGTGCGATTTTTAGTCCTTTTTATGTCAAAACAAAAAAAAATTTCAATTGAAAGATAATTCAAAATATGAATTCTTCAGTTTGCTTGTCTTTGAATTGAATTGGAGATTTTTAAAAAAAATGTTAATTCTTGATGGTTTGAAGAACTTTAATTTTGAATTTTCAATTTAGTATAATTCTGAAAAATAAGTTTGAAGAATTTGATTTTGACTTTTGAACAAATTGAATTATATGAACCAATATACTCAGTGTTTATATACAATACAATACAAAACTTAAATGAGAGCACTACCTAGACAAATATGATATAATTATTAACTATTAAAAATGAGGTTAAAAATATACATTTGATCTTTTAGTTAAAACAAAAATGTTTTGGTGAAATGTCTAAAATGCATTTGATCATTTTTTTTTATAAGATATTTAGTATTTGGCTATTTCTGAAGATGGATTTTTTTTTCTCTCCAAAATTTAGTTAATTCAGGAAAAAGTGACAGATTGTATGGTTTCTTTTTTTTTTAACATGAAGATCAAATATATTTTCAGACTACAAAACAGTATTTCTGCAATAAATTTATATGAAATACGAAAACATTAAAATTAATTGCAACAAAAGTGAAATTCATAGATGGCATATCCATGATCATATGGAACACTAACCATGTATTTTAAAAGTGTGAGTACACATGATTTAAAAAAATTGTAGATCACAAGATCAAGAGTTACGAAATACAATTCATGACATATGATAATACGATAAAGATAATGGTGTACGTTAAGTCAAAAGATGGTAATATTTTTGAAAAGTGACTTAGTCTGGAATACACCTTGTGATTTGATAGGTGGTTACCAAATTTTGTTTGTTGAAATGATGAGCAAAATTCTTTTCTTTTTTATATGTTTATTTTGGAATTATGATTTTTGGTTTAGGTTAGAATGAAAGATTGTAAAAATATAAAAATAAGGTGTTTTCAATTCAATCACTTTTCTTTTAAAATTTTGATTTTATAAAGAACATGGAATAAAGTCAACCTGTTTCATGAAATCAAGTTGGATTATAGATTTTTGATTTCCAGTATATTTTTTTTTTAAATCTTCATACTTCACAAATTTTGTATTACAAAAAGTTGTTGAACCATGACTTACAATTTCAACTGTAATCCTAAATAGTAACCCTTATCAATTCCAAAATTTTCATACTGAAAAGTTTGTCAATAGCTATCAAAATTCTTGATGACAATTAATTTGGAAATCTGGTCAGTATACAATTATAGAACAATTTTCTTTTAAAAGAACTTTGAGATTTCAGTTTCTCAATTATTTGCATCAAAAGATGTTCACAAATTCAAAGTATGTATTAGAGTCTCAAAACCTATTTGGCAGAGTTAATGTCCATTATGAAACAATATTCTTGACCTAGAAATATCTATCGTCTCTGTAAGGTGAATGATGTCTTGGAATATCATGGTAACTGTGACTGTCTCTTGGAGGTGAGTATTCGCTGTATCCTCTTGGTGAATGATGATGAAGGTCCATTAGAGGCTCGTAGATAGCATCGCGGATGTCTGAAGGTGGTGAATGGCTGCTAAGGTCTCTTGCATGGTAGCGATGATGTCTTGACGATTCGCTTGGTGGTGGGTGGTTGCGATAGTTTGTTGGTTGAGATCGGTTGTGATAGCGATGTGGAGATGGCTGGATTTGCTGGTTGAAATAGTGACTTTGGGGAGAGTGGTTGGAAGTGTCCTTTGGAGGCGAGTGGGGATGGCGTTTCTGTAGCGATGGGCAAGGTTGGCATCTTGGTGGTGAATGGTGTAGCTGGTCTTCTGGAGATGAAAAGCTATTCATACTGCTGCTTTGTGGTGTTGGCTGAGGAGTACGATGAACTCGTTGACGGGACCTCCTGCTTCTTTTACGTTTAGCAGATGGTTCAAAGTTCTGTGACTTTGTGCAATTAATGAAGTCCTTGGTGAGTTCGGTTATTGCACATACTGCTTTCTGGATGACAGAAGATGGTGTTTGCTGAGCTATGGAGGAATTGGGGCTGACGTTGGTGGAATTTTGGCAGAGCTGGCAGGTGCTTGTGAAGTTGTGAATGTCTCTGAGCATGAATGGCCAAAACAGATTCTGAGACGTAATTTCAAGTGTTCTTTGCGAGCTGACATGACCTACTGATGGGTGTAGAGTTTGAAGAACATCAGACACGAGGCTGGAAGGAACAAGGAGCTGAAGAGTTTCGGTGATACGATCAGAGTCCATCTTTTTGCGGTACACGATGTTGTCTTGTACTACAAATCGAGGAAGATGCCAGAGGTATCGGCGCATCTTCGGTTGAAAGTTCGAGATCTCTTTACTCTCAGGGATGATGTTGTTAACGATGAAATATTTTAGCGTAGAAATGTCTCTATCTTTGCATTGGCAATGTCGAATCTTTTCAGAGAGAGTTTCAAAGTCCATGGTTGGGTTGGAGAAGTCATGACTGTCCGTTTGTGTGGTGGCATTGACAAACTGACAAGTTCGTTGTGCTGAAGACTTGAATTCTTGCGTGTGGAGTTGTTCTTGTAGGCTGCAAACAAGCTTTTCTAGGCAGTCCACACGATCAAATAACTGAAGGACATTACTGTTCATATCAATGAAATTTGTAGGTAAGTTATGTTGTCCTTCAGGATAGCCAGGTAAGCTGGGAGAATCTGGCGTATACGGATGAAGTGGCATGATGAAAATAAACAGTATTGGCTGAAGACTGAAAATAATAATCTGGGCAAAATGGGAGAGTCTCTAAAATTGATAAAGAGTCTCTAGATGAGGCAGTAGCAGGCGAAAATGAGAAGTTCAAATGTGTCGATAAACAGTTATAAACTGAAGAGAAGTTCACAAAATAACTTAGTGCTGTAAACAGGAGTATCTATACGTCCTTGTAGCAGATTACACTCACCGAAGTAAAGTAGATTCTAGCTGACGTTAAATAAATAGTCTGTAATTACAGAAGAAGTTGAATCTCCGGATTGCAAAAATTGTAGAAGATGGTAGACTGGAGCAAACAGGAACAGAAGGCAGGAACGGAAGGCTTGAAGAATGCTTGGAGAAGGGCGTGGCGAAGTTCGACCGACGCTGCCACCAGTTGTGGGGTTGAAAATAATACGGTTTATAGGGAAATTAAATAACTGAAGAAGGAGTAACATAAGCTCAATCACACATCAAACAGAAGCAAACGGAGAGGAGAAGAGGGAACTTAACTCGAAAGACACGGGAACAAAATAGAACTTAACTCGATGAAGTCTGGTAGTGCACTGTTTATTTGCTGGGCTAATTTGCCTCAGCTAAACTCATAATGGCAATACAAAATTAGCATATATTTAAATTACACAAAATCAACCAATGAAAATTAAGAGAATGGAGGAGCCAACTGAAAGTGGAAAAGTCTAATTCATAAAAATAACCAATAAGAGATAGAGGATGGAGATGAATAAGATGTTGGGATGATTACATAATAAGAATGTTGAACAAAAGAATCAGATGTGGGAATGTAATGAATGAACACATCTGAATAGGAAAGGAATGACAGGAGAAGCAGGTTGAAAGTCAAATGTAAATGGATGACAACAGAAGCATCAGGAATGTAAACAAAGCTGAACTAAATACCAAAGCTTGAACTGTAAATAACTAAACTGTTAAAGGAAACAAAATGTCAAAATAACAGTCCTACACTGGCTTCACCATAATTTAGAGTACAGTAATAAAAACCTCCATTAAAACTTGCCTCACCTCCTTTTAAACTGGCTTCAACATAATATGTGTGGTACAGTTTATTCTTTTTAAAAAACCTCCATTGAAACTTGCCTCACCTCCTTTCAAACTGGCTTCACAATAATGTGCAGTTTATTCTATTTAAAAAACCTCAATCCATTGAAACTTGCCTTAGCTGCATTTAAACTGGCTTCACCATAATGTGTACAGTTTATTCTTTTGAAAAAACCTCCATTGAAACTAATTGCCTCAATTCCTTTTATGGCTTCATCATAATGTGTGATACAGTTTATTCTTTTTAAAAAAACTCCATTGAAACTTGCCTCACCTCCTTTTAAACTGGCTTCACCATAATGTGTGGTACAGTTTATTCTTTTTAAAAAACCTCCATTGAAACTTGCCTCACCTCCTTTTAAACTGGCTTCACCATAATGTGTGGTACAGTTTATTCTTTTTAAAAAACCTCCATTGAAACTTGCCTCACCTCCTTTCAAACTGGCTTCACCATAATGTGTGGTACAGTTTATTCTTTTAAAAAACCTCCATTGAAACTTGCCTCACCTCCTTTCAAACTGGCTTCACCATAATGTGTGGTACATGCAGTTTATTCTTTTTAAAAAACCTCCATTGAAACTTGCCTCACCTCCATTCAAATTGGCTTCACCATAATTTAGAGTATGTTATAAAAACCTCCATTGAAACTTGCCTCGCCTCCATTTAAACTGGTGCTGCTTCACCATAATGTGTAGTACAGTTTATTCGAAAAAACCTCCATTGAAACTTGCCTCACCTCCATTCAAATTGGCTTCACCATAATTTAGAGTATGTTATAAAAACCTCCATTGAAACTTGCCTCGCCTCCATTTAAACTGGTGCCACTTCACCATAATGTGTAGTACAGTTTATTCGAAAAAAAACCTCCATTGAAACCTGCCTCACCTCCATTTAAATTGGCTTTACCATAATTTAGAGTACAGTTATAAAAACCTCCATTGAAACTTGCCTAGCTCACCATCTTTTAAACTAGCTGGCTTCACTATAATGTGTAGTTGGCCTACATAGTTTATTATTTTGAAAAAAAACCTCCATTGAAACTTGCCTCACCTCCTTTTAAACTGGCTTCACCATAATGTGTGGTACAGTTGATTCTTTTTGAATAACTGAGCTTCATTGAAACCTGCATGCCTCACCTCCATTTAAATTGGCTTCAACATAATTTAGAGTACAGTTATAAAAACCTCCATTGAAACTTGCCTCACCTCCTTTTAAACTGGCTTCAACATAATATGTGTGGTACAGTTTATTAAAATCTCCATTGAAACTTGCCTCACCTCCTGGAGGGCGCTCTTTAATATGCCTGTAGGTTGTACGAAAAACGAAATCACGTTGCAGGGACTGGAAAAGGGAGTCTCTGATCTCGTCTTCGCTGCTTTCGTTTTTACAAACGGAATCACGGAGCGGAGAGCGTGTTCTGGTTTTGTTTTTGATACATAAAAACACAAATATAAAATGAGAAATCAGAGAGAGCCCAAAACATTTCTGATTTCCTATTCTGTTTTTGATCAACAAAAACGAAATCACAGCACGGGTTTTCACGCTGTGATTTCGTTTTTTGTTTTCAAAGACCGAACCACGTACTGATTTTCCGTTTTCGCTGTACGCTGAACGGGTATGAAAAACGAATTATCCATTAGTACCCTGATTGTCCGGAGCAGACAACGGGGAAAACTACAAGTAGAGCAGAGCCAATGGGTATGGTCGTGGGATCCTGACTGCAGAAGAATCAGGGTACTAATGGATAATTCGTTTTTCATACCTGTTCAGCGTACAGCACGAATTATCCATTAGTACCCTGATTCAATCGGACCAATACATATGGTCGAAGAACCAGATGTAGTTTCCGGTACTAAACAGATGCACTGGTTGCAGTACGGTAACAGACGTGGTTGCAGTACTGAGAAGATGTCACTGGTTGCAGTACGGACTCAGACGTGGTCGTGGTACTGAACAGACGTCTTCTTCAGGATTTTAGAATGTGGTATCAGATTAATCAGAGAGCGCATCCTCAGACAGATGTTGCTATGATGACTGGCAGAGGATGCGCGCCCTTCACAGAAACAAATAAAGTACGAATAGGTATTTTTGAGCCATAAGAGAAATTCCTGTGTGATACGATACCAAACATATATATATATATATATATGTATATATATATATATATATATATATATATATATATATATATATATATATATATATATATATATATATATATATATATATAAATATATATATATATATATATATATATATATATATATATATAGGTAAGCAAGTAAGTAGTGATATACTGCAATATCTAATAGTGCTCGACTGTGTAAGAGCTGAGTGTAATAATTTATTGGTTGGATTGCTTAACTAAGCTGGTCGTACAGACTGTTTCACCCGAAGGATCATCAGCGATTGATTAGTATGAAGAACACAATTTTTTTGAGACAGAATAAATAAATAAACAAATAAAAACTCTTCACTAGTAACCATGTAGTAATGACCCCTATGTAATAAACAAAGCATATGTACCCCTTCAGTAACCCAATTCATATTTGATTTGATTTGATTTGATTTTATTGTTTACTTCTGCAATTACATCATTCGTATATAATACATTTTCCATAACATAACAAACATAGTATATTGAGAACTTCTTTTGGCATGAATCATAACTAAATGTACTTAAATTATCATTACAAACAAAACTGATCTCATACCAAATTAGTTAACATTTACAATTTGCAGGAGAAGGATTGTCATCATAAGCAGATTGCTTGAAAAAATGACAACCCCAGGTTAGAACTCATTGATTAATATAATACATTAATACAGCAGAATCGATAAACAGTTCATTTCATGAAAAACAGCAGTAATGTAATTTGAGCAATGAAGATGGAGATGATAAGGATGAAGATGATGGTGAAATGGTGAAGATGAAGGCGATGGAGAGGATGATGGTGATGATGCTTTAATGACACATCGACACAGAAATTTTACTTCAAATATTCTGATATCAACATAGATTTAACGTTTGCCTTAAATGAGTAAAGAGACGTGGATCTTTTTATAGATTCAGGTAGAGAGTTCCACAAATCAGGACCATGGTGTCTTATGGATCTCTGCGCAATAAGCAATTTGGGGTTGATTAAATGGAAATTAGAAGAGTTCCGCGTAGGGTATGAATGGATAGATGTGTTCATAGTATAAAAATTGTGAAATGAAGGTGGGGGCATGTTATTTACGTATTTGAACATAAGCAGTAAGCTTTGAAATGAGTTTATGTCAAAAATAGTTAGAGTCTTTAGTTTATGGAATAATGGATTTGTGTGTGATAAATATTGCGAATTAGTACAAATTCGAATTGCTTTTTTCTGTAATAAGTATATTATATTAATTTTAGTTTTTGCACACGTTGCCCAAACTATATTGCAGTACGATATATACGGCAATATTAATGAATTGTATAGTAGAACGAGTGTAGTATGAGGAATTATGTTTTTCATTTTGTAAAGTACACCTACGTTTCTGGAGATGTTAGTAGTTATACAACGTATATGTTCATTCCAATTTAAATGTTCATCTATTGTGACACCTAAAAACTTTGTTTCTTTTTTCCTTTTGAGTGGAATATTATCTATGCTTATGTCGTATGGAAACTCAGTAATATGTGAACTTGTATGCGTAAAATACATAAAGTTTGTTTTGTCTATATTAAGTGAGAGCCTATTACATTTAAACCATAAAGATAGTTTAGGTAATTCACGATTAAATGTATCTACTAAAGTTTCTAAACTAGTGTTTGAACAAAAAATGTTTGTGTCATCGGCAAATAATACAAATGATAATAAAGGCGTTACAGTAGTCAAATCATTAATATATATAAGGAAAAGTAAGGGGCCAAGGATCGATCCTTGTGGAACTCCGCATTTTATTGACTGAAAGTTAGAAGAAATATTGTTGTGAGTGACATATTGTTTCCTATCAGACAAATAACTCTCAAACCATGATAGTGCGATTCCCCGAATTCCATAATTTTCAAGTTTTTTAAGTAAAATCTGGTGGTCAAGAGTGTCGAATGCTTTGCTTAGGTCCATGAATACTCCTATTATGTGTTCTTTATTTG
Organism: Lytechinus variegatus; assembly: GCF_018143015.1. NCBI lineage: Eukaryota > Metazoa > Echinodermata > Echinoidea > Temnopleuroida > Toxopneustidae > Lytechinus > Lytechinus variegatus. The sequence continues at coordinate 13,814,000 of NC_054748.1, read as the reverse complement.
TCATTGCATTTGTAATTTATCGTATATTTGTATTAAAGCCTGATCAGTTGAATGCCCTTTCCTGAATCCATATTGGTTTGAATTTAGAAACTGAAAAGTATCTAGGAACTTATAAAGTCTTTTGTAAATAATCTTCTCTAATATTTTGGATATGCTGGGGAGAATAGAAATAGGCCTATAATTTGTTATTTCGTGTGGATTGTCTTTTTTTAAAACAGGATTTACCTTTGCAATTTTTAGGGAATCTGGACATTTACCGGTGCTGATCGACAGATTAAAAATATGACACAATGGAGAGACAATATAATGTATGATCTGCTTAAGAAGGAAAGTACTAATTCTATCATATCCCTGTGATTTGCTGGATTTGAGATTTTTAGTTATTTCAATTATTTCCTGAACATTTGTGGGGTTAAAGAATAGGGAAGAATTGATGGGTGTGGGAAGAAATTTTGCAAAACTTTGGTTTGGTCTGGCAAGGTTGTTAGCCAAAGAGGGTCCTATGTTAACGAAAAAGGAATTAAAGGTATCAGCTACATCATCTAAATTTATTGCAGCAGCATGAACTGTGAAATTGTCTTTAGGTAATACTTTGGGTTTCTTGCCAATCAAATCATTGATTATCTCCCATGTGGCTTTCATGTTTGATTTAACTTTGTTAAGTTTCTGGGAATAAAACAATTTGCGAGAAGCCCGAATTATATTGGTTAGTCTATTTCTATAAGTTTTATATTTATTTTTGTTTTGAATAGAAGGGTTCTTTAAAAATGTCTTGTATAGTTTATTTCGGGTGTGTATGGATCGTAGAATAGCTTTAGTGATCCATGGCATTTTTGCTTTTCTTTTTTTGATAGGTGATAGAGGAAAATTTTTATCGTAATATTTCTGCAATTTTTTGTTAAAATTTGTGTAAGCAATATCTGAATTTGACTCATTAAATACATCTAACCATTCCTCAATTGCAAGATCACTTTTAAACGATTCAATATTGATTGGTGTTTCTTTACTATACATTGTAGATTTAGGTGAATTTTCTTTTGAAATATCATTATCACATAATAAAAAAAACCGGTAAATGATCAGCTATATCAGATATTATTAATCCGCTGGAAGTATCTCTGTTTAGTATGTTTGAAAATATGTTGTCGATAAGTGTTGATGAATGGCTATCAATTCTGGTCGGTTGATCTATGTGGGGATAATAACCAAATGAATGCATAGTGTGTAGGAATAAATCGTTTTCATTATTTTGGGATAACAGGTCAATGTTAAAATCACCCATTAAATATAATGGCGACAATGCATTGTTCTTGTTCCATATTCCTATTCCGTAATCTTCTTCTTCTTCTTCTTCCACCAAAATCCCATTTGTTTAACACATGGTTTTGTTAGCTCTACCCTGACTCCGTCCCTGATCCAAATTCATCCAAATTTGGTAGACATGTTGTCCAGCATCCCTAGTTGTGCCTCTCGTCTTCCATTTTCCAAAATCACTCATGCATGACCATCCAGGCGCCATTTTGTCAATTTCAAGTCCATTTGCATACCATTCTTCATTCTTTCATATCTCAGTTATCCTGCATGCTACAGACTTCTAACAAATTGCTATAGATAGTCCAAGAGTTGCTCCATCATCTGCGACGTATAACTTGACCTTCAAAATGCCATCTTCATGCCTTAAATTCAAATCCGAAATAGCCTTCCTTCAAAAACTTCATATTTATTGAAATGTAATGTCTAAAAGTCGTAAAATGGCCGTAACTTTTTTGTGTTTTTATTCATTTTGCGCTCATTCTTTAAGAAATTGATCACGGTATCATAACATACATGCTACTAAGTTTTCACGCATCATTGATCTTCTGTCATTGAAATAGCGCCCTCTAAAGTTTCAAAAACGCTTACCTTTGAATGCCCCTCATTGCGTCATGCATGGCCAAACCCGTACCCTTTCTTGGATTTAGGGTCTTCAAGATATGCCCTTTCATGCCATTTAAAAAAATATATACCTTACAACTGACGAAATATCTCAAAAATGCTCCCGAAAATCAGCAAAATACCCAAAAATGCACTTTACTGCCAGCACAACTTCAACTTGCTCTTATTTCCTTATTATTGAAGCTTATTCTTTTTAACTTGGCAGATATGAGTATTGATATATACTTAAACAGTTCGTTAATGTTTTGTAACAGAAACTAACAAATTACTGACGGTAGCTTAAAATTATTGTGCAAAACCTTCATTTTTAATGTCTTTCTTTATATGGCATTTACTTCCGGTCTATTGCCTCCACACAAATAAAAGTGGTATCAATGTCACCGCATTGGAATACTCTTTCTAGTGATACCAAATACGACATAGGTTACAACAGAAAATTTCAAGATAAGTCAATCTGAACACAAGGTATCCTGCTCACAATGCACACATTTTCAACAACCACGTATGGGCCGCCAATATGGTCTAAAAAATTTTACTCGAGAATGTAACTTCCTATGGACAGCAAAAAGTGCTAATATCAAATTTGATTAACATGTAATATTTGTTAGTCCTCCCTGCCACCGTTCCTCATCAAAATTCATTCTAATTTGGTAGACATGTTATCCATAATTAGTGACCATAACTTTAGAAATAGCGCCCTCTATTGCAAAGTCTTAAAATAGTTGAATTGCCATAACTTCCTTTGAATTTATTTTTGTCTCATATTTTGAGGGTTTGCCAATTGTATCATTTCACATAATCTAACTGTGTTTTACGCATCAGTGACCATTCCTTTAAGAAATAGCGCCCTCTAATATTTTGAGAATGTATATCATCTACAGTTTTCTTTCTATCTCTTTCTGTTTCTTGCCCTCTATTAAATCAGAGGCGTCAATGCATGCACATCGTTCTGAAACGATTGCAGTTCTAGTTGTTTATCTTCTTTTGTTATGGTATGAAGGCATGTTTCAAGCTCTTCGCAAAATAAATTTGCATTGCCATGAGGGGGTCTGTAAACTAACCCAATAATTATATTTTTGCCTTTCGGCTTCATGATTTCTAAGAATAAAGTTTCACTTTGTTTTAATGATATTTCTTTTCTTATTTTAAACTGCAAATGTTCATTGATGTAAAATGCTACACCACCTCCTCTTTGATCTTCACGATCTCGCCTAATAAGATTATAGTTTTGCAAGTTGAATATGTTAGGTGAATTATTATGAAGCCATGTTTCCGTGACACCAATAATGGAGAATTTGAAATTATTTAGAGTAAAGAGTAATGATTCCAATGATTCAAAGTTTTTGTTCAAACTTCGGGCATTAACGTGAAGCAAACTGAATTTGTGTTCTGTGTCTCTAAATTTAGAAGTAAAATCTTCAGTTGAGTAATATTTATTACATGATGCATTGTTTGTATTGAAAATAGAAAAAATGTCTATGTCATTACTCGTGAAGAAAAAATGATATTACCAAGATTTTAAGATCGAAGATATGATAACTGGTTTGTATGTAAATTTTCTGTGCCGTAACAGTATGATGACGGTGATAATGGTGATGATGATGGTGGTGGTGATGATGATGATGATGATGATGGTGGTGGTGATGATGATGATGATGATGATGATGATGGTGGTGGTGATGATGATGACAATGATAGCAAATCATACGGGAGGTCAATGAAGTCATAACCTGCGAGCATCTGGCCACCTTTACGTTAACAGAAAGTAGAACCAGAATTGTTGTAATCACAAAAGTGAATAAAGAAATGAAACCTGTCTAAATAATTCTATAAAAATTTCTCGACAAACCTTGGTCAAAGAACCAAACATAAATTAAAAAGAATAGTAAAAATCGGAATACATGCAGTGTAAAATTGCGGGTAACAGATCGATTAAATTCAATACAGGTATTAAAGAGCATTTCTTGTTGGATTACAATTAACGAAATTAAGCAAACATGTGGTGAGAATCAAGGCTAGTACAATGCCTTTGAGAAAAATGGATACAGAGACAGTTATATACTAAAATGATTTAAAATAAATACCACTGAGCATGTACTTGCAAGATATTGACAGCAAAAAGTATTTAAAGGCTCCTTCGTATATTGAAAATAAATTAGACAAACTGTTTTTTCCTACATTACAATACCTGTAAACGGTTCGATTGACTTTACCTGTGTTGTAATGTTAAATTTTGTTATGTATTAATTTAATAGATTGCAATATCACCAAAGGTAAAAATAAAGCAGGCATCAAGCCGTCCAGAATGCAAAGAGTGTTAGTAATGGTGAACTTGGCAGCAATCGATTGCTGGTAATCAAATAGTAAGCCATTAATCTTTAAAGGTATTTTCTCAGGTGTGAATTCCAGCAATCGATTGTAAGTATTTCTTTAGCCATTACATATTTTGAATCATTATGTACTTTAATGAATGAAAAAATGTTGTCCATTCAATACAAAATGGTTGAGAAATTCACCATGAGTCGAAACCCATACATGGCAACATTACAAACATAAGTTGGTACTTTTTATCACTATATCGATGTAAATTTCGTTGGTAAATTTATAAGTGCTAGTAATCGATTGGAAGTATTCAACTCACTTCAGCATACAGGCTAAAACCAAAACAGTCCAAAACATGTACAGGCACCCAATTTTCCTTTACAGATATATATTTAATAAGGTATGTTTTCAACGGAATTGATGAGCATTATAACCAATACACTAAATGCTGAAATTTTAGTCAGTCTCGATTATACTTGTCTGATGGTGCTTCGCGATGGTAGTTTGGTAAGATATATATTTTTAGAACAATCCGTTCTGGATTAACATGATTATATAATAAAGCAGATGCATTGATATAACACAACTCACTAGAAAATGTCGTCACTTATATTTAGTATCCATTATTAGAAACAAAACAAAGTAACGACCTGTAATCGATTGTACAAGTTCAATTGAGTTTACCGGTTTACCTGTAATGTAATGTTAGATTTTGCTACGCATTAACGTCTAAGATTGCAATATCGCCAAAGGCGAAAATAAAGAAGGCATCAAGCCATCTAGAATGCAAAAAGTGTATGTAATGGTGAACTTGGCAGCAATCGATTGCCGGTAATCGAATAGCAAGACATTAATCTTGAAGTGTCCTGGCCTGATCTTGAAGATTTTTTTTTTTTTTAAGTGGAAGTTACAGCAATCGATTGTAAGTATTCGAATTTGTTTAGCCTTTACATATCTTGACAAACCAAAGTAACTACCTGTAATCGATTGTACAAGTTCAATTGACTTTACCTGCATTGTAATACTAAACTTTGCTAGGAATTGACTTCGAAAATTGCAATATCACCAAAGGCGAAAATAAAGCAGGCATCAAGCCATCTGGAATGCAAAAAGTATATGGAATGGTGAACTTGGCAGCAATCGATTGCCGGTAATCGAATAGCAAGTCATTAATCTTGAAGGTTATTTTTCAAGTAGAAGTTCCAGTAATCGATTGTAAGTATTCGATTTGTTTAGCTTTTACATATCTTGACAAAATAAAGTAACTACCTGTAATCGATTGTACAAGCTCAATTGACTTTACCAGCATTGTAATACTAAATTTTGCTACGCATTGACTTCAAAGGTTGCAATATCACCAAAGGAGAAAGTAAAGCAGGCACCAAGCCATCCAGAATGCAAAGAGTGTAGGGAATGGTGAACTTGGCAGCAATCGACTGCTGGTAATCGAATAGCAAGCCATTAATCTTGAAAGTTATTTTCTCAAGTAGGAGTTCCAGCAATCGATTGTAAATATTCGATTTGTTTAGCCTTTGCCTGTTTTGAATCATTAAGTAGTTTAATAAATGAAAAGAAAAAAAAATGTTGTCCATTCAATACAAAAGGGTTGAGAAATTCACCATAAGTCGAAACTCACACATGGCAACATTACAAAAAGTAAGTTGGTACTTTTTTATCACTATATTGATGTAAATTTAAAAGTGCTAGTAATCGATTGGAAGTATTCAACTTACTTCAGCATACAGGCTAAAACCAAAACAATCTAAAACATGTACAGGCACACATTCTGGATCATTTCTTTTTCTTTTGGTGTATGAAAACATATAGACCATTTCGTAAAAAAGATTGAGAAATTCACCATCATTCAAAAAGCACACATGGCAACATCACAACAGGTAAGTTGGTTCTTTTACCTCAACACATATTCAATATTGATATAAATTTATAATAGATTTGAATCACAATAAGTCGAATGGCATACAGAGAATGATCAATTTTCCTTTACATATATAAATCCATTGAGATAAGTTTTTAACGGAATTGATGAGCATTGTAACCAATACACTAATTGCTGAAATTTTAGTCAATCTTAATTATTCTTTTCTGATGGTGCTTCATGAGTGTAACTTGGTAAGATATATAACAAAAGGACCTGTAATCGATTGTAGAAGTCCAATTGACTTAACCTGCATTGTAATATTAAATTTTGCTAAGAATTGACTTCAAAGATTGCAATATCACCAAAGGCGAAAATAAAGAAAGCATCAAGCCATTCAGAATGCAAAGAGTGTATGAAATGGTGAACTTGGCAGCAATCGACTGCTGGTATTCGAATAGCAAGCCATTAATCATGAAAGTTACATTCTCAAGGGGGATTTCCAGCAATCGATTGTAAGTATTCGATTTGTTTAGCCTTTACATATTTTGAATTACTTTATAGTATAATAAATGAAACATGTTGTCCTTTCAATACATAAGGGTTGAGAAATTCACCATATGGCAACATTACAAAAAGTAAATTGGTACTTTTTTACATATCACTATAATGATGTAAATTGGGAGTAATCGATTGGAAGTATTCAACTTACTTTAGCCTACAGGCAAAAACAAAAATAATCCACATTATGTACAGGTACACATTTGGATTTTTCCTGTTATTTATTTTTTGGTGTATGAAAATACATAGACTATTCCATAAAAAAGAATAAGAACTTCACCATCAATCGAAAAGTACACATGGCAATATCACAAAAGGTAGGATACTTTTCCCTAAACACATATTTTATATCGATATAAATTTATATTTCTTTCTTCTGAGGCGGCAATTTTACCGGCTATTCAGCTTATGTTGAATGAACAGTCAACTAAATTTGAAAATCGTTTTTCGGTTTTGGAAAACAAAATTTTGAAAGAAATTAAGCTGATACGTGAACAATGCGCTGAGGTGGTTGCCACCGTTGAACATCATTCCATAGAGCTGAAGGAAATGAAACAGGAAATGGAAAAGCTAAAAGAAGAAATGGCTATCGCCGAAAAAGAAAATAAGGAGGAGCTCGACAAAATGGAAACCTATGTAGCAAGAGAGAACTTGGTATTCCTTAATGTACCGGTGCCTGAAAAGGTAACAAGAGAAGGAGGAAAGGAAAATGTGGAAGAAACAATGAAAGAGTTTATGATAAATAAACTACAGTTCACAGAGCAGGAGGTGGAAGGTATCGAGTACCAACGTATACACCGTGTCCAAGCCGGAACGTCACCAAGGCCAATCAAAGTAAGATATCTACGTTATGCGGATAAGGTGTCTATTCAGCAGAGGGCGAATCTCTTGAAAAATACGAGGATGTATATAACGGATGATCTATCTCGGAGGGTGAGAATGGAAAGGAGGAGCCAGGTCGAGGCGCTAAAGGCAGCGAGAGGAGCGGGGAAACTCGCCTATTTTTCGAGGGCTGAGCCGACGAAGTTGATAGTTGACCACGTTTGGATTCCGAAGAAAGACCAACCGAGATTCATCGAAAAGCTAGGAAGGAGGGTGGAGATAAGGAAGGATCAGGTAGTCCAACGGAGAGGAATACCCATGGTGGTTGATCAAGGAGCACGCGGAAATGTTGTGATTGAAGCAGCAAACCAGTAATTATTTTGTAGTTGGCCTTGCTGTAATAACGAGGGGAGCGTGAAAGGAAAATTAGATTATGCAGAAAAAAAAGCGATTAAAAATATTCAAATTCAAGAGGAAAATCCTGTGAAATTATCTTCAACTCCATCAGATTATTTGGTCTCCTGCAGCACTTGGGAAATACATCGTTGGAAATAAACTGTGAAGACGGAGATGCTGAAACATTGTAAGTGAAGTTTGTTTATTTCGACACACAGTATCAAAAGGAAACTTGCTTCAAGATGCGAGATATAAATTTTATTTGAGAGTATAATAGACATTTATTCATATCTGTTTGAGTATTGGTCAGGATGGTTAGTATGGAGTTAGATAACATGGATAATGAGACCAAATGTTTAAAACTTTTTGGGGGGTCAGTATGGTGGACACAGAAAAGAAACTTATTTAATAAGAAAGTTAAAAGAGTTTCTGGGAAATTGCCAGAGAAAGAAAGTGCTTGGAAACGTAGATAGAAAGAACGATTTATTTGCAGTCTATATAGGTAAATCTAGGAAAAAGGGAGATTTGATTTTAGATATGATATCCTTTATTAATGAAACTGATGTGTATAGGCAATGGAGGTCCTGGTAAACTGTAGCAACATCCCAAAAAAAAGAGTAAAAAGGATTGTACAGAAAGGGAAGTGCTGTTTGATAGTTGTACAATATTATTTTTTTTTCATTTGCTTGCTAAGTATACAGTACTTAAGTCATTTGTTTTTATTGTGAGATACATGTTTTTCATATCGTTGGGCAATTTGTTTTAAAATCCCAAAGAGAAATTTAGGGCGCCCCTTTGCGCCCCTCAGGCAAGGATTACTGAAATGGATAATTTTAGTGTTTTAGTAGAAATTATACTTTTCAGAGAAAAATTGCACATTTTGGAGAGTAACTAGTATCAGAAGATATTACTTTGTCTCTTTAGAAATGGATGTGTTCATTGCAATATTGGGTATCATTTTGAATATATATACATATAACCTCCGCTTGTATGTTGTTGTTCATCCTTGCTTGAACAAATAAAAACCAAAATGAAGAATAAAACTGTCAATAGGCCTATTTCGCTATCGGGTTAGAGGTCTGTTGTATGCAACGAAGTTTTGTTTAAAGGGCGAAATGGCGAATGTTCAGGTATTGAATGAACATCGCATGCATTATAGTGACTTGCGGTAGGGAGTGGCCCATGATTGCACATCCTTTTCATCCTTGTATTATCTGAGTAGACTATAGTGAATTGATACGAATGAGAAACTCTTATGACATTTTTATGCTTATTTTCAAAGCCAGTAGAATAGAAGGGCATATATTTTGAGAGTATTTGTAAAAAGAAATCACACAGTCCGGCCATTTTTTGTATCAGGCATATAGTGGCAGTTAAAAATAAGAGAGAGAAGTTTGAAAAATGTTGCAAATCCTCAAGAATAGCAAATTTTCTTGTTGTAAATGTAAACCTATTATGTTTGTTGAATAGTTGCAAGTGCCTATTTGGTTAGATTTCAAAATCAAAAGGAATAACAGTGTATCCTTTTCCCCAATTAATGCAATGATGAATTTGGAACATCTGAATGGGGGATATCCTGAAATATCTTTCTCAAGAAATGCAAAGTTTATTCTTTTGAAGAACGGATTATTTTGAACGTAAAGCATCGTATTGATTGTTAGAAGTATTTAATGTTAGATAAGCATTTCTTTCTTCATAAGGCCTATAGAATTGGAGTGCCTATTTATACAGGATCAACACTATTAATATTGTTTGTCCCGGGGAATGTTGCTCATATTCAAGGAGGGATAATACTAAGTTTTTGTTTATAAGTAGAACCATAAGATGGAATTTTGAGAGTTCGAGGCATTGATTGGGTACAAAACATTGCATTAACTTGACTAAAATTATTGTATGGTGAGTTGCGCATGATCGCTTCTCGTTTCATCCTCTATGAATTACCAAAGTGACACTATATAGAAACAAATAACACCTTGAATTTTCAATGAGTTATTACATCCAGTAGGTGAAAAGAAATAACTCTTGAGAGTATCTTACAAAAAATAAGCAGTCCAGTCATTCTTGTACTATGGTACAGCAGAATTTAAAAAAAGAGAATTTTGAAAAGGACTGCAAATTCTTAAGATGGAAAGCTTTCATGTTGTAATGTGTTTAATAGATACTTGAATAGCAGGAGTATGTATGCTTAAGTGTCTGTATGTTTGGTTATTAAAAAGGAACAACAAAGTGTTTCCTTTTCTTCTTCCCCAATTGATGCAAGGATGAATTTGAAATAAAAGAGTAGCCTGAAATGTATTAAGAAATGCACGTTTATTGTCTTGAAGCATTGATTAGGAACACAAAGTATTGTATTGCTTGCTATAAGCAAGCAATTTTTGTTCTTCATTACACAAATTAGGCCAATAGAATTAGAGAAATGGCGATCAGCATGCTCACATGCTTTAGGAATGTTGCACAAATACCAAAGGAGAGACACTGAAGTTTTTTTTTTTTTATTAGGAACATGAGGCATTGATTGAGGTATGGTGACTTGCGGAGTTGCGCTTGGTCGCATCTCTTGTTCATGCTTGCATCAGTTGGGTAAACCAAAGTGAATTCAAACAAATAAGTAACAGTTTGGATCTCTATTTTTTCAGCAATATGAAAAAAAATCACAATTCTTGAGAGTTTCTTAGAAACAACAACATTTGCAACATTACTGCAACTTTGCAATGATATATATATTGAGCATAATGGAAGTAGAAATGTTATTTCTGACCATGGTCCAACAACCATAGGTTTGAAATTTGTCTTGTGATAATGTTACTTGAATACTTTCTGTATATTACAAGGGCTTACTTGTTTAGATTTCAAAAGGGAACAATAAAGATTTTCTTATTAATGCAGGTTTGAATCTGAAACAATCAAAGGGCAATGCCATGATATATCCTCACCAACGAGAGGCTTGTTGTGTAATATTGAAAAGAGGGACACGATGATTGCTTTTGTGTTCATGATGGAAATGGAGTGATTGATTAGTAGGGGTATAAACAACAATATATGAAAGCATTATTGGTGAGTGGAGCAAGATTGTATCTCATTTTCACCCTTGCATTAAGTAAACTAAAATGAGTATACAACTTGGTGAAATTATATCAACGAGCAATACTGACTTTGTTTCTCACATTCACAAGAAGAAAGGGACGTAAGTCTTGAGTTTCTTACAAAAGAACAGCATGTTGAATACCGCAATTCAGACATTTTGTATAGAGCATTCATACATTTAAAAAGGAAAAGTTTAGAGAATGTATAACAATTTCAAGATGTGGAACGGGCCTATTATTGAAAAAGTTTGCTTTTTCATATTTGTTGGCTCGTGTATGCTCCAAGTGTTTGTTTGCTTAGTTTTTAAGAAAGAAAGGAATACCAGGTGTTCCTTTATGTAAGATGGAACTAAATAGTCAAAAGGAGGATATCCTCGATACAATGTCCAAAACTGCATGGTTTGTTGATTTTAACCAATGATTAGGTACATTACCAGCAGTGGAATTTATTGCCACATAAGTATTTTGTCCTTTATTCATGACATTAATATGGAAACCAGTGTGTTTTTTTTTCTTTTAAGTATAACATTACGAAAATGTCCCGTTTGATTCTCGACCTCACTTCGCACTGCAAACTGCGGTTTTATACCCCGATTCGTGTTTGGAATATCTCAAACAACTTTTCCAACCCCAATAAACTCGTCTTGGCCAGGTAATCCCCTTGTCTCGATTTCACCACCGGGCCAGCTAAATGAGCGTTGAGCCAAGGACGAAATGATAATCAACGCTGTGCTATTACGTAAGACTTGTCTGCCTGTAGAAGGATCTTCGGAATGAAATTATTGTATTCGATATTAAACACGTTTTCAAAGGCATATTAAATTCAGACATCCAATGCTAGTCCATTTTCAATTTCGAACGAAGAAAATCGACCTTGAAATAAGGAAAGTAAGCGAATAAAAATTTAGAGGTGTAGAAAGGGGTGGATGAAGAAAATAAGTCTAGAAAGAAAAGAATTAGACAGTCAGACAGAGAGAAAGAAGGAAAGAAAAAGAAGAAGAAGAAAGAAAGAAAGAAAGAAAGGAAGAGGAAGGAAGAGAGAGAGAGAGAGAAGAGAAAGAAAGAAAGAAAGAAAGGAGGAAGGAAGAGAGAGAGAGAGAGAGAGAGAGAGAGAGAAGAGAAAGAGAAGAAAGAAAGAAAGAAAGAAAGAAAGAAAGAAGAAAGAAAGAAAGAAAGAAAGAAAGGAAGAAAAAACTTTCTATCAACGCGTGTATACATCCATGCTCTCGCCGGAACTACACACATTGCAATCCATCGTGTGTGGCCCCCTGCTGTGACCGTAGACGCTGGGGTGAATTATCTTCGGACCGAGGTCAAGAAACAGGTGTTTCTATACTTAAATTTCATGCCTGAGGGCAATAGGATTTGTATTACTGGGAGAAGATATTTGATGATAAGGGAAAATCGGGGTATACAGTCCTCAAACGCGAGATTTTCGTCATGAACACCTTTAATGTGCTAATATGGAATCCAATATCAGGACTAGCTTTTGTACATTGTTATATAGGGATTGGGTATTTAGTTACAGCATGGACCCTACCACAAAGGGTCCATGGTTACAGAAAGGTGAATCTCAGGACTGTTTGATTTTTTTTTCTATAGAGACAGGGGGTTGGGAGTGCCTTGGGGCCTTGTTTGGCTATGTTTCAACGGAGCACGTGTCATTGTTTACTTGTGTTGTTTTTGTCGGGGATATAGCCTGTGTATCCCCGGCGGAGGCAATGCGGGTGGGGTAGTTGTGCGTACGTGTTTGAGTTGGTGCGGCCGGGCAGGGTCCCGGGGCGTTCCTAGTCCCCTTGTTTCTATCATATAAGTTCTTATTAACAGGAAAAAAAATCTGGCTTAGTAGATATAAGTTTAAAATTTAACTTATTAATGTGGTATATGCTGATTGAATGCCAGTTGTTTTTTTTTTCATTATTAATTTCATTTACAGCTATTTCTTTATATTTAATAAGACAAAGAAAAAAGTCAAGAAGGGGTAGATTTTTACTATTGGAAATACTACAGCAACCTGTAAAGTAGGGTGAGCTGTGAGGGAGTGCTGCTTTGGAGAGGGTCGTGTAGATGGGATTGCTTCCCTTCTTTTTTTACCTGCAGGAATTACGAGCAACTTATTTAGGATTTTTAGAGATAATGTTCTACATGGAAGGGATAGCAATACTCGAATTGATCGACATTCATTTTTGTTTTAAACAATGGCGCAATAAATTAGATTTTATTATTCAATTATGTACTGCAGTTACACTAGGAAATCCAATCCTCACTCTCCTATAAATAGCATAGTGAAAATCTTAGTTTTTATACAAAAAAATGGTGGAATGATCTTTTTAGATTCTTTTAATGAATAGAGGTTTAAATTGTAATTTTGTTTCCTTAAATGTTAGAGGAATAAGAGAATGCGCGAAAAGGGGACGAATATTTTCATGGTGCAAAGAAAAAGGGGATGTAATTTTTTTACAGGAGACGTATAGTACAAAAGAAGTAGAGGATAGATGGAGTTCTGGGTGGGATGGGTCATGTTATTATAGTCATGGAACAAATCACAGCAAAGGAGTACTCATTCTCATCATAATTTCGCTAGACTTTAAACTTATAAATATAAAACAAGATGACGAAGGGCGATACATACTCATTGATTGTGAAATCCAAGGACATAGAATGGTCCTTTGTAATGTATACTTACCGACGAGGGATAAAGAAAATCATCAAATAAAATTTTTAAAGGATATGATTATAGAGTTAAAAAAAATTAATAATTGTAACAAACCTGTTTTAATGGGAGGAGATTTTAATATTATAATGAATTCTGATTTAGATTATAATGGAACAGTAAAACAAAAATTACATGATAAGGTTAGTAAAGAAGTAGAAAATTTTATGGAGGAACTACAATTGATAGACATATGGAGGGAGAGAAATCCATTGAAAAGACAATTTACCTTCACTAAGAATAATCCATTTATGCAAAGTAGATTAGATCATTGGCTAATATCAGATGATTTAGTAAATGTTGTTATTAGGTGCAAAATTTTACCATCTATAGCTCCTGACCATTCAGCTATATTTATGTTTTTGTATGATAAAACTGAGAAGGAAATGCGTAAAAAGAATAGTTCTTATTGGAAATTTAATAATAGCCTTTGTGGTAATGTAGAATATGTGAAAAAAATGAAAATAGAAATACTTACATTAAAGGAGAAAATAAAAACAGAAGTTAAAGATAGAAGAGTTGTATGGGATTATTTGAAAATGAAAATAATGTCTTTCACAAGAACTTTTTCGAAAAAACTGGCCAAAGAAAAAAAGAATAAAAAAGAATCTCTCGAAAAGGAATTGGAATGTTTAGAAAGTAGTTGCGTAAATTCAGTAGATGAAGAATTAATTAAAAAGATAGAAAAGAAAAGGAAAGAACTTGCAGACAGTTACGATTACATTAATGAAGGTATTAAAATTCGGTCTCGTGCGACATGGTACGAAAGTGGAGAAAGGGATACAAGGTACTTTAGTCAACTATTACAATCTAACAAAAAGAAAAGTACTATAACAAAATTAGTTAAGGTTAACGGAGAAATTACTGAAAATGAGAAGGAAGTTTTGAATGAAATTAAATCATTCTATACCCACCTTTATGCAAGGGAATACACGGAAGATTTTAGGGATTTCTTTAAAAATGTACCAACGTTATCATCTGAAGATTCTGAAAGCTGTGAAGGGGATATACTAGAAGAGGAGTGTATTTCGGTACTGAAAGAAATGAAGCAAAATAAATCCCCTGGTAACGATGGGTTAACAGTTGAATTTTATTGTACATTTTGGGCTGAAATAAAGGATGTATTGATTGGGGCATTCAATGAAGCTTTTGTTCTTGGAGAACTTTCGGCATCACAAAAACAAGCAATTATTATTTTATTAGCTAAAGAAGGGAAAGACCCACATTACGTAAAGAATTATAGACCCATTTCGTTATTGAATACAGATTATAAGATCATATCCAAAGTTTTAGCAAAACGAATTAAAGAGGTTTTGGAGAGCGTGGTGTTAGCAGATCAAATAGGATTTATTAAAAACAGGAATATAGGAGAAGCTATTAGATTAATTGATGATATGCTTTTTCATACGTTATATAATAATATCCCTGGGTATATGATAGCAATTGATTTAGAAAAAGCCTTTGATTCGATATCCCACAAATTTTTACATCAAACATTAGGTTCATTCGGTCTTGGCCAGCAATTTCGCAAATGGGTCAAAATATTATATACAAATAGCCAAAGTTGTATTTTTAATGGGGGGGATTCTACAAGCTATTTTCATGTTGAAAGAGGGGTAAGGCAGGGAGATCCGCTTTCACCATATCTTTTCATTTTATGTATTGAAGTATTAGCGCATAATATAAGATTTAATAATGATGTTAAAGGAATTTCCTTTGGAAAGGAAGAAGTAAAACAGGTTATGTATGCAGATGATATGTCTATATTTGTCCGAGATCTAGATTCAGTAAGAAAAGTAATAGAAATTTTAGAAAAATTCAGAAAAGTGTCAGGACTCAAAGTTAATAACGATAAGACGAAGGTTCTATTATTAGGTTCCTCCCAAGGAAAATCATATGATTTATCTTTTGGCCAAAAGGTGGATTTTATAAAGATTCTCGGTGTATTTTTTTCTTTAGATGTAGAAGTAAAAGAAAGATTGAATTATAAAGAAATATTAAGTAAAATAAAGAAGTTGTTAAACTGGTGGAAGCAAAGAGATTTAACTTTGATGGGCAAAATACAACTATTAAAGCAGTTTATCTTTTCAAAATTCATATATGTGGCATCTCTTACACCAATTCCAGAATGGGTTTATGTCGAGCTTGATCAGTTGACTTTGACTTTTTTGTGGGGTGGCAGAAATAAGATTAACAAAAAAACGATGTACTTAGATTACCATCAAGGTGGCTTGAAAATGATGAATTTTCAATGGTTAATAAAGGCACAGAGAGTTATGTGGATAAAAAGACTAAAAGAAAATAATACAATGAAATGGAAACAATATTTCAATTATGCCACAAAACATCTGGGAGGAAATTTTATATTTTCATGTGATTACTTGCTTGGATTGTTGGAGATAGCATTGCCGCAGTTTTATATAGATTTGTTAGAAGTATGGATAGAGACGAAGGATTTCGTTTAAAATCTGAAACATTTAAAGGAAATGAGATATTTTTTAACAATAAATTTGTACGAATTGAAGGGAAATGCATATTTAACCAAAAAATATATGAAAAAAATATTTACAGATTGAAACATATTATGGATTATGATGGAAACTTAAGGCCATTTTCGTACTTCCAAAGACAGGGTTTAAACATAAATGATTTTCATCTGATAGAGTCAATTTATAAAACTTTTCCAGTCAGCTGGAAACGAAATATGAAAATAGATAGCAAAGAGGCTTCTCTTAGGGAAGAAATATCATTTATATCTGGAAAAAGAATTTTGTCAATGGAGGAGTTAGTATCTAAAAACGTTTATGCAAATTTTATGAAATGCAACTTCTCAATACCTGATGTTTTCGAAAGGTTAAAAAACAAATATAGTTTCTCTTATGAAAAGATTGAACACATTTTTACGAGACCAAGACAATGTACTCTGAACAGTAGATTAAGAGAATTTCAGTTTAAAATGTTACACGGCATTGCTTACACAAATCATCACTTGTTCCGTTTTAAAATCTCACAAAATAACCTTTGTTGTTATTGTAAAAAAGAGGAGGAAACATACCGCCATCTTTTTTTGGAATGTGAATATGCTTGTCTGGTTTGGGATAATTGTAAGGAGATGTTTGGTTTTATTTCTACGGGTAATTTAAGCTGGGAGGAAATTCTTGTAGGGGTAGAATTAAAGGACGAAGGAAAAGAACGCTTAATCAATCACTTTTTAATCTTTGTTAAATTTTTAATCTTCAAAGGGAGGGAAAAGGGTGCACATATAACCATGGATGAAATTAAAAGGAAATTTAAAGAAGAAGAATGGGAAGAAAGAAGGCTGGCGCTAGGTAGAGGCAAGATGTCTCTTCATTTAAGGAAATGGGAAAATCTTAATTAAAAGAATAAATAGGGAGAGTGAGGCAAAGGTATATATACGAGAGACAAAGCCACAAAACAAAATAAATAAAAACACAGAAAAAAACCAATACGGAGAATTGCATTCCCTTCCATGTAGAGTATAGGCATAAAGGGGAGAATGCTCCTAACCTGGGGACGGAGGGGAGGGAGGGGGGGGGGGGTGGGAGGTGGAACAACATTTTTTATCTTTTTTTCTCTCTGATCATGTCATATATTTTGTTAATATTTCATTTTGTAATTGCTGAAACGCATTAGTATATTAATTTCTAGTATTTTTTAAGTTTGATGTATAAGTTGTATAATTATATTGTAATGGATTTATTGTATAATTTATAATTATGTTTCAAATAGTTTGTACAAATTGTTTATAGAATCTGATTATGTACATGTATGTTGATTTGAGAGAATATAATAAAACATCCTTAAAAAAAAAAAAAAAAATAGCATTGATGAGCGATTATAAACAATATAATGGAGCTGATGTAAGAAGCCACGGAAGGCAAAATAGTGATGAGTCAATACGTCGAGATGGTTAGTTAATGATGATTTTAAACTCACCAAGTTATTCTTTGTAGGCCTTCCATTCAGCTGTGGAGTTTTTTTCTTTCGTGAAGAGTGTGACTTTGGTGCCAGTAACCACTATCTTAGTAGATAAGTTGTTCTCTTTCCGCAGGTTGTATGCTTTGGTCGCTAGGATGCTTCGTTGTGCTTTGAGTGCCGGTGGTAGGTCTGTGCGTACGGTGATCCGTGGATTAGGCCTGGCGACTTCCTGATCATTTCTAGTCTTGAGGACGCAATGATGATGATTTTTTTAGATATGTCTTACATTCTTTCATCATTGACGTCTTGACACTCTCTCCATAACGGCTTCAGCGAACGACCAAAACAAAGATGGATTTCCCCCCAAAATCCATCTTTTTAAACCGAACTAACTACAAATTTGTTAATTTTATTGATTCTTACACCTTCCTACGCCTAATGCGTAGGAAGGTTTTAAATACTACTTTAAAAAATGTAAAAAAATGAAGATTTCTTACCTAACTGATGCCGCGTAGACCTCTCGTTCCACATGTAAACAACGGAAATACAATAGCGTCGACCCTTGAACCGCTTATGCATGACGTACTTCCGGAAAGCAATGCCGTCTTAACGAACAATTTAGAGATAAAAAATCTTATTTAACAAATATTAAAATTTATTTTGTGATCATAAATATTTCATATCAATATATATAAATTATTTATGATCACAAAATAATTTTAATATTTGTTAAATAAGATTTTTTATCTCTTAATTGTTCGTTAAGACGGCATTGCTTTCCGGAAGTACGTCATGCATAAGCGGTTCAAGGGTCGACGCTATTGTATTTCCGTTGTTTACATATGGAACGAGAGGTCTACGCGGCATCAGTTAGGTAAGAAATCTTCATTTTTTTACATTTTTTAAAGTAGTATTTAAAACCTTCCTACGCATTAGGCGTAGGAAGGTGTAAGAATTAATAAAATTAACAAATTTGTAGTTAGTTCGGTTTAAAAAGATGGATTTTTGGGGAAATCCATCTTTGTTTTGGTCGTTCGCTGAAGCCGTTATGGAGAGTGTCAAGACGTCAATGATGAAAGAATGTAAGACATATCTAAAAAAATCATCATCATTGCGTCCTCAAGACTAATCATTTCCTCGGCGGTTGACGGTTCTTCCCTCGAAAGCAGACAACAATCGATTTCTCTGAGCCATGTAGATGAATTTAGCAATTATTGGCTGGGGAGCATTATTGGTTACATTCCCGTTGGGTAGGCGATGAGCATTGATGAGAGCAATTGATTCAGCTTCTTCTTCACTCAAGCCAATGGCTTTAAAAGCTTCACGTAGAACCCTTTCTACATTTTCATTAGGCTTTTTTTCTATGCCATAAAAAAGAAGGTTTGCTTTCCTGTGGTAGATTTCCGAAAGCAATAACTTCTCGTTCAGTAGATCGATCTCTTTCTGCAGCTTTGATCCCATTTCAGGAAGCTTACCCTTTTCGATGTCTAAGACTCGAGCCGCGTTGTCAGCCACTGTTGCCTCCAAATCTGCCATCTTCTTTTTCATGCACGTAATATCTGTATGAATCTCATCCAATTTGGTGCAAACCTTGCCAGAAAAATCACTCAGTGATTTTTGCACGTCTGCAAGTGTAGGTTGAACCGATGACGGGTCTTCAGACTGCATACGTGGCACTGTAACACTCGTAACTGGCGATTTAGGGCGTTGGCTTTGTGTAGCGTTCGCATTTCGTTGAGCTGGTCCTGGCATTTTTCTTCTCAAATCATAGGTTTTCTTCATGAGGTAGAAAATGTTTTCTCAGGTCAATGATTCCCAAGCACAGTCAGTTTCAAGTAGAAGAAGTTTATTCACGGCATTTACTGGTTCCAAGTAGAAAATAATGATGAAACATAACAAGGTGGCGAGAGCTCAAAAATGGCGCGTTCACTCCATTCCGCTGCGCATGCGTAAATACTACCATGACATACATATTTACATGCTCTGTCAACCCAATGTTATACCCTAATGCACATGCTCTGTATATACTTTATTCTGTCTCAAAAAATTGTGTTCTTCATACTAATCAGTCGCTGATTGGCGTTAAGGGTAAAAATGAACAAAATTTCTTGATTTTGTTTTATATCTTTAAATTCGGAAGATGATTACAATTAAAGGGGAAGTTCACCCTGAAGAAAACTTTGTTGCAAAAATAGCAGAAAAAATAGTAAAAAATATTGGTGAAGGTTTGAGGAAAATCCGTTAAAGAGTAAGAAAGTTATTAGAGCTCAAAGTTTTGGATTTGTGACGTCATAAACGAGCAGCTGCCCCATGTGTTATGTAATATAAAATGCATGAATTTCACATTTTGCATGGTTCCTGATGACTTAATTTTGTTTTCTATTCATGATTGGATGTGAAATGATTTGTCTATTGATATACAAAAGGTACAGTGAAAACCATTTTCAATTTTCTTAGAAAATGGCATTTCATTGATTTTTTACCATTCGCTATGTAGGAATGCTGCTCGCATATGACGTCACAAATCAAATAATTGAAATTCTAATAACTTTTTAATTGCTTGATGAATTTTTCTCAAACCTTCGGCAATATTTTTTATTATTTTTTCTGCTATTTTTACAATAAAGTTTTTGTCAGGGTGAACTTCCCCTTTAAAATCTAGTCATTCTTGAAATAATCATTATGTATATAGGCATATATACAAGAGTGTCGATCACGAGGAGAGGGGTGGGGGGATATACCCCCCCAATATTTCAAGTGGGGGGTTGCCTGTATTATCACCCCCCCCCAAATAATTTAGGGTAGAAAATTATAATAATGATGATGTAAAATGAAAAGTAAAATGAAAACTGATGATTACAGCGATATTTATAGTGTGCCCATGTTTTCCGATGTATGTCATGGTAGTATTGTTATATAATAAGTTCGGCATTCAGTAAACCTTTGAACAAGAACATATACCAAAAGAAAGATGTGCACAATACGAAAGTCACCCCTACTTGTATATCCAAATACCTTGACTTGAACGATAAGTAATAATAATATTTTGCAGGATAGCATTGATGTCCTCATTACCTATGTGGAAATGAGGTGCCTATAGTCATGATAGAGTGAACCCGTATTAAATGCAAAAAAAACAATTATTTTTCAAAAGTCATAATGGTCGTTTGGTGATCTGTAGCTCATATGTATGGTGCTTTTGTTGTATGCGGTTGGATGTAATTAATATTTAACATTTTATCACGTGATCCCATCAGATACCTCTCATGAAAATATTGAGGTTCAGTGAGCCCAATATAATGTGATCATAAACTCCTCAAAAAAGTTTGGAAATCTGACTTTGACCGATAATCCCTCCTTTGTGTTAGTACAAATAAATTTGTAATTAATCGCACTGAATAGAACATTTAATTTTCTTTAAAATGATACCCTACAGGATATGAGTATGGTTTACATGGAGGTGCAGTGCCTTGAAATAAGGGGCAAGGTCAAAATTCAAAAGCTGCAAAATGACACGATATTGAAAAGTCACTGTTATTTTTTTCGTGGTGATGAGTGAATTCCTCAGCGTTTTTCTTTTAATTTGATCGATAATTCCTCATCGGTTTTAGTAAATATCAATGTGTAACTAATATCAATAAATATATCATCTAATTCTCTTTACAATGATACCTTACATGATATGATTATGGTTTACACGGAGGTGCAGTTCCTTGAAATGTGGGCCAATGTCAAAATTCAAAAGTTGCAAAATGACACAATATTGAAAGTTACTGTTCTTTTTTCAGTGCTGATGAGGGGGTTTCTCAGCGGTTTCTGTTAAATGTTTTCATGCACCTTAACATCATCATTAACATGGAATCAAACACACTTCTGCACAAGCATAGTTTAGCTTTGTTGACGCCACAGACGAGCTGCTCCTCGATGTGTCGTTTGTCTTAAATTGTAAAAAATTGATTTTATGAAAGAAAAAAAAAGATACACGCAATTTCATTATAGGACGGTTATATGCAGACACATTTTCGTACCCCTCCAGGAACTTCGTAGGCCTACTCCGTGACACAAATAACACTATATGGGACCATACCACCACGTAAGAAAAAAAAACCGGGCAAACGCAAGAGAAAAATGAGTGGAATTTTGTGCGCGTTTTAGAGTAGTTTTAAGTGAGTATATTTTAGTGTATCTGTGGCCTCAAAAAAGCGCGTTGTTGCTCTATATCCAGTTTTTCATTTCGATGATACAATGCCATAGGCTCAGCTGATCCCATTCCTATCGTAGAGGGCGCTGGAACACGATGAGTAAGGTCTGCTTTGATCCCAGACGACCTTCCCTTGTTGCTTCGGCAGTGTCCAGGATACAGGCGAGCTCCCAGCCATGGTGACCCATCTCAACGACCAAAGGCTGCCAGGTGGTGGTTGCCTTCATCCGGTTGCATGCAAACTTATGAGAGAGTGGTAAATAAAAGTATGAATGATTGGCATTTGCTATTAAACATCGTCATCTCTATCTCTCTTTGAGACATCGTTATTTTGAATTGAGTAACAAGAGATAGACTTGTTTTTTCCCATATAGGACATACTGGCCAGGTTTAAGAAAAGCCATTTTAAAGATAGATCATAAAGATATCTGTCCATGGCGTTTGAACTTTTTTTGTCACTATACATTACATAAGCCTATGATGAACATTACCCATTCTACCAGAAAGTGACGGGTCTGCCTCAATATTGATATGATATGGCTCGAAAATTTAAACCCGTAGTTTAAAACCACGGTTCAATACAAAAACAACTCCATGCACTGATGATGTTTGAATCAGTGTGCACGTAAACATGGTAATGTAATCTAAGTAGAAATCGGCTTCCCTAATTGATTATTCTGGTGCTACGTATGTTAAAGTCCTACGCCATACAGGCGACACCCGCTTGAAATCAGGTTGGTATGCTAAAAATGTATAAATCTTATCAAAATCACCATTTTGCACAGAACCCCCATCCCCCATTTTTTTTTGGCTTGCTTGCTTGTCGAATTTCTGATCAAAATCACATTCAATTTTGAGCGAAAACTTGCCCCTTCCCCGAAATTCCCGAATAATACTCACTAAAACCCACGTGACTGTATCACACCTAGGAGGAATGTTTCGTGTTCTTGCAAAGTAAATGATAATAGTAAAAGGGATACAAACTGTTCGAACCTTCACCACATGTTTATACTTGATAACGGTACATTCCCAGCGAGGGTGAAGATCATTCACTGCTGTAGAGGGCTTTTCAAAGACCCACATCGTGTTGAAGATCAAGGTCCGGGCAGTCGGCCGAAATTCTGAAAATATAATTTACGCAGGGTGATACATTAATCATGTTAAAGGTATTGTTTAACTTTGTGAGCAGCCGATTAAAAAAATTCTCAAACCAAGATGAAACATGTGTACCAGTGCATGTATTAGAACTAATAAACCCTGAAAACAACCATTATTGAGAATGAAAAGCTAAAACTACAAGGCAAACCCCGATTTTGTAAATAGGCGTCTTATAGACGCCTAAATAGTACACATAAGTGTATGGGATGAAATTAAGATGGTGTTTCCGGTCACTTTATATTTCAATTTTTGAAGCACTAAATAATTATTTTCGAACGCAATTTTTTCTGGGCTTCATTTTTGTAACATATCCTAGACACAGGTGACAAGTGTGACCTTCTAGCTCAGATTTTTTAAAAGTCAAACCAATGTTAAACAATCACTTTAATAGACCAAAAGTTGCGTGCGCGTTCAACGCAAATCACTGAACTAGAACAATAATTAATTTCAATGGAGCGAATTATGTATTCATGAGGTCATAACCTGGTGGGTGTTTCATTAAGCTGTTCATAAGTTAAGAGCGACTTTAAGAACCACTGCAGGGGCCCGTTGCAGAAAGAGCTGCGTTTAAACGCAACCAAGAAAAATCAATCGCAAGTCCCAAATGCGCGCTTTTGATTGGTTGAAAAACAAGTTACGCCTGATTTTTAGAGTTGCGATTGATTGCAACTCTTTCTGCAACTAATCACCAATTTTTAGAGTAAAGGCCACCGCAACACCTTACGACCCGACTGGTCGGCGACTGGCTTGCGACTGAGTGAGGGGAGATGAATCGCAAGGCAGTCATAAGCCTCGACACCGCACACCTTGCGGTCCGATCTGCGACTCACGCATGCGCTTTTTGGCATAGCATCTCAGAAATTGCGCTTACTACGTACTGCGTATGCGCGTTGTTTATCATAATACGTATTATGCAACTCTGCTGTCTGATTGGCTGGAGGTTGGATTGAGCTTGCGATCCAGCCATAAGGATTCGATATGTCAAATCCTTCCGATTTTCCTTGCGACTTGTCTCTGACTGGTCTGCGACTCTCAAGCTGACAAGAGCTGTGACGTCACATCTCCCCTCACCCAGTCGCAAGCCAGTCGGCGACCGGTCGGGTCGTAAGGTGTGCGGTGGCCTTTACGTTTGATTGTAACTCTTTCTGCAACGGGCCCCCAGGTCATATTTATCTTACAGTAACATTCTGAGACTTTTCAACAGTAGATTTGTTTCCTCCCGTACAATTTCGCCTTGAAAACTGTCCATTTTGATGAAAATGTGTTTCGTGAAATTTGAAAACAAAGCTCTGAAGCACATTCGAAACAAACACTTTTAAAACTAAATGCATTCGACAAGGTCTGGTAAATGGGCGATTATTAACTACGTACACAATGTGCATGCACATGATGGGTTCACATCAAAGTTAGATCGAAACCATCATACAATGTGCATGCATATTGCAACATGCATAACACCTTAGAAGCGTGCTTTATCTTTGTTTGACCAACGTAAATTAGACCAATAGAACATAACATTTTCGGACATTTCTGTGAAATATACTATATTTTCCCCCTATTTTATTTCTTCCTCTGGAGCTTATCGCGGCCCACCGGCTGAGAAGCGCTATCATAGAGTGATATCGCAGTCATACCAACGAACCGGACTACAAATCGACCGATGCTATGTATTAGATGATAATAACCTAATAACCTGGGTCGATCCAGAGTCAGTTTCGCTAGTGTGACTGTGACGTAGTGTGTGTATCCTACATCTACTTACGTCCTTGGAGATGCGAACTCAGGTAGTTAGTATCTACGATCTTCCATCCCTGCTGGAGAATATCAACTAGTCGTGACGTCACATCGGTGGATAGTTCGTAGATCTGACGGCGAGACACCGGCGATGAGCCGACAGCAGTGTATGAGACAGGTATGATGACCGATTGATATATGAATGAACCGGAAGTTGATTGATTTGACCGATGAAATAGCAAATCCATTTGCAAAACTGTATTTTATACGAGAAAAATAACAAAAATCAATGATTTCACGCAAGTATCAGATTAAGGATTACACGTGGCAGTAAATTTCGATTTAGCACAGTTATATGGGAAACGCCTACTTTTACAGAGCGACACTGAAAAAATTATAATTTAAAGAAATAGGGTATACTGGTAGAACTGTGATAATAGGTAAAGACTTAGTGTGGCTTTATTATTTTGATACCCGAGCAAAATTGCATTGTATAATAATTAATATGTGGATCATTGTTATTACATAGGCCTAATTATCTTAATGTCAGTACCTTGACCATGTTGTATATGATCTGTAGAACTTGACATTATCAGCAGTCATTAGCAAATTTAACTGTTAGTTAGCTAGTTATTAGTAAGTTAGTTTAGTTAGTTAGTTAGTTAGTTATAGATAGTTGGTTACGTGGTGGATTTCAGCCATCGTGATCCGTACCCAAACTTTATGAAAATCAAATAACAGAATTGATCGCAATATCGGATTGGTGGCCTTACCTGTTTCTTTAACATTGGTTGTTTTCTTGGTATAACCACTGGGTTCAAATGAGACGAGTTGATAACCCTCGCGGCCGTTCTCTTCAATCTAGAATAACGATAAAACGTTTTAGGCTAAACTATAAACCTTATAAATATGGGATCAAGGCTGATTATAGGGACGTTGCGTTTTACCCTCATTATTAAACATACATTACAAATCATTCAAAAATGTTAACGTGAAATGCCTCAATTACAGTGTTATAGTGCTCCGTTTCATGGTTAATGATGATTCAGGGATATCATATCCTGCTAATCGTATGATCTCCATATGGTGGAGTACGACGACCTTACGTATGTCCCGGGAGGGGGGCACTTCCATTCGCGAGTGGATACCATGCGCGACCACCATGGGGTCTCGAAAAGCACCCTAAACACGTAATTTCCATACTCTGATATGCACCTCTTAACAAGTATTGGCGTGTGAAACCCTACCACTACCAAGTATTGGAAACTAGACGATACCCTTGGCAAGTATTCCCTGAATCGAACCCCTAAACAAGTACAGCAATATTTTAATTGTTATATGTCACGGAAATCGGTTTTACCTTTACCTACAACCTTTAATTGGGTTTAGTACGGCCCCACTTCCCACACCTCGCGCACATGACTGTTGGGGCAAAAAGTACATCCTTTATAAAACAATTTAGTCTTATTTTATACCCTTCCAAATTTGAACCTAGACACGTAGCTTTCCTAACGAAATATATACCTTTTTTTATTATTTTAGTGTTTTTTACATCCTTATCACGTTAGGTAAACCATGGACCTACTAGTAGGTCCATGCGTACACGTAACGTGCCCTATCTTGAAAAAGACATCCTTTTTACGTTTTTTGGTCGCGCATGACATCCACTCGTCAATGTAAGTGCCCCCCCCCCCCCGGGACGTATGTGTGTATTTCCAAAAACGTAGAATTAGCACAGGGGAACTTTAAGATCTCCTTAGTGCATTTGTGTAGTTTTGTCTTTTCCTCTCTACGATGTATAATTTAAGAAATCGTAGGATGGTCGTAAGAAAAGGTAAACGCAAAAATCTTAATCCGTATCCACCTACCAGGCCACCCCAAACTCGGAGAAATAATCCCATCCATGACGTAATTTCCTTCGGCAAGAAATTTATCCACATTGTGCTACACTCGACCCAGGTGAGGTAAATGGGTACCCGGTAGGATCTACTCCTAGAAGGCTTTAGCGCCTATTAATATTGCGGCTTAAATACAGCCAGGGTAATAATATGATACAAAGTATCAAGGCGCAGTAGTATATGTACATAGTCACTGCGCTCTATAAATGGACATATAATTATTTATCATTAATAATGAAAAAATGTATATTTATATTATACCACAGTGTCGAATTCCCTGAGACGAGCCACCTCACTGGCAGCTTGGACATTTTCCTGGTCTGTTGGCAGCACCGACTCGTTGAACTCAATGGCCGTTTGAACAATCTTCACCTGACCAATCGGGGTTGCAGGGCTGGATTAGCAAAAGATTAAAGTTTGAAAGGAATGAAAAGAATCAGAAAAACAAGAACATGAGGATGTGTGATTGGTTCCAGACCCCATCCATCCCGCCCACTACCTACTAGTTCCGAGCGCGTGATATATTGAAAATAAATCTAACTTAGTTGTACAAAATTAAAATTTATTTTGAACCAATGATATTATAGCATCCTTACAGCAGCGAGTTTCCTGCTAAGGAACGCAGTATACAGACTTTCGATAAGTTGCCTTAAACAATGCTTTGATTGATTGGTGGTGATTTTTTTACCTGGCTGTTAAGAAAGCATGAATGCTTGTAAACAAGTAACCAGAGGACCGACGGCTTAAGGTCCTCTCCGAACGACCTGATACTGAGGATTAATGCCTTGCCAAAGGGCACAAGCGCATCAAGTGGGAATCGAACCCGGGTCACCAGAATACGAATCCCCCGCTCTACCGACTGAGCTATAGCCGTTCGGGTCTGGCTCTCATCTAACACATGGAGTAAACATTTAATGTTGGCCAGGCGGTCATAATAACTGCAATGAATGATTATTGGGTGGCTGATCAATGAGATTGGGTGTTGATCAATGAGGTTGGGTGTTGATCAATGAGAATGGGTGTTGATCAATGAGATTGGGTGCTGATCAATGAGATTGGGTGTTGATCAATGAGGTTGGGTGCTGATCAATGAGATTGGGTGTTGATCAATGAGATTGGGTGTTTATCAATGAGATTTGGTACTGATCAATGAGGTTCGGTGTTGATCAATGAGATTGGGTGTTGATCAATGAGATTGGGTGTTGATCAATGAGATTGGGTGTTGATCAATGAGATTGGGTGCTGATCAATGAGGTTGGGTGTTGATCAATGAGATTGCGTGCTGACCAATGAGATTGAGTACTGATTAATGAGGTTGGGTGTTGATCAATGAGATTGGGAGTTGATCAATGAGATTGGGTGCTGATCAATGAGGTTGGGTGTGAATTGCCCCCATGAAATTTGATTTTTAAAGGAGATTATAGTCCCCACTCCTAATGTAGCGAGATGATGTTTGCCGAGCTTCGGGCGTTTCTCAAAGTTCACTGCGATGACTTCTTCAAGTTAGCCATGTCTTTGGGGGCACGACCCTTTATGGCCTTAGAACGACTTTTTTTTTTATTTTACTAGGGGTGCTTGTGTGAATTTGAGAAGCAAAAAGAAGCAGATTTTTCACTGCAGAATGAAAGTGATTTTGGTTACATTTCTCCATTATGTCACACCTGCAGAATTCTATGGGGTGCTGCCAATGGAGAAAAATACACGCAGCACCCCCCCCCCCGGAAATTCTTGGGGGTGCCGAAGAGGGCCATGAGAACCCCCCCCCCCCCGGCTCGAATGCTTCACGACCATACATACCTGCCCACTGGTCGTACAAACGATGCTTGTAGAGGGATGTAATAGCGTCTTTCCATGCCGTACTGGACCCGTAGCTTCTCAAAGACACCGGGTACGGTCTTCAGCAAGACGAGCCGGAACCCCTGAGTATAGGGCTCCTGGAAGGCTGTGTAATGAGGTACTAGGTCTGTTTTCAAGTTGCGTCCTACCACAGTGAATTCAGACAACCAATAATGTTTGTCATTAAACCGGGGATATATATGGATCCAAACGATTTGCTTAAACTTATCACGTGATCAAGTCACTGATTTTTTTTTACGCAACAACAAAAAAAATGACAAAATTGGATAAAGAAACGAAACATACAAAATAAATTCAAATGTATAAATGTGGTGTATTCAATATTGACCGGTCAGGGTTTTGAGATAAAAATGGTAAATAACAAGGAAACACATATCACTATATCGTGATGTTATAAATCTTATAATACACATCATTTTTAGAATAATTGCTTTCGGAAAATTCCAATGCCCTCGGCTATACCTCGGACGTGTTAGAACTGTTCTAAAGGGTCCTTGTGGGGTGATTTTTTTTCTTCTCTATTTTTCCAAATTTCGGGGAAGGGGGCATTGTGCTCTATCCCGATGTGTTGTAATAGTAGCTCGGATTGATTTATTGTACAGTAAGGTAGGTGGGGTGTCATTGTATCTTGAAGTGGGTAAATAATTTGGGGGGTTGAAAGATTGGGGTTGGGTCTGGAGGGGGTGTTTAATATATTTAAGTAGCTAACTGTGCACTGCAAAAACTCCGGTGTTGATTTACCACCAGCCCGGAATCTTTATATATTATGTCCACACCAGAGAAGTATTGAAACAACAGTTTGGAATCAAACCGATGCTGTTGTAACATCTATCTGACTAATAACACAGCTAATGTTGTGTAACACTTCTCTGGTGTGGACATATATAGATTCCAGAGTTTTTGCATGCAGTGTAAAGGTTCTATCGGAATGGGGCGTGGTGCTTACCCATATAAGTCGTCCCTATCACTCTCATATCAACAAAAGCATACTGTATGATGGGTCCTTTATACGGGATGACATCGATAGGTAGAGTCGAATGTTCTCCCAAAACAGGCTCTTCGTCGTTTGCCGAACAGCAACAACCCATGATTTTTTTTAATTTCAACTTTAGATTCTGTGAAGAGGGAAAAATTTTCGAAAACAAAATGAAGTTACACGTTTGGATCTACCATAATAGTGAAGTATGTTCAAAACCCGGGGGGGGGGGCACTTACATTGACGAGTGGATACCATGCGCGACCAAAAAACACGTAAAAAGGATGTCTTTTTCAATCCCAGGACCAAAAGCCAATTGAAACCAGTTGGATTTCCAACTGATTTCAATTGGTTTTAACTGGAATTTAACAATTTCCATTTGAAACCAATTGGAACCAGTTGGGTAACTGGAAATCCTAACTTGAACCATGCAGTGGGGTAACTGGATATCCTTACTGGAACCAATTGGGTAACTCTTCTAACTGGAAAGATGGGTAACTGGATCGAAATGAATTCTAATTGGAACCAGTTGGGTAACTGGAAATAAAACTGGAACCAGTTGGGTAACTGGAAATCCCAATTGGATCCAGTTGGGTAACTGGAAATGATTTCCAATTTTTTTCCAATTGGAAATTTTCCAGTTACCCAACTGGATCCAATTGAAACCAGGTAACTTGCATATTCTCTGCGCGTGTGCACAGATTAATGTTTTATGAGATTCATCACAATTTACAATGGATCTATTTATTTTCTTTTCAATTTAAAGGGCCACACTTTTTTCAGATAAGTGTTTAGAATACTTCGCAGTGAAAACCATGTTCATAAATGCTATAGATTATAATTAGAACGGATTCAAATAAAATTAGTACACCGCTTACTATTACCAATTACATCAAATAAGAATACATATATTTGAAGATCTTCCATATAAATATATACATGTGATAACATTGCTTCTGTGTTGGCACGAGCAATAGTTAGTGCATATGCTAATTAATTAGTAACTAATTAAGTTCATTCCAACTGGAAGTTCCAATTGGATCCAGTTGGAAACCGGTTCCAGTGGAAACCAGTTGCCTCCAATTGGTTTCAACTGGAACCAATTGAAACCAGTTGCCTCCAATTGGGTTCAACTGGTTTTAATAGGGAAATTGGAACAATTGGAACCAGTTGAATCCAGTTGCCAACTGGTTCCAGTTGCCCAATTGGTTTCAACTGGAACGGCTTGGCAACGGGTTTTCAAATGGAACCAGTTGTTCCAACTTCCCTATTGAAACCAGTTGGCCAACTGGTTTCAATATTATTTCAATATTATGGCACGTTGTGTACGTAAGGTAGTAAGAGTGTCAAAAACACTAAAATAATGAAAAAAGGGTAATACCCTAAACACGTAGCTTTCCTTGCGATATAGATACTATCTATAGATACTATCTATATCGCTAAGAAAGTTACGTGCTTAGTGTAAAATTTGCGAGGGTATAAAAAATCAAGACTAAATGTTTTATAAAGGATGTACTTTTTGCCCCAGGCGTCAACTCTACGTGTTTAGAGTGCGATTTGCGCGAGGTGTGGGAGGTGGGGCTGTACGTAAACCAAACCGACTTTCGCGACACAACGTTGAAATATCGCTGTACTTATTCAGGGGTTCAATTCTTGGAATACTTGCCAATAGTATCGTTTTGTTTCCAGTACTTGTTAAGGGTAGGGTTTCACACGCAAATACTTGTTAAGGGGTGCATTTTTTAGAATATGGAAAATACGTGTTTAGGGTGCTTTTTGAGATGTCATGGTCGCGCATGGTATCCACTCGTGAATGGGTGTGCCCCCCCCAAGGGGTTCAAAATTACTTACTGAACTAGCATATTATATTGTTATCGAGGAAGTACTATAGGGTACATGTTAATTGATGTGGAAGATGTTCATCGTGGTGAAGGATTGAGTAGAAGAAAAAAAAAATTAATTTTGTCTCACGATGTATCAAAATGTAATACATCTTTGTTATTTCTAATTGATATATTTCAACCTTTCATCAAACAAATTGAAGTAAGAAATGAAAGTCACCACGATACTGGTGTATAGAGCCTGTACAGTGATTGTAATAATTATTGGTGTTTTATTGCTAAGACGTTGAAATAATATTTGATAAGGAAATAAGCCGAATCAAAATCATGCGTTGGGCAGTTGGGAGGGAATGACATTTACATTTTAATTTTATTTGTTCAAGCATTATAGTCTTTACATTAATTGGCCCTGAATGGACCAAGGAAGTGTTAACCATGTCCAATATCGTTATCATTACTGACTGCACGGATTTCCTGTCGAAAATTACAAAACAACATTGGTGTCAATAGTACGACATCACTCGATCAAATCCTTAGTGTTAATTTACCACATAATATGTTACGCTATTAATACGGACAATTTGTAAGGTTAAATCGTGGGTATGATATGCCTATACGGAGATGGCGCCCGGGGATGGCGTAGAACGGCTAGCCATTGGGTAGTTCATTAGTGTACACAACAGTGGTTTTCTTTTATCTTATGCATATGCATTATTGTATCTATGAAATTTCACACGCATATCACGTTCCTTGCATTGAGTTGAATGCAAATATGAGTTGCACTATACTTACAATATGTCTGTTTCACGAGTGGGTGTCCATATTCCTGGTTTACTGTATAGCCTATACATCACAAGTTGGCGGGAAAGACCGGGTATACACACTCAACTGAAAATACTAGATTCTTTACTGCGGCGCCGTTTTGTGTTCCATGGAATACAGAGAGTGACCCGGTGATAGCAGTAAAGCTGAACATGCAGCTCGATCGTCTTAATTATAACATTGATAATTCCCGATCAAAACGTGGCTCCCCACGATAAAGAATAAGATAGAATCAAAATTCTTTGATCCTATATCTTGTGGCATTCGTCTGCATGTACACACATCTCTATCCACACAGAAATGGACAGGTGGTATATTGGTAGGAACAATATTGTGCATATAAATCTACCTCCACCGTTCGCTTTTGTAAACATTGGTAGAAGTAGGCCTAATGCAATCATGGCAAACACAGTATATATTGAAATATGACGGTTTTGGAGTCCCCTTTGTTCATCTTTACACGCCCTATTGGTTTTGGGTGAGTTTCGTCTGAATATGACCTCGTTTATAGTATAGAGCGTAGTAGAGAGAAATAGAAATAGAAGATATGAGAGAGGGGGGGGGGGGGCGAGGACACTATAAAATGTCATGAACGCAAACAATGGAGGGAAAGAGAAGAACAAAGATTTGTTGATGGATTGCTCTTTTCGTTAAGTTACATTTTGAATGACTGAGTTTCAGAGCAGTTTCAAATTCAGCTAATGTATCAATCTCTTTTAAGTGAGTTGTGAATGTATACGATAACTTGGGTGGCATATGCATACATCCCAGTTTTCCTCAGCCAAGATAAATGTTTCTGTCATGCTTAGGTGAAAGCTCATTGATCATAAAATAGCATGTTTATTGTGTTAGGTCTTCGCGTGATTGAACTTGATTTTTTTTTCAACCATGGTTGAATTACGAAATGATACCATCGACACATGCAGTCAAGCAGTATCAAAAGACTTTATAAACGGGCAACAGGCACCGACTCTTGCCCCAATATTGGTGGGTGAATCGTGTAAATCTTAATAGATATTTATGACGGACTCTCATGTCGCGTAGGCAATAGCCTATTTTTAAGAACGAAAGGAAAGAAATTCAGGGTCCCTGCAGCGTATGTTCATGTTTATCAAATTTATAATTAATAATTCACTGTTAAAATTCCTAATTTTACAGAAAAAGGGAAATTTTGCAGAAAGCAATAACAGAATCATTCTGTGAATTCATAAAGCAGGATTTTTTCTGCAATTTAAAAGAACGGGTCTTTTTAAAAAGGGGGAAAAGGGTGATTTATTAATGGAAATTTGTAAAATTCCATACACCACATACCAATTTCCTGTAATTTTACATGATCCTGTAAGATTACAGGTGTTCTCGAGAGGCGAGACTCTGCTGCAGGAACTTATGTTAAAGATCCCAATGGTTCTCTACATATTTTTCTTATCATCAAATTGATTTTTTTTTTCTAAATTCTTTTACAAGCATTTTTTTTTCCATTTTACACCACATGCATTTATTAATCATTTGTTAAGCATTGCTGATATCTGTAAATATTTACATTCTTTAATATGTGACTGAAATCAATAAAATATAATTCTTTAAAGAAATCGATTTTTATTTGAAGAAGCGTGAGTTTAGAAAGTTTTCCGTTTGTGCCATGTCGGGATGCCAGGCTCTGCTCCTTGAATTTTTTTTTAATTCATGACGCCGCTGACAGCAAACAAAATTCGATATTGTTTTGAAGAACATATGTACAGGTGAGATGAGTGCAAATGCGTGGAATATTTACCTTGGATCGTAGGAGGTAATGGACCGTAGTGTAGTGCAAACCCCGAGTGGATATTCTTGTCTGAAACGCCGTACCTATGGCTACATGGGTATGGACGGTCTCAAAAATTTGAGGAGTGTGTTTGCTCTTGAGTTCCCATTCGAATGATTCGATCGAGCAGCAACGAAAATCCTGCGAAAAATCTACCAATTTTTCCACTTCTACACGTTCTTATCTATGTGGTTTTGATAAGATTAAA
Organism: Lytechinus variegatus; assembly: GCF_018143015.1. Taxonomy (NCBI): domain Eukaryota; kingdom Metazoa; phylum Echinodermata; class Echinoidea; order Temnopleuroida; family Toxopneustidae; genus Lytechinus; species Lytechinus variegatus. The sequence continues at coordinate 13,779,857 of NC_054748.1, read as the reverse complement.
CGAAAAAAAAATGAAAGGGGACCTTGAAGTGAATTAAAATTAAATTTTTTACGAAACATGATATTTTTCCATTCTGGCTGCTACTAAGCATTTATTTTGCTTATATAAGTCTGCCACTGAATTTGTTTTCACTACTTTGTCTTATCCTTAAATTTTTATGACACTAAAAATTTGCACATTGCAATGTACTTTAATGTCGTACTACGATTATTTTTGTGTATTGTAAATTTATTTTGACTTTACATTAAATGAAGAAACTCCTGCAATAAAAAAAACGAACTAAAAGGAAAATACAGAAAAAGAAACATATATGAATCAGATGGAATGATGAGACAACAATGGATAAAAGGAACAAATAGGTGGAAATTGAAAATATAATAAGTAAAAGAAGAAGACGATGAAGAAGAAGAAGAAATAGTGGTAGTAGTAGTAGTAGTAGTAGTATTAATAGTAGTAGTATAGTAGTAGTAGTAGTAGTAGTAGTAGTAGTAGTAGAAGAGTATTAGTAGTAGAGTAGTAGTAGTAGTAGTAGTAGTAGTAGTAGTAGTAGTAGTAGTAGTAGTAGTGGCAGTTGTAGTATAGTAGTAGTAGTAGTAGTAGTAGTAGTAGTAGTAGTAGTAGTAGTAGTAGTAGTAGTAGTAGTAGTAGTAGTAGTAGTAGATGTAGTACAAGTAGTACAAGAAGGTTAAGGAGAAAAGGGGAAAAAAAGAGGAGGAGGAGGGATAACAAGTAAAAGAAAGGGGAAAAAGGTTGACAAATACAATAATAACATCAAGCATGTTTTAAAGATTTTAGTTAAAGGACAAGTCCACCCCAGTGAAAAGTTTATGTGAATAAAAAGAGAAAAATCCAACAAGCACACCACTGAAAATTTCATCAAAATCGGATATAAAATAAGAAAGTTATTACATTTTAAAATTTTGCATAATTTCGCAAAACAGGTATAAATTATGCACATCCTGGTCTTTATGCAAATATGGAGACTGATGACGTCATCCACTCATTATTTCTTTTGTATTTTATTATATGAAATCTGAAAAATTATAATTTTCTCCTCATTGTGAAATGAATCAATGATTAATTCATCCTTGAACAGAGGAATTAGCATTGTTTTGATATTATATGGTTTAGTCAAGTTGGTCATTAATCAAATCTGTAACTGAAACATTGTATAATTCAGACAATAAAGATCAAAAGAAATAGTGAGGAACATCATCGACTGTCTCATTTGCATTTCACTGAGATGTGCATCACTGTTTTGTGAAAAATAAGCGAAACATTAAAGATGTCATAACTTTCTTATCTTACATCCGATTTTGATGAAATTTTCAGCGTCATTCTAGTTTGATTTTCCCTATTTATTCAAATCAACATTTTTTTTCAGGGGTGGACTTGACCTTTAAGTGATTAAAGTGAAAACGTTTTAAAATACATATTTATCTTACTACAGCAAGCCTTATTTAAGGCGAAACTATTTCGCTCCGCATGAATTATTGAATAGTCTACAAAATGCTGCTTGGTACGATAGAACCTCAAAATGGCGCTAGATAAAGATATAAATATATATATAAAGTATTGTTATATATAACTTCTCAAGAGCAAACGTTATAATGATCGGTGGACGAAATAATACAAATGACATGAGATACATGATATTAAATTTTTACTTCACGTTTTGCCAAGTCCACATTTAAGCCTATGACATACTTCAAATGAATTAAGAGTTGAATGCAAGATCCACAAAGGTTTCTATAAGATATAGTTATTCCCACTTGGAAAATAATTTACACAACGATACAGTATTGGCAAATATAAAAGTGGAAATCCGAGTCCAGTGTAAATAAACGATTTCGTGATTTCTCGACGAAATTTTTCCTTTTTGTATGTTTTGGTCGATGGGTAAACTTTTCACCTTGCCGACTTCAACCAAATACAAAATGACTTTTGAATGGGTGACATTTCTCACAGCATATCATTATCAGCCGATAAGTCTTGTGTGTATTTTGAAATGATCACCTCAGCAAATACATACAGAATCGCTAGCTTTTTGCGAGCTATCACGGGAACTTCAACTGTTCAAGAGTAACGAGCAATAACTCGTACAGCGCGCCATTATTGGTCGTACTAACCAAAGGTACTAACTTTCCTTTCATCTTAATGGTACAAAGCTACACCCCCCCCCCCCTCACACACCCCACACACCCTCACACACACACACACACACACACACACATATATATATATATATATAGCGGAAGAAATTTTCCAAAAGCCTCGTAACACTGGCGGTCATTCATAGTGGTGAGGGTCAATATAGAGGAAAAAATGACTACGAAGTGGTCGTTGCTCCTTGCTTCTCCATTTAATCAAGCTTTCGATCAATGCATGATCTTCCTCAGGACTATAAATATATAAACAAAGTACAAATACAATACAATAATATAATATACAATATGATGGCCTCTAAAATAAGTAACCGTGAAGCATGTTTAGATTATTTTAGAGGCCATCATATTGTATATTATATTATTGTATTGTATTTGTACTTTGTTTATATATTTATAGTCCTGAGGAAGATCATGCATTGATCGAAAGCTTGATTAAATGGAGAAGGAGCAACGACCACTTCGTAGTCATTTTTTCCTCTCTCTCTCTCTCTCCCTCTCTCTCTCTCTCTCTCTTTATATATATATATATATATATAAACGGATTTTGAATTCTTTTTTGTCACATCATGGGCACTGACGAAGAGTGTGACTTTACCTTTCAATTTTGAGAGCTATGCTCCTTTTAAATCTATGATTTTATTTTTACGGCATTTACTATACCTTTTATGATTATTTTATTCCATATGCCGAAGCAGACTATTTCTATTTTACTCAGGTACTTTTTACTGCTAAACTTCGACTGTTGGCGGTGAGGCCCTTTTCAGATTTTCCTGTTTTGGAGCCGGAGATTCGCCATTGTCATCTTGCAGTCATGGCAACGCGTCTTTAGATGCGTCTTTTACAGTGCGCTTCCTCCATCTCCAGCGCATTGATTTCTTTGAAAGGTGAGTTTCACAATCCGTATGCCCATGAACAGACGTGTTTTCACGACTGTTTCAGAAACGGATTTTGAATTCTCTTTTTTGTCACATCATGGGCACTGACGAAGAGTGTGACTTTACCTTTCATTTTTTAGAGCTATGCTCCTTTTAAAATCTATGATTTTATTTCTACGGCATTTACTATACCTTTTATGATTATTTTATTCCATATGCCGAAGCAGACTATTTCTCTTATATATATATATATATATATATATATATATATATATATATATATATATATATATATATATATATATATATATATATTGTAGATACATTTACAAAAAGTTTGTTAGTCCACGCAGGATAAATGCTTAAAAATACATCATTTTGTGATTGGGCAAATCCACGTGACTTTTCAGATAGTTTTAAAACATCGGTCTTTAGAATTCACATTTTTCAAACAACTCATGTTGAGTTAAATCAGACGCAATTACGTACACACAATGCCTTAAAATATTATCTAAACTTGAGCAGCTCTTGAGAAATTTTTGTCTTGTTGTTGTTTTGAGCGTATAAACTTACATGTTTATTCCATATTGTGTGTTATCCTTTTCTTTTTTTTCCAACTTTTTAAGAATGTATCAAAATCACTATTTTTAAATCTAAGTTACAGGGGACTGCAATCAATAACCTATTAAGAACTTAATGTTTAATTAATTTGAACGCTTTACATGATTTGACAATGCATACTGTGTGACTTGAATTATATTTCTTTGTTGGATTTTAAATGAAATGAATGAAAACTGACATTCATGTCATGTCATACAAAATGTCATGTTTGAATACTGTCAACCATGCAAACGTAAGTGTGGCGATTTAAACAAAAATGAGAATGTCTATGTAATGCCGGTTTCATGTTCTTTCATTTTGTCGTATTAATCTTTTAAATGGTTATTTCAAAGCAGTTAATTTGTGTTCATTATCAGCAGAGAACTTTAAATTAAAATATAAACAAAAAGTAAGTTAATCAGCAATAAATGCAACATTGTGGCGTTCGAGGACGAAGTGAATTTTGTAATAATCGGCGGTTCTTTTTAACCATCAAATTCATGACATTCAAGTGCTCATGGAAATCAATCTATTTTAGATTATCACGCGGCCTTCAGTTTCCATCAACGAGGCTCTAAGTCTGATTATCAAAGAAAAATGATGCGCTAGCTGGTGGATGCATATATCCACTGACGTTAAATCCGGTCCGAGCAGAGTGGGGGGGGGGGGGTGATATCAATATAATACTGACATGAACGTCACAAAATTTTGGGACACCAAAAGGGGCTATGTATACGGGGGTATATAAGCATTCGTTTACATAATACCGCCATCTTTCAGTTAAAGACATACGATTTTTTATGACTATGAAGTAATGATTGGCAGTTCATATCAATATGCGAGCGAGCGAAGCGAGTCGGCAAATCGTCAGTAGTGGTGTCCAAAACCTCATTAAAGTAGTGTGTAATTAGCATAGGCGGCGGAAGCGGGGGTGGACGTGTCCCCCCCCCCCCTAAATTTGAGGAAGGGGGGACGGTCCCCCCCCCCTTTTTTTTTTTTTTGCTTGTCAATTTATTTTCCTACGTCCCCCCTAAAATTTTTGGGTTGAGAACCTTTACTTTCTTTTTTTTTGCTTGTCAAAAAATTGTTGGTTGTTCCCTCCTAAAATTTTTGGCTTCCGCCGCCAATGGTAATTACTACATCACGGACATTGTATACGTAGGCATATACTGCAAATGTGTATCTGCCGAGCAAAGGCCTTTAACACCTTTTTTTAATGACTACTTTGTAATGGATCTGTCGATATATAAAGTAATGACATGCAGTTAATGTGCGAGGGAGCATATTTTCAGTGGTTGGAAGACAAAATGACTGAGGTCCACCTCTTTCAGGTGGTGTGCAATTATCGCACCATGGGCATATATTACAGTAAATGTGGATATTACACTACCATCTATCAGTTAAAGGCCTATCAATCGTGATTTTTTTTTCGATGGCTTTATTGTAATGGATTTGTTGGGATACAAAGAAAATTTAATGAATTACAGTATAAATAAATTATCAATATGCGAGTGAGCGAGCAAATTTTTAGTAATTTCAAGGCAGAATTCGTCTTTCATGCATGAAACATTGCTCATTCCATAACAATCTATAATAAATATTTCAAATATGAATTTTGTTCCAACTTTTGAATTTTGCCTCATCGCCCAATTTGATATTATTTAAATCTTTCCTTTCTTTCCCTTTTGTTAAAAATTTGCATCACTGTGCTATTTTCATCTTTTTGGAAGTTTATATCATGGCCTGCGATGCCTATAATCATTTCATAAAACACCCTTATTCCCAATTCATGATCCGTTCTTTTCATTCTCATCTCATTTTTAACCTGTGAGCAAATGAGTTTTCATTGAACAAAATATTGACTGCTAAGTACTTATTCGCTCTTTATATTTCTTTCTCCTTTTCTTCTAAAGTTTAATTTATTGATAATGTTATGATATGCGTATAATTGTTTTACTGTAGCGGACCGTGACCCGGAGGAGACAAAGCATTGGGGGGCACTGCATTGTCTGTGAACAATGCTGTGCCCCCCCCCATGTTTTGTCTCCTCCGGGTCACGGTCCGCCACTGAGGATGCCTATTTTTTGGTAGAAATTTCCCCCACTTCAAAAGAGATGCTAGGATAGTATAACCCCCCCCCCCCCGTTGATTCACGCCAGTGTATTCAATGGATGTTTCAATTGATTTTTGATCAAAATTATAACCATATTTAAAAGTCATTTATATCACACAATTCATAAAGGGACGTATTATAACCAAACTCTCATACAGTGGATATAATATTTGCAATATGTTTGTCATGGCCAAAATCTTGTAAGACTAGATTGAACGCGTGAGAAATTTTAAGAATGTAAATTTTGGCAAATTCAAGCACTTGATCGCATTTAAAGATGAATCCACGCATTAACAGTAGTATTGAGAATTTGATGATTAAAAGAAAATATATATCGTTTCTGTCTTGATAAGTGAGGGGATGCTTGTACATGCCATCGCCCCTCTCCAAATAATGATAATAATGATAGTAATAATAGCCAATTTTTATAAAGTGCTTTTCCCAGAATGGCCCAAAGCGCGTTACAGCATATTATTACCCCGGTCATTGGATTCATTTCAATCAAGCACGAAAAGTGCACAATTTCCACTCCCTGGGGAGTATTCCTTGCATTCGTCGCAGTCAAATTACTGGCGCTGGTAAATTCAAACATACAATATCTTTCGCATCCTACCGGGTACCCATTTAGCACCTGGGTCGAGAGTGGCAAAGTGTGGATTAACGCCTTGCCAAAGGACGCCATACCGCGGTAGGATTCGAACACACGACCCTCTGTTTACAAGGCGAGAGTCAGATCCACTACACCACGGCTCTTCCACTAAAAAAAGTGGGAGGATATATTCCCCTCCCCCTCCGGATTTACGCCCCAGCATTTATATAATATTATTTATAACATTATTATTGTCTCCTTATTTTTATAGTTTCCCTTTAGTTCATTTTTCACTGATCTGAAAATGGCGCATGCCTGTATTTAGATCAAAAGCAATGTCACGAATGGTAATGGTTTCCCGTATCATTTAGCCCCCTTACTTGAAAAGACTGCGAAAAATTAACCCATATCAATTTCATCGTCCTTGCTTTCCTTCTTGACCATCACTGCTAAATGTAGAAATAGGGTTTTCGCGGAGACTGCCATGATAGTAGAATGCTATGAAAGTACAAATTATAGAGGACATCATATATTGGACATTTTGGATTTTATTGCAATAAAAAAAATCAAAATATAATAACAAGCAGTCAAAGACTAAAATGTATGAATGTTTAAATGTACAAATAGAAACATAACAAAATATAAAGTAAACATTATGAATGAATTTTAACCCTATCTAGGCCGGGGTATTTTGGGAGTTCCTATGGCCGGGGGGGGGGGCCTGGGAGGCCCCCCCTAAGATCTCGGCCGTCGACCGCGCCGAAAATTGGCACGCGGGTTGTCTGGGACTTAATCTTCCAGATTGTATAGTAATTTATTTCATGCGAATCGCTATTAAGTGATTATGCTAATTTATGCGTAATTAGTATGCGAAATCATACTTTTTCCTCTAACTCCCTAAATAAAGCTCCAAATGTACTAATTTTTGGTATAGAAACTCTTTGTGGTGTCCTTAGCAAGAGTACATGAAAAAATGTTTGATATCAAATCATTTTCTTATGTATTATATTGTTTTTTGCAATTTCTTATGAATTTCTTTGTTTTTTTTACCTTTTTTTCAATGTTTTTTCAATGAAATTTGTTGAGGACTCTTCTGTGATCATAAAATCATAAAATGAATACATTTAGACTAGCAAAACTAAAAACAATCATACATTTATGAATTTTGGTTGAAAACACAATTTGCATTGACTTTGTACACGAAATCACGTTTTTGAGCAATTTCGGTCTGACATGCACTTACATAATGTTGCGTAATTACGGAACCACGTACCCGGGTGACGCAAAATTGGTCTAAAAAGTTGCGCAAGACTTAAAAGTAAAAACTCAGAGAGCGGCGTGGTCAAAAAATTTCGCATGGCGAATATATCGTGCGATTTGTTGAGGGGGGGGGGCCTCCGAGGCCCCCGGGCCTAGATAGGGTTAAATACAGTACAGATTCATACAGATGGAAAAGAAATGTATCATAAGTAAATACCAAAGGCCCATAACATAATTACTACAAAGTGTCACCAATGAAGAATAGGAGGAGTGAAAGATTAGGAAGAAAGAGGAGAGAGGAGAGGAAAAGGATGACAAAAGAGAAAGAAATGTGGATAAGACAAAAAAAGGGAAAACAAGTGGTGGAAATTGGAAAGAGAATAAGAGGCAATCTTATACAATGGTCGCTAAAATGAAAGCAAAGTAGTAATTGAATCTAGCACAAAAAAAGAAAAGTAGAGCTGAGGATATAGACTCCCAGGAAGAAGTTCAAGTACTATGTCATATTGCACATGAGGAGATTAATTGCAAATATTAAACGTGTGCAAACCATATAAATTCAAAACCTGAAACGGTACAACAACAGATAATTCCTAAAGAAAAATAGGAAAGTGACTGATATCTGTGTTTGTGTCCCGAACAAAACAAATGGTACACACATGGACAAGATAGTTTTGCTGGTTGTCATTTATATAACACAATTAAGACTATCCATTGCTTCTGTGTTGGTTCTGTGGAGCGTTGTGGCCCAGTGGATTAGTCTTCGGACTTTCAAACAGAGGGTCGTGGGTTCGAATCCCAGCCATGGCGTAATTTCCTTCAGCAAGAAATTTATCCACATTGTGCTTCACTCGACCCAGGTGTGGTGAATGGGTACCGGTAGGAAGTAATTCCTTAAAAAGCTGTGTGCGCTAGCTAGCTTAGCCGGGTAATATAGGAGCGCCTTGAGCACCTAACAAGGTGGATATGTTCGCAATATAAATATCCTATATTATTATTATCTTATTCTCACAAAAGAAAAGTGAAGTTCCTCGCTTTTATTTGGACAGCAGGTTGAAAGAAGTAATGAAAATGGCTGATTTCCTAGCACGGGATCGCCCTCAAAGGTATTCGCTGATACATACCATCAATGATTATGCATGGTTGGTTTTAACTTTCACGCATGCGTATAAGTATCATCACGACTTGCCTATTTGATTTAGCGATTCGAGCAATTGATCTCCTGGGGACAGACAGTACATCTCGTCATGCTCGTCGTGCATTCAAACGTGATTCACTTTCTCGCATCGTCGCACTTCCGATTCGAGATAAATTTGCTCTTCACTCGACGTTCCGACCTGTATTTTCAATTTCTTAAACAGAATACATAAATATAGAAACTTTCTCAAAGAGAATCGAATCCGGTGCTTAAACTTAATTGGATTTACCTTGCATCTGCTTTTTCTGTGATAAAGAATCTGGAACTGTATGATAATCGATATGAGGATGGTGACAGCATTTGTCCACTAAAGTCTCATCGATGAGGTATATCTGCACCTCGTTATATTTGATGTCATAAGACTGTTCCTTCCTATTCCAGAATTTATTTTCGTTTATTTGTCGTTTGCAAATTTTTCATCATGGAAAATACATCATTACTCTTCACTCTACAAACGGATCTGTCGCCAGTGAACTCACAAAGTGGATATGATGTCGCATTAGTATCTGCATTCATTCTCAATATTGTTTTATCATTATTGTTCAACCCGATTGTTTTGGCGATTCTTAAAAGTCAGCGAGATATCAACGATACTTCTCGATTGCTTCATTCTGTTTTAACTTGGCTTGATATTGCGATGGGACTGTGCTGGAATAGTTGGTCGATCATGTGGTTTATGTTCAATGACCCACAGACTTGTAACATCATTAACAAATTCTTACCGTACCTCCACCGCGTCATCGCGCTTTGCATTCTCGCTAACGTGGCATTCATCAGCGGTGACCGCTACGTGTTGATCACGCGACCGCTTCGTTACCCGACGGTGGTCACGCGTTACCGCGTTATTACCGCTCTCGTGGTTTCCTCCTGCGTTTTCTCAACCGCGTGTATCTTCTACATCCCTTTTCCGGGATTGGAGCGTTTTGCCAACATCCTCATCTCGAACTGCGTGCACCACACCTGGCCCTTCACAACGCGGTCATGGGAAGACATATTCCTGTCTCTCTTCCTGGTCATACCAATATGTATCACACTGGTTATTATAACGTTTACGAACCTTGCTCTACTCCGTGTTGCTTACCGCCAGTCACGCGCGATCGCTGCGGTTGCGAAGTCGTCAAACCCAGGAAACAATGACCAGTTGCCAACCGCTCGTCGGTCATACAATAAAGGCGTATCAACCGTCGTTCTTTTGACGCTACCGTTCTACGTCTGCTGGTTACCGTGGATTCTATTCCTTACATTTCAAGACGTTTTTGGTTCGCTCGATTTTCTTGACGCTTTTGGTCCCGCAGCAAGTTGGATTCGTCCGGTCATTTACATTGTCACAACGAAGGAGGCTAGAATGATAATTCACAGGAAGTTAAATAAGCGTGCAAATTCTCGCGAGCAGTTTACCTTATAATAATGCACTTGAATTTATAAACAAATGAACGAACAACAATCGAGATGCAATATGCCTATATTTTGCAAATTGTTTTAGTTCGCATGAATTGCCTGCGCAATATTAGAGCGTATTTCACGCCCAAATCCTATGAGTTTCCTATTGGCATATGTAGAAAATCGATGTCGATTATAAAGTAATGCACGGTCTAATAAATAATGAGCATTAAAGATATAGGTGATTATATTGGATAGATTTCAAAAATTTATTCCAGGAATATTCAACTCAAAAGGACCGAAATTTCACTCATATTCGATTTGTGACTAAATAATGCTCCAAACTCATATGGAATATTTATTTTACTAGTATCGCATTCCGAACCATGCAGTATATATATATATATATATACATATATATATATATATATATATATTTATGATGTAAAATATGTTTCAGAAAGTGCAATGTGTAATGTTTACCATGTTAACTGTAAGATCTGAATGTAATCCGAGGTGTTTTCCGCATGTAGGAATATATCAGAACTTCAAGGCCTATACGTGTATTATGATATTTCTGTTCATAAACCATAAACTTTCGAAACGAATATTCAAGTTTATATCGCTCGCATTTATCTTAGTTTCGAAATCGGGGAATGTCTGCAAGTAAGTTGGAAAAATACAATATTACATTTTGTACAGTTTGAGAAAACCCGTTATAGCAACGTAAAATCGGACATCATGATTTTATTAATCTACCCGGTGCATGAAATTAACCAAAAGGTTGATAAAAAAGCTTAGACAAGTCCACACCTTAAAAGGCACCCCAACATAATGTTGATTCGAATTAAGACAGGAACTTCCAACAAGCATAACACTGAAAATTTCATCTAAATTGGTTGTAAAATAAGAAAGTCAGGACATTTTTAAATTTCACTTCATTAAAAAAAGTTAATATGCATACTTTGGTCGGTATGCAAATTAGGGGACTGATGATGTCACCCACTCACTATTTCTTTTGTATTTTATTGTATTAAAAAACTAGAATATGATAATTGTCTCTTCATTGTTCCCCCTGAATATGTGTTATTACCTTTCTTTTGACTTTATGGTTAAGTAATGTTAAATCTGTAAGAATTGAAATGTTATATAATTCAAACGACAAAACCGAAAGAAATAGTGAGTGGGGGCATAAATTTCATTTGAATGTCACTGGGTTGTGCATATAACTGTTTTTTGCCATAAGCGAAATTTTGAAATGTCACAACTTTGTTATTTTAAATCCGATTTAAATGAAATTTTCAGCTAAATGCTTGATTGATTTTTCTCTATTGATTCTAAATGAACATTTTTCTGGTGCGGACTTGACTTTTAATGTCTGCCCTGCATAATTTAACAAATTATTATCATTGTTTCAGTTTGACGAAATTTTTGCGTTACGATACCAGCATTTGAGTTGGATCAGGTTCACAAATACTGTTTAAAACAAGTTGAGTCTCGGAAAAGTTATGATCCAATTAATGTAACTTTGTTGAATTCTATACACTCTAAAAACACTAAGTAAAATTTCACACAATGTTGGGTAAAAAGGGAACATTCATGTTTGCTGTGTATTCATTAACCCCATATTGGGATATTTCAACGAAACATTGCGTAATTTTTTAAAAATATTTTACCCAAACCAAGGTAAACTTTTTTAGAGTATATAGCAACTGGTATGTCGTGAAATTTGCAGTGTGTGTAAAATATGCATCACGTCACGAAAAGAAAATTGAACACAAGCTGATTCGAAGAAATAAAGAATTCACAAGACAGTAATGTCGAAGAAGGTTCAATTATTCCACTATTATGACGAGGTTTACTCTTCCGATTGTGAATAAAATGATGCACAAGAAAATCATATAATACTTGCAGCCTGGCGTGATGCCACATGTGCTGCTCACTGGATTCAATTTTTATTTGATTGTTATCAATATATTTACACTTCCTTAAGAAGAAAAGAATGATTTTCAATTCACTTTGTAATGACATAGAGAAATCATGTTAAGGTCTAATTCAAATGTGGCAGAAATATGTCAAAGTAATTTTTTTCTATTCTAAGTTTCATTTTCTGATTTTTTTTTAATTTACAGGAAATTCTTGACATTCCTTTCATACCCATTTATATTTCGCACGTTTTTTTAAATATAGGACTACATCCTTACGTACACATCAGAGTTCTAACCGTGTAAATGGTTACTTTTACCATAAACATGAGTTAGCTGCCTTTTCATCGAATCAAAAGAATCGGTATATACATATAAGCCCGTACACTATAATATGACGAAATGCATGCGTGTAAAATACACTCTAAAAACACTGAGTAGAATTTTACCCAAAAATTAGATAACATGCATGTTTGCTGGTTATTTTTTTTAACCCCATATTGGCCTATTCCAGGGCAACAATGCGTAAAATTTACACTATTCTTTTTACCCAACCAACTTGCATGTTCCCATTTTACCCAATATTGGGTAAACTTTGTTTAGAGTGTACGGATGAAACCTGAGCGAAAAAAATTCAGAGTGTTTACCTCAGTTTGTCATGCAGGGTCCTGGAACGATTTATTTCAGTGGGATGCTGAAATCTCTGCTCAAAGGTGGGGGACATAATTGAGTTTTCCAATGTTTATGTGTATATATACATATATATATACGACGGTCACTTTATTCTTCAAAGAACATAGATATATTATTATATAATGCGAGCGCGAAGCGCGATGAAATTTCGTGCATTTTGCCCTGAAAATTGAGCATTTTGAGCAATGTTTGTGGTTCTGAACAATATGCGTATGGAGAAAATAATTACTGCGTCGCATTATTTCGCTGAAACAGTTTTAGGCATGTATTTAATGAGCAAACTTATGATGTCATATTCCCACTTTTTTTGTATTTTAATATATCAAATAAGGTTCATTCAATATTTTCCCTTCAAGAAACAAAAGCATTAAATCGACGACGTATTTAGTGCATTAGGTATTCTTTGCTGCAACTTATTTCATTACAAGGGAGACATATTCACACTTGTATGAAAAAAATTAAACTATTTTGATTGCATGTAATAACACAATTAAAGGGAGAGTGAGGATGTGACATCATTAACCCACCTATCAATATTCATGACGACGGGCATATCACTGTTTTCACAAAATATTGCTAAACTTTAAAATGAAATAACTCCACTATTTGTCATGTTTGTTGTCAGATATCATGATAAAAAATTTGTTTATTGTGATAAAATTTATTCAGATATAGATATTTTCAGCCAGAGTGCCCATATGAATAAAAAAAAACAAGCTGCACGCGTATCGGTATAAACATGCGTATGCGTGTTTAAATTTAGACCTAGAATCTAGGCTATCAAAATACTTCTTTATTATGAAAATAAATAAT